>NW_027186523.1:13750552-13797431 GCF_028583685.1 Petaurus breviceps papuanus
TAACCCCTTTGACCTGTAACCCCAAAAGATCCAAAGACAAGGAAAAGATCCTAAATATATATATATATATATATATATTTTTTTTTTTAATTATAGTAACTCTCTGTGTGGTAGCAAAGAACTAGAAACTAAGGGGTTGCCCTTCAGTTGGGAAATGACCAAGTGGTATATCAAAGCTTTTTTTCTCAGTTAACAGTTCCCTTTCTTCTCTTACTTTCTTTAATTTTGTTCATGCAAAACTTTTCAATTTAATATGATCACAATTAACCATTTTATCTTTTAGGGCCACCTCTGTCTCATTTGACTAAAAATTTTTCATCTAGCCATAGTTGAGCACCATACCTCTCTCCATTTCCCTCCCCCCCAGCCCAATTTTTTGTTTTAATGGTGTGACCTTCTGTATTTAGGTCATGTATCCCTGTGGAACCACTCACCTATCTATTCTGCCCAAAGTCACCCCCAACACAGTATCAAAGAGAGGACTGACCATATGATGTGGAACATTTAAAGCTCAGGTTATTTATAATGATAGGGCAAGGGGCAGCTGTTGGCAGACCAAAATAACCCCCAAACACATTTCACTCCTCTTCTAAAAGTATCACAGTAACTAAAGACAGCCATTAGATGAAAATATACAATACCAGTGATATCTAATGATAAAAAGCAGTAGTTATTACCAAGGTCCTTTTTTGTGTATTATGCATTTAATACAACTTAGCAACAGCAAAGTATCTGAATCTTATCTTTCATGTTGTTCCATAAAAGTTCACATTCAAGATTGTTTCAGCCTTTTAAAAAAAAAAGCCAAAATGAGCTTATTAAAAAGAGGATGTGAGACAAAATGTTTGCATGAGTTAAAGAAAATCAATGAAAACAGAATTGCTTAATTTATACATTCCCCCTGCTGTGCTGGAAACACAATTTTCCCTTGCATTTCCATTAGGCATAAGCACCAGAATTTAATATTGACTTTAAGCTAGGAGGAAAACAGACTGGCTTCGTTTCTACTCTCCAGACTGAATGCAGTGCATCAGTGGTGTAAAGGCAAATTGGGTTTTGAAGAGGCTTTAATTTTTAATCATCTCTAAGATGTTCATTAGTGGCCCAGGTAGGTAGGTAGTTCTATTTTACATGAAACACTGATTCTTTCTGTTTCTCATTAATACCCTATATTAACTTCATTTTAGAAGGATGCCAACCAGTCTGTAAAAGGTTAAGGGCCGGATTACTTATCCACCTACCCCTCTATCCTTGTTTTACAAACAAATCAACCTGTTGAATGAGATCATATTATGTAAAGAACTTGGCAAACTTTAGAGTGCCCTATAAATGCCATTATTACTAGACAAAATCTACAACGATATAGGTAATTTTAATGAGTAGAGATAACAACTACATTGTGACCTATAATTGTGAGGGAAGCAAAAATCTGGGGGGAAATGGTTCTTAGGGGATAAAGGAGAACATCTGTAAAGTACTTTGAGGTTGGAATTTTTTTAAGCATAAACCATTATTTTTGGAAATGCTGCCCCTACTACCACTTCCCCTAGCTTGTTTCAGTGAAATTGAGTAAGAGACCTGGGTAAAGCAACAGAGGAAATGTATTCTCCATGGCCAGTCCTCTATCTTCTCTGCTGCCAACAAGGCTGCTGATTGTACTGCTCGTTTTGTGAAGTGGACATCTGTCTAATCGGAACTCGATTGTGACCACCAGTTCATTTCACACAGGCCGCCACACAGCTGCCAGATGGTAGAGCTCCTAGCCACTTTGCAAGTCCAACTTGGGCTGTGTTCAAACCTTGAGGTAAAAGACCCTGTGCTCACTCACCCCCAACCACTGAATCCTCTACAAAGCAAATGCTTCCAAGAATCTAGGTCTTTTTAATCTCCTAGAAGAATGAAAAAGACTTTGAGGAAAGGTAGTGCATAAATTAAAAGCTAATTTTTTTTATCAGGTCTTTTAGGTTTTCGTCTTCACCTAATTACTGTCTAATCTCTACTCAGGAGTACACAGTTTTTAAGTGGGACATGTCAGGCTTTTACTCTGAAGATTAAACTCCATGGCAAATAAATTCATGACAGCTTAAAAGGGAAAAAGAAGGCACTCCATCAAATGGTACAATTTGATTGTTTAATTTGGGATAACCAGGAGGTTGAGAGCTCACCAAAGAATTTTAGGAGGACTAGAATATACCAGGTAGAAGGAAAGAAAATATTCTATAAGCTTTCTCTCTTCCATTAGATCAACTAAATAAAAAAATGAATGTGTAGAAAATAGTTAGGGATTATTGCTACTTAGGCAGTACCATCATGTTTTCACAGGGAAAATATTTCTTTTATTTTTTTTACCTCCAAAGTTAAACTACATGACATCCCCACATCTCCCATCTGGAAAAAGAGAATTGCCTTGTCCTCATTTTCTAGGTAAGAACCTGAAGTACACATTGACCTTTTCAAACAAGGCTGATAATTCTAGAAAATATAATTTTTAAATCTGACACACTCAGTGGGACTTGTATAGTTCCTGATCCCCTGTCCCAAATCTTTTTTGGTCCACATACAGTTAAATAGAATGGTGCTTCTTAAGCTTGGATATTGTGATATTATCTCCATTTTTCTTCCACCTGCCCTTGCTCAAATAAAAATAGAGATACCGTGCAATAACGGTAACTAAGATTTATTTATAGGATGCGTTAGCCTTTACGAAGTGTCTTCCTCACAACTCTGTGAGGGAAGCAACATGAACATTTCTATCCTCGTTTTACAAACAAGAGATGGACGCTCTGGGAGGTTAAGGGGCTTGAATCTGGTGACTTAGCTAGTACCAGGGAAAAGATTTAAACCCAGGTTGCTCCTTGTTGCTGTTGTTACTGTTCAGTAGATCAGTTATGTCTGACTCTACATGACCCCATGGAGCATAGCACTACAATACTGTCCATGGGGTTTTCTTGGCCAAGATACTGGAGTGGTTTGCCTTTTCCTGATCCTTTCTTCTTGCTCCTACACCATGCTAAAACCAGAGCCCAGGTACTCTTTGAAAATCTTTTGGGGTCTAGAACAACATCTTTGTCTTTGTCTTTCAGCTAAGTTCCACTCAATTCAGTGAATATCAGGTCCCTAAAAGTGATTTTAACATCTTTATTTTGCCATGGTACTACTGAGGCAATAAAGAGGATACGTCAATCAATCTGACTTAATGTGGGGTTGGATTTTATCCACACTTAAGTTTTGGCAGCCAGACCCCATTCCATTTGGTTCTCTTTCAAAATCTTCACAATCACTTAAGCCTTCTTCCAACCATTAATCATATTGACCATGAAAATAATGTTCCAAAGACACAGGTCTTGGCCATGTCACTTCCCTGCTCAAAAAAACATTAAATGGCTTCCTTTGTTTCTTCAGTGGCTTCTTAGCTTGACATTTAAGGTTCTTAACAACCTGGCTCTCATCCCATGACCTCTTTCATTCTATATGGTAGACAAATTGAACCACTTGCTGAGTCCAAACCTTAACCAATCAATAAACATTTATTAAGCACCCCCCTATGTTCCAGGAACTGTGCTAAGCCCTGTGCTAATACAAAAAGAGTCACAAAAAGATATCCCTTGCCCTCAAGAAGCTTACAATCTGTTAGGAGAGATAACATGTGAACAATTGTGTGCAAAGCAAGGTATATACAGGATAAATAGGGATTTGACAGAGGGAAAGCACTAGAATTAAGAGGAGTTGGGAAAGGCTTTCCATAGAAGATGGGATTTTAGTTGGGAGAGTGTTTCAGTCAGGGAGAAGGCCTGGAGCTGATCTTCCACAATTGTTAATCCTTCACAGGAACTGGCCCCCATATCTGGGATGTATTCCTTCCCCATATGCTCCCTTCAGAGTCTCTATATTCTTTCATGGATGACCTTAAGTTCTTCCTGTTTTGGAAAATCGACATTAATTACCCAATCCCAGCATCCCCCCTCCACCCCTTTAGTGTTACTTCCTTCTTTAGACATTCTTATAATTCTTTATCTGACATGTCCTTCACCCTCTCATTTTCTATTCTCTATTTTCCATCTCTGTGTTCATATTGTATTGCCCCAATAAAATGCAAACTCCTTGAGAGCAGGGATGCTTCATTTTTGGTTCTGCATTCCTTGTACTTGACACCAACCTGCTTTCCATTCCTGGAACATGGCTTTTCCTCCACTGTTTCCACTTTTGTTCATAAAATTCATCACTTGGAATGTCCTCCCCCTATTTCTCCCTGTTACAAATCCTACCCATTTACTAAAATTCTGTCCCAAAGCTGTTGTGTCCATAAAATCTCCCATATTATTCTCCCTGGAAATGGTAAATGTCAGTTAGCCTTTAATTCGGAGTTTTTAACCTGCTCTCCATTAGCTTTTTTAAAAAAGTATTTAGATAACTGTTTCAAAATAATTGTTTTCCTTTGTAATCCCATGGATTTTATATATTTGAAATCATTATTCCAAGGAGTCTATAGACTTCTTCAGCCTTCCAAAAGGGTCAGTCATACATGAAAAGATTAAGAACCCCTGTTCTAACTCCTGTAAGCATGTTTTTGTGCCTATCATGATATTTGTCACATTATTCGTTTCAGTAGTATCTGAATCTTTGTGGCCCCATTTGAGGGTTGGATTTTTTTTTGGCAGAAACACTGGAGTGGCTTGCCATTTCCTTCTCTAGCTCATTTTACATGACCTAGATGAGGAAACTGAGGCAATCAGGGTTAAGTGACTTACCAGGGTCACACAGCTAGTGTCTGAAGCCATATTTGAATTCAGGACTTCCTGACTTCCTGACTGCCCTGCAGTCTATCTCCTGCACCACCTAGCTGCCCATTTATCATATACTAGTTTATATTATAGCTATTTATATACGTATATTATCTTTCCCTACTAAATCATAAGCCCCTTGAGGTTAGGGTCCATATCTTGTTCACATTCACATCTACCATAGATGCTAACACAGCGTCTGGCACAGAGTAGGACTGCCATAAATCTTGATTGAATAAATGAAGAATGCTCGTAGAAAAGCATTTTCTTTTTCTTCCACATGGTAATTTCAGAACATCCCACTCTTTTTTTCACTTTGAAACAATGAGCACTATCCCATTCCTTGGTCTTAGTCAGCGAATTGGTACTTTACAGAGCATGAAAAATACATTGTTTCAGCTAAAGCTATGGGAAAAAAAAGAAAGAGAATCACTTTAGGATGTCATTGTAGTATGGAATGCTTTAACATTTAAATAAAATGGGAATAAAGAGAGAAAGGGGAAAAGATGGTCACTGTGTGTGGCTAGATTCTCTTCATGGCCAAGGCTCCATGCCTTTACAGTAACTGGCTCCCTTGAAACTCAGCCAAACCTGTCTACAGATGTGTCCTTTGGCTCTGGAGCAAAGACCATGTAGCATTTCTTAGGAACAGTCCTGTCTTGTCAGGGACTTTAACACTTGGGAATAGGGTAGTGACAAGAGATAATCTAACAAGGCTTATTTCCAGTCTCTTAAAAATCTCTGGTGCTCATTGTTCTCATGCATTGTTTTCTCATACATACACACATTCTCATACATGTTCCTTTGTGTCAACTTTCTCACACATACACACACATACTATACACACCCTTCTTACAAGGCTATGAAAACTTCTCAATGAAATACAACTGAAAATAAAATCAGCCCATTTAATGGAGTGCATATTAGAGGCTGTAAGAGATTAAAGTGTGATGTAGTTTACTCTCACTGTGAACTAGAAGCCATAAGAAATCCTCTAAAGTTCATATGGGAGTTCTCAGAGCAAAGGCTTGCTTCCAATTTGAATGAATGGGCTTGGAAAGAAGGTGGCCCTCCATCCCTAAGAATCAGAGGTGGAAGAGGCCAAAGGGAAAAGATAGGGATTTAAGGATGTGTAGACTACAGGAGGGAAGAAAAGAAGCATTCATTAAACATCACCCATGTGCCAGGCATCCTGCTGAGTGCTTTAAATATATTATCTCATTTGATCCTCACAAAAGCCCTCTGAGGCAGAGACAGAGATCCACAGAGACAGAGGTCACAACCCTCCTTGACCTCCTCAGTTCTGGAGAAGAACATTGGAAGCTACTTGTTAGTGAGCAGACCATCCTGCTTTTCTGGCTGCCCCTGCCAGGTGTTGGCTCTGACCTGGTTGCCCTTAGCTGATAGGCTTAGCCAGAGCCATAGAACATGACTTGTGTGAAAAACTCTGCTCTGCACCTGGGTATGATCATTTCCACAGTCTTGCCCCTCATATGCTAGACTGTGTCCTTTGGGAGGTGTGTAGGTAATAGGAATAGTGATGAAATTGCAGCCAAAGGACTTTGGCTAAATTCTGCCACTGATGACCTCATGTGTTCTGTCTCCAAGTCCACCCCAATGTAAATATTCCATCACATATCTTTGTGTCTTTGCATAGACTTTTCTCCTATGTGGAATTCTCTTCCTCTGTTAATTATTTCTGACCCTTACTGTGGAATCTCTGATGCCCTTCAGTTCAGTTGTCACTTTTTTTCCCCAAGTCATTGTGCACCAATGGAAAGAATTCACTGGTTAGAGTCAGAGGACCTAGGTCTGAGTTCCACTGGAGCTCTGCTAACTTGCTACCTGGGTGACCTTGGGCAAGTCACTGACCCAGTCTTAGCATCATAGTCTTATCTGTAAAAACAAAGAGAGCTGAACTAGATCATATTTGTAATCCCCACCCATCTATACCAGCAGTCACTCTCCTCAACTTATCTTGTATATAACTTTTTAATGAACAAGTGCTTGCCCTCTCAATAACATGAAAGCTCTTTTAGGTCGGGAAATATTTATTTTTTATTTTTGTATTTGTGTCCCCAGCGCCTAGCATAGTGATTCTCATATGGTGTTGCAAAGGGGAAAGGAATAAGCATTTATTAAGTGCCTACTATGTTCCAGGTACTCTACTAAGCACTTTACAAATATTAACTCTTTGAGGTATGTGCTAAAATGATCCCTTTATAGAGCTGAAACAGAGGTTAAGTAACTTACCCAGGTTCACACAGCTAGGAAGTGCCTGATGCAGAAGTTGAACTCAGGTCTTTCTGACTTTATGTCCAGCACTCTATATATATATATATATATATATATATATACACCATTTTGTTGTTGCTGGGTCATTTCAGTCACGTCTGCCTCTTTGTGACCCCTTTGGGGGTTTTCTATGCAAAGGAACTGGAGTGGCTTGCGACTTCCTTCTCCAACTCATTTTACAGAAACTGAGGCAAACAGAGTTAAGTGACTTGCCTAGGGTTATGCAGCTAGTAATATGCAAGGCCAGATTTGGACTCCAGAAGATTAGTTTTCCTGACTCCAGGCCCTGCTGCACTCTATTCACTTTGCCCCCTAGCTGCCCACAAAAATATGTGTGGATTCTACTTATTACCAATTTGATGACTTGGGGCTTTTTGCCAGGGTTGGGGCCTTGCAACTCTCTAAGCTTGCTTCTCTTTTTGCAGACCATTATGGCCAACCCTGATGAGATAGAAAGAAGTAAAAGATTTTTATCTCTTTGCCACCTATGTTATGTATATTTGTGAAAAGCATATACATAATTTCTTTGTAAGGAGTCAACTATCCCACATTTGTTACTGGAGAGCCCCTTCAGGCTATGATCTTGTCAGACTGTCATGTACTAAGTAGCATGCTTGGTCAAGGCTCAGAATGGAGTTTCTACATGGAAACCCCTGAATGTTACAGGAAAGGGCACTGGGCAAGATACTTTATTCTGAGTTGCTACCCTTGGCCCATGCCTCTGTAGAGCAGAAAGGTAGGAAGCACTAACCACTGATCACAAGTCCTTTTTATAATGTCAATATTTTGAAACAAGGGGCAGCTAGATAGCACAGTGGATAGAATCACAGTGACTTGCAATCAGGAAGATGTGTTTGAATTCTGTCTTAGATATTAACTAGCTGTGTGCCCCTGAACAATTCACATAGCCTCTCTCATCCTCAGTTTCCTCATCTGTGAAATGGAAATAATAATGCACTTTACCTCCTAGGGTTGCCATAAGGATTAAATGAGATATATATATATATATTTTTTTTTTCCAAACTGTAGTTCTATATAAATGCTAGCTACTATTTATCATCATCATCATCATCATCATCATCATCACTATTATTTTGAAAGTCCAAGTCAAGAGAAGTTTTATTAGGTAATCTAAGCATTCTATGAGTCAAGGGACCTCTTTCTGCCCATTTCTGCCTTGAGAATAGTGAAGGTAAAGACTCTTAGGAATAGAAATATTTATGGAGCTAGAAATGAGACCAGGAATTCTTAGTAAATTGCTTTATACTTCTCCCCCCACCCCACCTTTCCCCTTTCATTTATATCATGGGATGGAGTTGGCATAGAGAAAGATCATTGAATCTAAGGATCAGGACATTGCTGTCCCAGCCCAGGCTTTGTTACTACCCAGTTATGACATTAAGTCCCACTCTGAGACTCACTTTCTTCATCTCTAAAATGGGGATAGTAATACTTGCCTTGATAACCCCAGGTGGTTGCTATAAGATTCAAATGAGCTAATGGTTATGAAATGGCTTTGACATATTAAAGTGTGGTAAACAAGATGATAATATTATTTTTATTTCCTTTTCTCCTTCTTTGCAGAGATAATATTTGGCACGGTATAAATACAAGTTCATTACTTCATTATTGTTTTTATTCATAAAACTGCATCCAGTTAAGTGTGTAGGACAATTTTGATGAGAATTAAGAGTGTTAGCTTGTCCAAAGATCTCCCTTTGGACTGTATTTTCTTCCACTGAGTTCCTAATGCCTTTTCAGTTAGATATTCTATCTTTCTCTCCTTCTTTCCCTTAAGGACAGGGTAGTTTTCCTGTGGGCTATGAGAAATCAGCCACAGTCTTCCCCAGAGACAGCTGCACTTTAGAAGTAATAAGCACTTCCTATTTGGAAAGCATTTAGGAATCTTTCAAGGGTGAGAGATGCCAAATATAAGGCATCAATGGTTGGTTATGAAGAAGAGTTTTGATGGATAAGGTACCTAATTTTCCCCAAAATCTTACTATTAAGGGTCTGCATGAAATCAAAGGTTTGGATGTGTATGAAGGAACAACTCAGACATTTCCCAATGACAAGATAAGTACAGCAATTATATTTAAATAAGTGCAGAAGAAAATTTCACCACAAACTACATTAGCAAAAGAAGTTTCTCTATAATGGGATTGAATGGAATTAATGCTACTCTCTGTGTTCCAGTTGATATGTTGCTAGCTTTGTCCATGGCTGGGCTATAGTTCAGTAAGACATAATGGATTCCCTCAAGGATATCCATGATGGGAAAATAAAATATACCTTCATTGTGGCAGAAATTTTAGTAGAACTCATTATACCTTTGAGGATTTGGGGTGGATTTTGGTCATGGGGGGAGGGGCAGGGAATGCAGCTTCTCCTTGAGGAATATGTGTTTAATTCTTTTATAGCATGATTTGGTTTTATTGTCATATTGAATTATTAATAATAGTATATTTTCTGAGATTTATTTCCAACTAACAACAATAACATCACCTTGTACATGTGTAAAATGTTTGTAATTTCCGAAATGTTTCCACACAGATTTTGTTTTTCATCGAGTATTTATATCGGTTTTATGATTCAGGTGAGGTAGATGGCATCCTCTCATTTTTATAGACAAGCAAATTGAGGGTCAGAAAGGACCTGACCAAGGTCACATAGTTTATTGAGTGGCACAGTGAGGGCTAACATCCCAGTCTTCTGACTCTTGGTCTAGTATCCATTCTTTTTACAGTGCAAGTTTCTTTCAATTTTAATATTTAAAAAATCAAATAGAACCGGCACTAATGTACTACTGTGGGGCTTCCTCATGGGATTAGAGTGATCCTGACTGGAGGTCATTCCAGTGATCTGTGAGCTCAGGCTAGTCCTTTCTCATCTATGAGCTTGAGGGCAGTCAGATTTTATGTCTCTCATCCTACTTAGCCTGGCTAAGTTTCAATGGATAGAATGCTAGGCCTGGAGTCAGGAAGACATGAGTTCAGACCCAGCCTCAGACACTTAATAGTTGGGTACCTGTAGGCAAATCACTGAACTTTTACTTGCCTTAGTTTCCTCAACTGAAAATGGGGATAACAATAGCATATAGCTCACAGGGCTGTTGTGAGGGTTAAATGAGATCATATTTGCAAAGCAGTTATAGCACAGTGCCTGTTACATGGTGGGCACTATATAAATGTTTATTCCCTTCCCCAGCCCAGTTCAGAGAGACTCATCACCATGTGGGCTACAAAGTGGTGGATTTTTCTACTCCAGAAGCTCTTGAATGCTAAATTATAGATCCAGACTATTGGAATTCTTAGTATTCCTGCTGATGAAGGAAAGAAGGAAGGAAACAAGCATTTATTAATCACCTACTATCTGCCAGGCACTATGTTAAACACCTTACAAATAAAATCTCACTTGATCTTCACAACAACCTGGGAGATAGGCACTATTACAAGTCATACCCCCTCCCACCCACCCCCCTTTTTTATAGTTGATGAAACTGAGACAGACAGGGTTAAGTGACTTGCCCAGGATCACACAGCTAGTGTGTGTCTGAGGCCATATTTGAACTCAAGTCTTTCTGACTGTGGCCCAAGATTCTATCCACTGCACCTCCTGGCTGCCTCCCAGGATTGGGATGGAATCAAAAGCCACTAAAATATTCATACTGAAATGTAGAAATTATTGTCCAAGCCTCAAATAACAAGGGAAATAATATTAGTTAATAGGGCATTTAGATGGTGTAATTATCCTTTGCCTACATACTACAATTTTTTTAATAGGGTGATTTTTCCAAATCTTATTCACCCTTGCATGCATCACGGTCCCATAGAATCAATAAGGTGCAAAGGATGTCACATACCAGATCATATAGCAGAGAGCTTAGAGGCGGAGAATGGAGGACGGGCAGAAAACTTAAGTAAAATGTACATTAGGAGAAAATTGCTTGCATCCTCTTAAATTAACCTTTCGTGAAATTACTTTTTATCCTTTTTTGGCATTTGTTATCAAGAGGCAATGGCTTGTGAATATATTATAGCATTTTACAATGAAAATAATTTTAAAATTTACTAGACAACCACTGAACTTAGGAATAAGCTCCTGCAGTTCAGAAGAAAACATTCGTTTTTAACACCTAGCAGGATTATTTACTTTGGAGATATTCATTCCACTTATCAGAATTTCTCCAAGCCAAATGTTCCTTAACTTGGTCTAGTTAGAATTCACTTCTCCTAATGGAAGATTTATCTTCAGAATTATTTTATTACATCCAATAAAAATTGGAGCCTAATATTACAGTATATTAAAGGCCTCTGGTTCTATGCTAAGTAAGATCCTTTGCTAAGTGCTGAGGGAAATATAAAGATGATTAAGGTTAGTTTTCTGTTCTCAAAAAGTTTACAAATCAAGGAGGGAGAAGGAATGAAGAATGAGGCTTTTATGTATAAATATCGATCGACAAATATTTATTAAGCACCTGCTATGTGTTAGGGTCTGTGCTAGGTGTTGTGATGCAAAGACAAAAGTGAAAATATATTATAATAGACATTGCATATATATTACAAAATAAAATGTAATATATGATAAGGGTTTTGAGAGCTTCTAGGAGGGAGAAATAATTAGGGAATATGGGAAGTAGAAAGTGGCATTTGAACTAGACCTTGAAGGATGAATATAATTTTTTGGGTGCTGAGTCCAACATTCAAACCCTGGCTCCAACACTTAGCATTCTGGGGTTCAGTTCTCTCAACTGTAAAATCCTAAGTCCTCTGAACTAGTGGAGATTAGAGGGAGGGCATTTCAGGAATAAGGAATGGTATGTACAAAGACATGGAATCAGGAATGCGTGTGAGCTATATAGCAGGACTGGCTTGAGTAGAACTGATTTGGAGTAGAAAGCACATGTAAGTGAGTAATAGAAGAACTGAAAGACATAATTTGGAGCTCTATTGTGGAGGCCCTTTAACACTAGATTTTTATCCTTGTTATCATTAAGCAGTTACTCATTTCCAAAATCCTATCCAGGGCCTCATTAGGACAAGGGATAATACAGGGAGGCATGAATCACGGGTTTATAAATCCCAGAAATTACAATTCTGATTTTAATTTTAATCAATTGATCAATCTCCATTTATAAAGCACCAACACTGTGAAAGAAAGAACCTGGAAAGAAAGACAACCTTGAGTAAGCTGAATTTAGAAATCCTGTGTCACTCACTATCTCTAGCCCCAGTATAATTGAACTGATGCCTTTCCCTACCTGTCTCAGGAGAGACTCATGTCACAAGTCCTTACGGAGAAGGGGACTAGAGAAAGTTAGGGAATTTCTTATTAATGTTGAGCTCTGAACTTCAGTTCACCTTCTCCCAGGGCTCTGGGCATAATCATACTTAACAATCTATAATAACATAGTAATTGCCACCCTTGGCATTTTTCCAGAGCCCTTCCTGGAACATCCCCAAAGCACCTTCCAAGAATTTACGTTCCATTCTTCCCATCTTTACTGACGATGGTGCAGAGCAATCGAGATGAAGTTTAGATCCCCCAGGATAGCCATGTGTAGCAGCAAGCACCCCAAGCGTGTCCTCAGGGTTTGCAGCTACCACAGGTTCTTGGATCTGCTTTGTTAAAGGAAAGCAACTCAAAATGGGTTAACAAGCTTACTTTAATCAGTCAGACATATATCGTTTACCTTGTTCAGGAGAAAAGGTCAGCACCCTGAACCTCAAAGTATACAGGCATAATTATCAAGACAGAAACATCAAGTAGACAAGATTTCCAAACTGTCCAACCATTACATCCATACCCAGTCAACATCTGGGTTTCCACATTCTGGGTTTTTCAAAGCCGGGGGACTCTCAACAACGGCTTCCCAGAATTCAGATCAAATCACACAATACTTCTCAAAGTGAGTCCCAAAACAAAGCTACACATCAGGGCTTATATAGCCTTCTCCTGGCTCAGAGAATGTAACAACCTTATTGACTCACTGGCCAATCAAGAAGTATCTACTGAAAAACAAGCCTCCCACCCCAGGCCTCAGGTGCACACCAGCCTAGGGGCAGGGAAGATCTTCAAAATTTACATTCTTATTACACCATGGTAGAGCATGGAGTGAAGACCTAGGATTTTTACATTTCTATCCTGTGTTCTTTTATGTCACATCACCAGTACATGGAGGAGTACCTAGCTTCTCCCTCCCCCCCCCTCCACTTTAGTTCCTAATCATTGAGAATAGTTGTCTAGCCTCTCTGTATATATAGGCCAAGTATTGATCCATGGCACCATACTTATTACTATCCAAAAAAAAAGTATACATGAGATAATAAAGTCTTTTTAAAGTTTTGGCTGAGGTTGGATGAAAATAAGCGCTGAAATTAGCAGTATTTCCTAGGAACTGTACTTTCAGCTTTATTGGTAGGCCAGAATATAGAAAACTGTATGTGTTCATAGAATCTCAAATTTGAAAAGGACCTTGGAGGTTACCTAGTCCAACCCTTTCCTGGAAAAAAGAGTCTCCTCTACCCCATTGCGAGATACTCAGTTTAAAGACCGTTTTAATGAGAAGGAACATATTACTTTCCAAGGCAGCTGATTGTTAGGAAATCTCCCATGATATCAAGCCCAGTCTGCCTCTCTGCAACTTTCGCTCTTTGTTCCTATTTCTGCCCAGTGTGTATCAACAGAATAGATCTAATCCCTTTTTAAGGGATGGCCCTTCGCATACTTGAAGGTAAGGATCATTCCCTTTTCCCACCCCTAAACAGCTCCTGTCTGCTCCAGGCTAAACATGCCCACTTCTTTCTATCAGTTCTCATTGGAGACCTCTCAAAACCTTTTGCCATCCTGGTCATCCTCCTCTATCCATCATCTGATTTGTCAATGTCTTTCTAAAATTCCTTTAGAATTTTAGAACTGAATTCCTAGAACTGAATAGAATTTTTTTGTGACCTGACTAGAGGAGACTAGAGCAGGACAATCACCTGTGTAGTCCTAGACATTATGTCTCTCTTCATGAAGGCTGACCAGTTTTCCCTTTCCTGGCTGCATCTTAGACTATTGATTCATGTTGAGTTGGCCAAGCTTGTGATCTGCTTTCTCAACTTTCCATCTATTTACTCTTTTGCCCAGGTGATATATTAGTTCAGTATAGTTCCTCCAGATGTGGATCTTATTCAGCAAAGTTTCAGTGGTAATTTTAAGGATAAATTTATCTCCTTACATGAGGCTTTTTTTTTTAAACAAAATATTGTCTCCATTATTAGATTTCACTGTCTTTGAATTTCTGGACTTCTATGCCATATTTCTTTTCCTACATTACAGTTTTATTTTATGGTATCTGGATATTATAGTGTTCTCCCCTATCCCTTACTTTCTGGTGTCGTCATTTGGATTCAGTTTGCAAAAGTCCAGGCAAATGCATTCTTACTAACCCTTATTAGGTGCACTCCATCCCTGTCCAAGAACCTTTATTTCTTATATTTTAAGTTGTGGTCCATAAACCCAAAGTCCCTCCTTAAACCACCATCTTCTTAAGTGACTGTCCACTTTCCAAATTGGTCTTTCCCTTCTGAAGCCTGGACTGTCAAGAGTGATTTGAATATTTTCAGTGTCTTGTCCAAGAACTCCATCATCCTAAGCAATAATTTCTAGGTGAACTAACAGAAATGGACAGTAGTCTTCAAGGTTAATAAATCCTGGGGGATTCTTTTTCATGTTGTAGTTATGTGCATCAGGATGATGGTGGAGTTCCCCTTTTTGTTCATTTCACTTTGACTTCCTGTACCCCTTAGCAGTTAGTCACCAACCTCCACTCCCTGTCTTCTTCAGTTGACCTTTACTAAACGATCTCTCTTGCCTGACAGAATTTCTGGATACACGTGTATTGTTTCTTGGAGGGCATACAAGCAGCTGTTTCCTCTCAGAGGGTCCATCTCCTTTTGAGAGGATCTCCAAATATCTCCAAATCTCCAACACCAAAAGGGTTCTTCTTCCCTTTCTCCTCCCTCCAATTACCTGACACAGGTCAAGATTCCCCTTTGTCCTCTCATTTTTTTTTCTTTTAGCCTCAAAGCACTCCTTCCGTTTTGTACGTTGTCCCTGATAACCTGGAGAGTGGCAAGAAACTCCTTAAGCGCCTTTACCTAAGAGGGATATATGTCTATACTTTGAGCATAAATAACAACCACTTGGCCATGGCAAAAAGCCAAACATCACTCACTATATGCAAGTACTTGCAAAATTCCCTCTGCTTTCCATACTTGCTGGAAGAAACAGCTCTAAGAAGCCGGAAATAAATAGTGATGTAACTCATGAGACAATAAATAGTCATTTCCAATCTGGTAATATTTTATATGAACTGGCACTGGTAGGTTGTATGTTATTTTTCTTCTTAATCCTTGTTCCACATTGCCTCCCACTTGAAGCCAAGACCATTATGAATGTACCGAAGAGTGGGTGGAAAAATATCCTTATTATTAACCTAAGTTGAAAACATAATGGCTTTTTGAATATCTTCATTCACAGATGCAGTCATTGAACATATTAATAACCTTTCTTAAGCATGGTAGAACAGAGTCTGTTTAAACTTCCTTTGTCCATTCCTGTGGTATATGAACAACCCAAGGGGGAAGAAAAAATAGCTGCTACAAATGTCCCTAACCTTTACATTTTCATGTAGTTTATTGAACTCTAACTTGGACTGTTTTATTAGATAACATGATAATAATGAAAGTTAGCATTTACATAGTGCTTTAAGATTAACAAAGTGCTCTACAAATCCTCCCAATTGTGCTGAGGTGAGAATCTGAAAGAACATTTGCGATTGTCTTAATAAGTCATTCTTACAACAACAATTGTGCTCATCTATTAAACTAAGAGGGTTGGACTAGCTATCCCTCAAACCTATGAGGTAATTTAGCATTGTTTAGCATTTACAGGTAAGAAAATTAAGCCACAGCATGAACAAGTGATTTTTGGTGAGGGTCATAAAGTATATTTGTGGGTAGAGCTAGGGTTTTTTCTAATCCATATTTTTTGGCTTGCTAGGTTTAGTCCAGGATCCTTCCATTAAAATGCACAAATCACTGTCTCACCCTTACCCACTCAGGTTATTAACATCTGAAAGAGATCCTCTAGGGGGCAGCTACATAGCTCTGTGTCAGGAGGACCCAAGTTCAAATTCAGCCTCAGACACTTAATACTTACTAGCCATGTGACCTTGGGCAAGTCTCTTAACCCCAATTGCCCTGCCCTCCAAAAAGCAAGAGAGAGAGAGAGAGAAAGAGAGAGAGAGAGATCCTCTAGGCTGCTGACATAGTGGAAAGGGTGCTAGTCAGAAGATACCAGGTTTCAAATTTGAGTGCCCAGATTTGCAGTTGGCCCCAAGTATGTCACTCAGTCTCACTCTGAGGCTTTGCCCTGTAGTCTGTAAAATGGGAGTGATATTCCTGGAAGTAGCTACCTCACAGAATTAAGGCTCAGCAAGCCTTAAAGTTCTGTATAAATGTGAGTTACTTTTGTTGCTATAACGTTCAGAATAACTTAAGCAGAGGCCACTTTTATGATTTCAGGCTTTCAAGGGTTTTTTGGTTGTTGTTTTTTTTTTTTTTTTTTAGCGGATCCAATGCAAACATTCACTGGGAGGGATGTTGCCCTTTGGATTGCAAAAGTCTCCCGTGAAGCATAACTCATGAAAAAGAAAACAAAAATCATTCTCTTGGACTTCACAAGATACAGATGTGTCCAGATTACAGGGTAGCCCCAGCAAATAAAGCAACACGATGGAGTTGAGTTTCCAGTTGGCTGAATTTCAGACTGGATCCCCTTTCCTATGAAATGATACAAACTGGGAGTGGAGCAGAAGTAGAATATCTCTTGGCCCATCAGATTGTACAGGATGTGACATGATTATACAACTAGCTATATGACATACGCCCTTAGAACAAAGAAAAATTCATATATTTTTTACCCAGAGTGTCACTTTCCTGCCTCTGCCTCCCCCTCCCCCTCCCTCTTCCCATCTCTACCAAGGCACACAAGGTTAAAATCTGTCCTTTTCCTTTTTCACCCTTAGTGGGTTTTTTTTTTTCTTTTCTGGTGACATTAATTCATTTCAGTACCTTCTTGGTATTAATACACTGCCTGAGGATTCTTATTTCCAAGTATTGTTTGCTATTAATCTTTTGAAATTAGCTTCCAAATGATCATTTGGAAGTAAAATTTTTAAAAATATTACCAGTTTAATACCAAAATTAGTGCCAACAATCGCAAATGATTAATGGATTTACATTTGCCCCAGCTGATTCCTGGTTGCACTGTTCTCCAGTCTGCATGGTTGCACTGGGCCTGCTGTTCCACACCAAAGAGATTTTTCTGCTCTTCTAAGACTGATGAAATTTTTTAAAGTTATGTAATCACTAAGTCATCTCTTGGTTTTCACATCAGATGATCAATTTGGCAGTACAAAATCCCAAGAATAATTCCACAGCTAAGTTAGCAGGGAGGCAGTCCATAAAGCCACATGCAGGAGTTATCTTTTTCTGTCTTCAGCAGCTTGTTGTGGTTTTGTTGTAGAATTATAAGGGAAACAGCGACCTGTGTATAGGAATTTAGAGTAAAGGTTACTAGGCTCCAGTATTGTTGCCCAGTGTCTCCTTGAGGCTTAGGGAAGCTTTAGTTAAGTTTGCATGGCCCTGGTGCAAGCTGCCAGGTACTTTGATGGGAGTTTAAAGGGATCTGTTCACTCCTAGCCTAAACAAGTGACTTGGAGGGATGAGACTATGGAGTTCTTTCTCAAATAGTAAGCAAGAGCAGGGCAGGACCCAGGAGGCAGAACCTCTACTCTTGTATGAGTCACTTACATTCATTCTTTGACCTTTGATTAATCTTGGGCAGGACAAACTTTATTTTAGCTAGGTACAGCCCAGCCCCTTGGGATTAAGTAAACTGCTGTTTGCAGAGTTCACCTCCATTCTCAAAATAACATGAAGTCTTCTAAAGCAGTTACTATACATGTTTATAACCATCCTTGCATCAAACAACACATATTCATTAAATGCCAGTTTTGGGGGAATACCATCAAAAAGATGCCATGGTCCCTACTCTCAAGGATCTTATGCTCTTTTGAATCCATACCAGTAACAACGTGATTTCTGTTCATTTATTTATTCACCAAATATTTACTGAGCACCTGCTATCCACAAGGCCCTGTGGGGTTGAGAATATGTGGTCCCCGACAATGGCACTTATAGCCTAGAGAAGATAAGACATATGCGCAAATAAATACAATGCAAGTTAGAATGTGAAAATGCAGCAAAAGAATTATAGTCCTTTTGAGAGATTAGATTCAGAGAAGGGAATCAGGGTAGACTTTAGGGAGAGGAAACTGAGTGACAAAGAATATCCCTCAGAAATCACAATCAAAACATTGTTTGAGGATTATTTGTTTATTTTCTATTTAAGATTTTAGATTTAGAGCTGTAAGGAACATTAGTGATCATTTAGTTCATTCCCCCGATTTTACATATGAGAAAACTAAGGTCTCACTTGAGTTGACAGACATGAAAAAATAGCAAACTTAGGTCCTCTGACTTCAGATCTGATGCTCTAATAGAACTTTGAGGCAATCCAGTTCAGCCCTCCTGTTTTACAGTTTAACTGAGACCCAGAGAAGTTAAGTGAGTTGCCCAAAGTCACATTGCTGGTCAGTTTTTGAAATAGGATTTGAACCCAAGGCTTCTTTGATATGACTAGACAGCAACCACCTCCTTCCACAACACTATTACTATAGACCAGGGGTTGGGTTGAGACATGGAACAAGGGAAGAGTAACTTTATCTTTTATGAATTTTGCCCCTTTCTCCCATGGAAAATGATTGTACACTCTTTTTCTCCTTTCAAGCTACCAATATTCCCATGAATTATGAAGGAGTCAGGGATTATTATACCTATTTTTACAGCTGGAAATATTAAAACACAAATTATTTAATTATATCCCCAGAGTCAGTGAATATAGGGCAGTCCTAACTCAAAACTAATTTTTCTCCCTGATTCCCTCAACAGAAAATGATTTATTCTTCATCTCATCTAATGACACTTCATTTTATACATTTGTCATATTCAAATGTGTATATTTATTTATCCCCCATTCCCCTTTCTAGATTGTAAACTCTCTAAGGGAAAGGAATAGAACTTATTTATCTATGTGGCTCCAAGTAGGTAACATAGTGCATAACAACTGAATTTTTTTGTGAAAGAATGAATAAATCTTTATGGAGGGAGGGGTGCACCAGGGGCTCAGCAAACCAAAAGTACTAACATAAAGAGCATAGAGGAACCTGTGAAGCCATGCTTCACTTGGCCCAAATTTCTTTATTTTCTTTCTCTCCTTGATTAAGTTGCCAATCATGTCTTTGCCCCATCCACTCCCCTTCTGGGTACATTGCCAATCACTTTGGAACAGTCAAACACTTCTCCTGTCATAACTTGGACATGGCCTAAACTTGCTTTATTCTCAATCTCAATCTGACCAGGAATGTCAAAATGAATATACAAAGGCTTTGAACACAGCAGTCCCTAGATATCATTGTACTTGCTTAAATCTGGATTAAATTGATCTGGGGCTAGATGAGGGGATCTGATGAATGACTTCCTTCCTCTGAGGGTGTCTTCCCTCAAAAAAATATATATTTAATTGCAAGTTGTCCATTTTTAAATTCAGCATAGGAGCTCCAGGCTCCATACTGGTTGCCTGTTATAAGAAAAGGACTATCAATATTTTAAAAGGTGCTGACAGGCAAGACATTGGATTTGATGACTAGAAATTTCGACAGGTTTCTTGTTGTTTTTAATGCTCCAGAATAGTATTATGAGATGGTTTACCATAGGGCGAGGAGTTCCAATGAAGGCTAATGAGATAAAAACTAATCTAAACATCAGATGACTTAGAAATGCCCTGACCAGGGGGGGTGGGGGGAGAGAGAGACAGAAACAGAGAGAGACAGAGAGAGGGAGGGGGGAAGGAGAGGGGAGAGAGAAAGAGAGAGAGAGGGAGGGACAGGGACAGAGAATTTGGAACTCAAAATTTTTTAAAGCAAATGTTAAAAATTGTTTTTACCTGTAATTGGGGAAAATATTATTCACAAGGGAAAAAAATGCCCTGATTGCATGGCCTGAATGTCTCATCTGGTAAGTCTCTCTCCAGGGATGTTCCTTTGCTGGTGATATAAAATCTGGGCTGTGTGGAATGTACACAAGAGAATAAGGACAAAATCTGATTCTGAAAGACTGAACAGAGCTTCTGCATTCCATACATAAAATGGCAATATTTATCCAGTTATCCCTAGTGGCCAATTAACTTTGGAAATACATTTATTCTTTCAGGTTCACTAAAGTTTTGCAACCAGGTTTCAATAATCATTTAACCTCTTACAAATTCCATTCAGCACTGGTCCCATTCACTTCTATTTGTGCCCTCCTCTTCTCCTCCCTCAATAAGCTCAGAATCCTTTTGGTGGTCACTTTAAATCACTTAAACTGAGGGAACAAAACCAACTGCCTGCAGCATTCTCAGAATCCCACAATTTAAGAGTTCCCAGGGAAATCAAACAAAAAGTGAACAGAGGCATTTGGCAGATTTTTCTCAAGGCTCAATTTTCAGAGACTTGCTATCTGGTTTGCTTTACATCTTGAGCACAGGACGACGTGCTTTATGTATTTTGTAACAATGATACAGTACCTGTTTAGTGACTGATTGCCACAGTCTACTAAATTACCACTGCAATGCACTAATTAGCAACCTAGGAAATAGAAAAATTGGATCAACCTCAGAAAACTCATTATTTCATACCAGGAAATATGTACAGAGTAAATAACTGCTGCTGACCACCATCATTCTGCTACAGATCTTAGATTGGATCAGATTTCCTATGACCAATCTAAATTAGGGCAGACCTCTTTACCTTCCTATCCAAACTCTTCTTCTATGGGCCATATTCTTCCTAAGGCTAATAATGGTAAATATGGCTTAAGAATTCATTTTAGAAAATCCAGCTTACATTTTTGGAGTGCTTTACATTTTGCTATGATTGCACACCCAATAAGTCAATCAGCAATCATTTATTAAGTGCTTACTTTATGACAGATATTGTGCTAAGCCCTGAGCCAACAAAGAGATGTGAGGACATGGTTTTTGCACTCAATGAGTTCACATCCTATTGGGGGGAGACCAAGCAAATAACTATGTAGGTCATAGAGCCAGGAATCAAACTCAGGTCTTCCAGCCATAGCTCTAATACTATTTTCTATTATCTCATAACTCTCATTACTTTGTACCTTGGTTTCTTCTCTCTGCAAATAAAAAATGTAAAACTTTCCCACTCAATATCAGGAAATATGAAGGGTATACAATATTCTCTCTATATTTGATTATAAAATCTTGTGCATTATCAGAAGCAAATTTTTCGACCCTCAACTGGTTTCCCCTTTCCACCCAGGGTCCATCTAAGTACCTTCCTTGTACAAATTGGCATCTGTTCAGGGATTGCAAATCAATTTTAAAATTAGCCTAAGCAAAACATAATTAACTCTCCCTTCATCACAAAATGTATTCTAAATACAAATTCCAAAAAAAGATTTCAATTTTCTACCCTTTTGTTTTCACCTGTTTTTCATCTGTGCTGCTGATCTTCTCCATTATTAAAGATAATTTGGAATTGCCTGTACTTATAAAGTGCCGTGATCTTCGGGGAGGTAAAAATGTTATTTCAAAAACAAAGAAAAATTATCATTGTTATTACTCATCTACACAATTAGGAAACAAAAGACTAGCAAAGGCTGCTCCATCTAATCCATCTATCTGTTGTTAAGAGATTTTGAAACCTCACTGTAAAGCAGTTTCACACTTTATCCCCTCTTAATTTTTTTAATTTCGATTTCTCAAAGATACTGTCTGTTTTTTTTAATCTTGAAACATTTGAAAATATAAAGGAAATTAAAGGGTGTCCCTTACACTCAAAGGCACCAAAGAGTTGTAGTTCTATCTTCGTTGAATTGTCTGAGCTGAAAAATAGGAGCCTGCAAGAAATTTCTTTGCTTTTTCTTTCTTTTTCTTTTTTCCCACCTAAAGGCTTCATAAGAGAATAATTGTGTCATGGACAACAAGTGAGAAAAATGAAGCTTTTAGGATGAAACCCTACTTCAAGGTGCATGTGACTTGAGAAAGTTTGACATATGGCATGACCTTCCTAGCATGAAGCCAAGTGCCTGCTCATCAACAAACGAGTCAGAGAAATTTCTTTAATCCTCACAGTTGAGAGGATATTTTACTTTGTCATCTTAGTGGTTTTTTTTTTCCCTCCCCCTGGTAAGACATTCCACAGCATGGCAGGAGAAGATAAATTTACTTCTCTACCTAATAACTACATGTGGCAAGCACCTTGAGGGCAGGAGAGCATCTTGTAGCCTTCCCAGTCCTTAGGCCAGAAGTCCAGGTGCTCAATAAATACTTGATTGATTACCTGGAAAGATAGAATGGCATGTTATATAGGCAGTGGAAGAGAAGGAGCATACGTGAGCAATTGGAGACCTGGATGGCTCTGCCAATGGTTGTTTCCTCATCTGTAAAATAAAACAGTGGAACTGGATCAAGTATTCTTAAACTGGGATCCTTAAACTTTTTAAAATATTTTTATCATTTTATTTCAACATCATTAATTTCTTTTGAAATCACATGCATATATATATATGTATAGTTTTAAGCATTTAAAAATATCATTCCAAGATAGGCTTCACCTATGTCTGCCAATGGGTCCATAGTATAATATATAACCTAATGTAACATAACATAACATAATATAATGTAATGTAATATAAAAAAATTAAGCCCTGGACTTGATAATTAATAAGGTGTTTACCGTTTCTAAAATGCTCTAAAACTACTTTGGTTTTAAATGTCAGGTTTGCAATAAATTAACTATTCAGGATAAAGCCCACCCTCCCCCCACTCTATGGGGCAGGGAAAGTGATAAAATTAGTTTGTCTTCAGTTATTCTATGACCTCTCAATCCAATACAGTCTCTGATTATTCTCATTTAGTACAGTCTGCTCTCTGATCTTTCTGCCTTAAATGTGAATAACTGGCAGCCTCAAATGATCACATCTTTCAGGGTATGAAATAAGAGCAGAAGATTTGGGCAAAAATTACAAAACTCAAAGACCATAATATTCAAGCATCTGTAAACTGAGTCAGGACGAGTTGTTTTTTTTTTTTTTGGTTTGGGTTCTCTAGGCAGGGGATACCTTTCTGTTATCCCTGAAATCATACCCAAAAGGTAGTAACCTGCTTTTTTAAAAGATAAAGTCTACCTTAACTGATGTGAATAAATTTAACACTATATGAGTGAGCTTACCATGAATTGATGCACAATGGGGTGTTAAAAGAGAATTGTATATTCTGGTAACAACTACTTTATCTTGCCTTGGTCTTTCTTCCCAAGTGGCCACTGATACCCTGCAAAAGAAGTCAGAAAGACTAGTAAAGCATAAGATCTGAAGACATTAGGAACACATTAGGTATTTTAATTAAAGGAACTAAGACCTTGAAAAGAAAGCCAGTTTGGGAAGAGAAGAACTGCATAAGTAGAGGGTTATATATATAAAGTTGGAAAGGTGCTTAGGGGTCATCTAGAAAAATCTCTTCATTTAATAAATGAGAAAGCTGCAGTCCAGGTAGTATAGGTGGCTTGCTCAAAGTGACACAGGTGGTAAATGACAGAGGCAGGATCTGAGAAGGGGCTTGGGTATGCCAAAAGGAACCTAGAAGCCATGACCAAAGTTTATGAAGTCTCTGACAGGAAATTGAAGACCTAGGGACACAGCTGGCATTTTCATCACTGCTACCTATTGAAGGTAAGGGATACTGAAGAGAAATGCAGATTTGGGAAGCAAACAGCTGGATAAGAAAGTGTTGCCTGAGAATAGGGTTTAGATTTCTGATAATGAATTTTCTCATCAGGTTAGAAGCATGAAAACAGAAAGAAAGTTAAGGAGTTTGAGAAACTTATTACAAGCCTGGAATATAGAGATGGGAGAATTTAAATATCTTCTGTTCTCTTTCCCTCTCCCCCCTCTTCTTCTTCCCCTCCCTCTTTCCTTCTCTCTCCCCACTCCCTCTCTCTTCCCCCCCCATCTCTTTCTCTCTTCTGCTCCCTCCAGCAGTTAATAATTTAATTTGCCTTAATGTTAATTTCATCCTTTAAAAATTAGAGAAACCAACAGAGTCAAATTCTATCACAGATCTGCTTCTGCTGAGGTGAAAATTATGGTATATTAGGGCAAAATGACCACTCCAACTTACATGTGATAGAGAAGGAACAGAAAGCCTGGCATTGTCTGACAAATTTCTAAAGATTCAGAGAAATGATTGGCAGGATCCCATGGACTAAAATTCTACTGGGAAAATCAGCCTAATAAGATGGAAAACTGTCAAGAATGAAAACCTACAATGAAAAACACAAGGGAAACTTTTATTGAGAAGGGAAAACAATTTTCTAAAGAAGCCAATGTGAATACACAGAGAGCTTACCCACTTAGAGTTTTAGAAGATATGTGCAAAAATGGAAGCAAGAGTAGGTAATGTACATGATTAGCACAAAAGTATGGCATAGTCCTTCAAGAATAGCGATAGGACATGTATAACCTATATCAAACTGCTTGCCTTCTCAATGTGTGAATGGGGGGAGGGAAGGAGGAAGGGAGAGAATTTGGAATTCAAAGTTTTAAAAATTAATGTTAAAAATTGCTTTTACATGTAACTGAAAAAATGTTTTTAAAATAAATATAAAACAGTTTCAGAAGAAAAAATAAAGAATAATAATAGGAAAGCTATAGCTCAGAACAACCAGGTGGTAGGAAGAAAGCTAAGGATAGCAAAAAGGGTTTTGGTTTTGGGTTGCATGTATATATTTTGCTTTTTTTACTACATTCGGGGGAAGGAGAGGATCAAAGAAAAGATAAGACCACTGCTTACAATTGATTGGGCAATGATAACTAACAACACAGAAAGGGCAAAGCTGTTTATTTTCTTTCATGCAAAATGATGACCTTCTTATTGAAAAGGACAGAACAGAATCAGCTAATGACAAGTCAATTCTCAATATCAGTACAGACATAGTAAAGAGTATCTAATTGCTAATATGTTCAGGTCATCAGGCCTACTTATACTGAAAGAACTGCAGGTGTGATTGTTAGTCTACTTTTGGCTGATCTATGAAAAATCAGGATGAAAAGGAAAGATAATTTAGGAATGGAGAAACAGAAATGTCATCAAAAAATGACAAGAGATTAGAGACTATGGACAAGACCTATGAGCTTGACTTTTATTCCTGGGTAAATTAGTAACCAATTATTAAAGAGATGGTTAATGAACATTAAAAAGGGAAGCAGTGATCATAAAAAATCAGCTTGGATTCTTCAAAAACAACCCATGCCAGATTAACTTCCTTTCTTGTCTTTCTTAATAAAGTGTCAATTACATATATAAGGAGAATATGATATGTGCATATATGTTTATATATGTTTGTGTATGTATTTGTTTGTGTGTTTATATATGTAATATGTATGCATAAATGCTAAATCTAGATTTTGGTAAAATATTTTAGCAAAGACACTGTCAAATGTCTTGTAATTCTTATGGACTTAAATGTGAGTTAAATAGTAGTTTAGTTAGGTTGCAGGGCTTGACTATTAATATAGGTCATTAAGGGTTTGATAGCTTGGAAGGAGGGCTCCAGGAGAGTTTTCATAAGGATGGTACTTGAACCTAGTCTTGAAGGGACGTAGGGAAGTTGAGAGGTAGAGGTGAGGAGTCAGACCATTCCAGGAATGGGGGACGGCTAACACTGGGGCATCAAGATTAGAAATGTAGTCTTGTGTTCATGGAATGGCAAGGAAGCCAATGTAGCTAGACCATAGAATATGTACAGAGGACTAAAGTGTAAGAAGGAAGGATGCAAGGTTACATAGAGATTTAAATGCCAAACAGAGGACTTTATATTTGGTCATGGAGGTAATTCATGGAATTCACTGATCATAGAGGTTACTTGTCCTTTAGAAAATCACCTTGACACCTTATTAAAGTAGGGAGAACAGTTAGAAGGCTACTTACAGCAGTAGCCCAGGTGAGAGATGATGGAGAAGAGGAGAGGAGAGTAGAGTAGAGGAGAGGAGAGGAGAGAAGAGAAGAGAAGAGAAATATTGTGAAATTAGGATTTGGCAACAGGTTCAATATATGGGGTGCATGAGAAGTCAAGAATGGCACTGATTACCCATGACACTAATAAGGAAGTCCAAAAGACTGGAGGGTTGCAGGGGAAAGAGAGTGCATTCTGTTTTGTTCCTGTTGCCTTTGAGATGCCTATGGGACATCCAAGTTAAGATGTCCAAAAGGCAGTTGGTGATACATGACTATAGCTTGGGGGAAAGACTAAGGATATGAGATAGTATAGAGTGAAAAGAGGAGAGAGAGGCCATAACAGAGCCTTGGGAGACATTCCAACAAAAACAAACAAAACCCAACAACTGAGGAATGGTCAAGTAGGAAGAAAACTAAGCAAGAGCAGTGTCATAAAAACCATGACAGGAGACACTCCAGGAGGAAATTTGAACCTAGGTCTTCTGACTTCTTCCATTATGCCACATTCAAGGAATAATTAGTATTGTGTAGACACCCATGTATAGCTGTGTCTGTCTCTGTCACTATGCCTCCTAACTGTGTGATGATTTTGAAAGTAAAACTCTAGCTAACTCATAGGGAATATAATCCATGATGGTGATACATGCTATATCCCATGCCATTTTTCTCCTCTTTTTTCCTTCATAGCCCTGGACTCCTCTACTTCAAGTCTCCATGTGGACACCAATCTTTCCTCCTCCTTCCCTCTGTTGCTTTCATCATACAAGGGAAGTGAAATCAGCAGTCTTCCTTCTACAGCAGTAAAACCAGGCATGCTCAGTAGAAAAGAACAGTTCAGGGCTATGTTATATTTTTTTTTTGCATTTTGGGAGCACAGGAAGCTATATAGTTGAGGTAAATATCATTATACTCCAGAGGAAAGTCATCAAAATGATTCCACTAAAGCCAACTGAGCCTACAATATTGAGGCCCTTCTGAAGGGTGAACTGGCTAGCTCCCAGTAATTACTTTAGAAAACAAGACAACAAATCAATTCCAAACCCCATTAAAGGGGTACAGTCATCATTTGCAAATAAGGCCCCCTTGCCCTCTCTTCTGTCTAGGATTTGGCATTGGGTAGTTAAGTGTTTCTCAGGCTTGTTGATCTGGCTCTCCTTGCCTCATTTCTTCTGTTATAAAATAGAAATAACATGACCTGCCCCTTGTTGCATTGTATGTGATTTACGGGGACTCTGGAAGGTTTAACTCAGTCATGCCTATCCAGGCCTGAAGTTGTCTGGGAGAAAATGCTGCTTAAATACAAACTGTTGTGATATAAACAGTTACCCCTGAGAAGGTAATTAATAGATGTTTCCTTGGGTACATGCAGAACAAATACTATTGGTGAAACAGAAAAAAACAAGATCTTCTCTTCATCTTTCTAGCATCTATAAGAAAATTCTCTGAGGTCTGTATTTGGATCCACATGACAGTATGGGAATTCTGAAACAAAGGGTGCCATTCCTCCAGCACCGCCCACCCCCCCCCCAATCTCCCACAGTACACAAACAAACAACAAACTTGCCAAGACTGCTGTTCAGGGGAAGATATAGATTTGCTGTATATAATCACTGTAACATCAATTCATGCTTGCCTACACAGATAAATTCCTTGCATGGGAAGCATTGGTCCAGATAAGAGATTTACCTACTGGAAAAGATACCCATAATGCTATCAGTATTAACTTATAAATCATGGCCCAGTTGTACAAGGTGAATTGAATGGAGAAGAAAAAAACGCTCGCATGTAATCAAATATAAAATATATTACTCCCCCCAAAAAACAGATAAACAAAACACCTGATAATTTTGACAAGGTCAGACGACAACTGAGAAGATGAGAGATGTCTCTTGACTCTCATGAGCCTAGAATGGAGCCAAGAATTCCAAGGTGGAAATGTGCACAGCTGGAATGTCATGTATAGGGAACAGCAAGGAGGTAATTTTGACTGCAATGTAGAGTGTGTGGAGGGTAATAATGTGCAATTAACTCGGAAAGAGAGGCTGGGAGCCAGGTGATTAAGTTAGTCAGCTAGCATTTATTAAGTGCCTACTGTGTACCAGGCACTATGTTAAGGATAGGAAGAAAGGCCAACCAGTAAAACAAACAAAAGAACCCAGCCCCTGTTCTTCAGGAATTCACATTCTAATGGGAGGAATCACACACAAATAACCGTGTACAAACAAGTTATATTCGGGATTAATTAGAGAGTCTCAGAGGGAGGGCACTAAGATTAAGAAGGACTGGGAAAGGCTTTAGGTGCATTTCAGCTAAGACTTGAAGGAAACCAGGGAAGCTAAAGGTGGAAATGGCATAGAGGACAGTCAATGAAAACTGTCAGAATCCAGAGATGAACTGTCTTGTTCAAGGAACAGCTGGAGGCTGGTGCCAACGAATCACAGTGTGTGTGGAAGGGAGTAAGGTAAAAGAAGACTGGAAGAGTAGGAAAAGGCTAGATAGACTGTGAAGGGCTTTGAAAGCCAAAAAGAAGATTGTATACTTGATCCTGAAGGTGTTAGGGAGCCACCAGAAGGAGGAGTGGGGGAGAGGGGCAAGATAGTCAGATCTGCCTTGTAGGAAGATCAGTGTGGCTGAGGAGAGGACAAGTGAGAATAGTCGTTGTTTGTCCTTCATTCTCTAAGAGGACCGGGATATCAGGAAGGTGATGCTGTGAATTGCAAGTGAATTGGATGTAAGTGAGGGAGAAGCTGTGCAAAGTCACCAGCCTCACTCTCTCTTCCAGAGCTGTCTGGGTCCAGTGGCCAGATATAGATCAGGAGGATTGGAGATGACCCCAGATTAGAATAGGGAGAGACTTGAGGCTGAGAGACCAACCAGCCAGCTATTGCAATAGTTAATGAGGGCCTGCATAAGGGTTGTTGCTGTGTAGGAAGAAACAAGGGGACGTATACAAGAGACGTTACAAAGGTAGAAACAACAGGACTTGACCACTGATTGGAGATGTAAGTGGCAAGAGAGTGAGTAGCTGAGGATGACACTCAGTTTGGAAAGAAAGTCTTTATATGCCAAAAGGGGAAATGTGTCTTTCATTGTAGAGGCAAAGGGAGCTACCGAAAATTCTTGGGCCAACAGAATGACACGGCCAGGCCTATGTAGGAGGATACAACACAATGTTGTTCAGTCGTTTTTGTCATGTCCTACTTTTTGTGACCCCGTTTGGGTTTTTTTTTTTTTTTTGGCCAAGAGACCAGAGTGATTTGCCATTTCATTCTCCAGTTCATTTTCACATGAGGAAACTGAGGTTAACAGGAGCAAGTGACTTGTCCAGAGTCACACAGCTAGTAATTGTCTGAGGTCAAATTTGAACTCAGATCTTCCTAACTCCCGACCCAGCACTCTGTCTACTGTACCACCTAGCTGCCATATAAGTGGTTCAGTGGTCATGTAAGTGGTCCTGGAGTCAGGAAGACTCATCTTCCTGACCCTGCATGAAGAGTCGGGCATGACTGTAAACAACTCAACAACAACAAAACAGAAAACAAAACAAAACTGAAAAGAGTGTCCTGTATCACCAAAACAGCCATGCATTTAGTTTCTTCATTTACCTCTGATTATCAAATTTACAAATGTCTTCCATCAACAATTGGTGGTCTCATTCTATATTTATAAATATAAAGATTTTGCAAAAACCAAACTGACATTAGGACTAAGAAGGGGTGTATAATAGCCCAGGCTGGAAATGGTTAGAGAAGGAGAAAGAATTTCAGGAAAACATTGGGTCTCTGAAACCAAGCAAGGGGAAAGTGTCCAAAATCAACATGTTGAGTGATGGAGAGAAATCAGTGAGGATAAGGACTGCATTTGATGATAGTGAGTCACTTGTAACTTCATTATGAGGAGTTGGGGAAAGAATGGGTCAAGAAGTAGCGGAATCAATGAGCCCAGACAAGTTTTGTAATGAGATACTTTAATAACTGTATCCCCTTGTAGTGAGATCAAAACAGACTGACCTTATATCCCATTTCAGCCTGTAGCAAATAGTGTTATAGAGAATTACTATACAGAAATGAAGCCCTGGCAGAAATCTTTGAGGTACCTTATCACTCTAGAAGGAATAGCATTTACTGTTGACATCATTAATCTGTACTCTGCCATGCTGGGGAGATTCCTATGGAGGTTTAGCATAGAGTGAGTCAGTAGGCCCAGTCCTACTGAGTTTCTGAGGTATGTACAAGGCAGTATCATGGAGGCCTTCTTATTGGCTTATTATACTTACCTCAGACATAGCACTCTTTAGAGTTCAGTCTACCAATAAGCATTTGTTAAATGCCTACTGTGTGCCAGGCATTGTATTAAATAATTGACCCTTTCAACTCCTTTCAACATTTATTAAATACCTGATGACTTTCTCTCCTCAACTGTTCTAGAATCAGGCTTAAAAAATAAATTTTTCAAGTGCATCAGATCAATTGTTTTCTTATTGTTTCCTGTTCCAAAAGTCAAATGCTCTATTTCTAACAAAGGGAAAGTGCCTCTTTCTTCATGCCATTTCCCACAGTGCCTTGACAGACAGTCACATTAGCCATGAACTTGGCATTTATGAAGCATGGAGTACGAGAGTTCAAGAAGCGGCTAAAAGCTATGATTGTCCTTTGGGGGGTTGGGGGGGGTGGGAGGGAGGGAACGAAGGGAGGGGAACCTGACATTAAAATTCTTCAGATACTTTTATAGCTATTAGACATTTAAAATGGCTTAACATAAGTGGCTTATTTCAGAGAACCAGGCAAGGGGAAAAAAGCAAATTCCAGCAATTTTGCCCTTGCTATCTTTTCTATCTGTGTCTCTGCTTTAGTTGGAATTTACATAATAATGGGTGAGGAAGTGTTGCCGTACATGTAGCTGTGCACATTAGTCCTCAGTTGCTTTCCCAAAAGGTTTGAAAATGCAGTAGATTTAATCTAGGTCAAAAATAAGACCTCAATTTTCCAGGCAGAGGACATTTAGAGTGAGCATTTTTATTCACAAGGGGACAGGAGTGACAAAGTATGGCTCATCTATGATAACTCCCTGGTGCATCCAAAGGTTGACAGTAACCCAGGACTTGTGGCCAATTAACAGAAAGGCACATGAGGTACAAAGAGTTGGGGGTGGAGGAGAAGGAAATGATGAAGCTGTTGGGCCCTTTGTGATGATTTTTCATCTGCTGGGACAAAGCTGCTATCAAGGATCCAGCCTACCTACTCTCCTAAGGGCCAGAGAATGAGCATGGCTAATCTAGGTATGTCAGACAGATCTGATCGCCAGCACATGCCCCAAACAAAAAGGAAATCAGACATCATGTCTTGAAGATCAGGTCTGTCGTTTGCCTTTGTGGGTTCCACTGGGATTCCTTTCCAATTATACCTTATATTACAAACTATAGAGTACTTGTAATATACTGTGATTAGAATGGCAACGGATTGTTTCTTTGCTTCCTAGTTGGTGGCCAGATGGTAATACTTTTTACATCAGGGTGCCAATTATATCAAACTCTATAAAACTAAGCTAATTGGATGTAGTGTCATTAAAAGTTGATTTCTATAGGACCTGGCATTTGTATTGGATAGCTGATGACTTTGAAAGTAGAAGTTCCATTTTTAGATTTCAAGGTAGATATATCTATGCAAGAAACTGAGGGAGAAATAAAATTAAAGTGTGTGTGGCCTATTTGGTCATATCCAGAGCAGAATATATACAGTTTTCCCCGAGTAAGGTTATAAGGCTATACGTTTATCTGTTGCTCTGAATAAATAAGAATATTCCAAGCCTCCCCAGATCATGTCTAGCCCTTGTTATAATTTTATCATCTCTCACAGAATGAGGGAGTTAGGCTAGAAGATTGCTATAGAGGTCTATGATGATATTCTGAAAAGTTCCAACTTTGATGATAATCCCAAAATATGGACTTTCAGAGCTAGAAGGAGCCTTGGGGATTGTCTGAGCCATCCTTCCCTTTACCTCTTCAGGAATACACAATCTCCTTCAAAGCTTCCTCCATGCCATCTTTCCTGATGCTCTTAACTGCTACTCACCTCACTGTGCCATCTTCCAGTGACCCAAGTCACCTTGTATCTTATTGTCTATATTTTTGGTATTTATTGGTTTCTCTAAATTTTATTGATCCTAATAAGAGGCAGCAGGGTATTATGAGAGAGAGCTGGCCTCAACACCAGGAAAACCTGGGTTCAAGACCCACCTCTGACCCATTCTGGTTGTATCATGTGAGGCAAATCACTGGGTCTCTTGGTGCTCTAGGCAACAAGTCACAGAGAAGGTCCAGACTTGGCATTGGCAGGAGCTCCTTACTGAGAGCTTCATGTGGTAATGAATTACAGGCTCATTCCCCTTTTTCTGTCTCCTCCAAGAGAATTTAAACTGTTTGAGGGCAGGGAGTATTTCATTTTTATCTTTGCATCAACACTTAGCATAGTGTCCAGCAGAAAATGTATTATCAATGCTTGTTAGTAATAACTCAGCCCAGTCTCAAGTTAGGTCTGGTCACCCCCCGGACACAGGTGGCAATCTCCATAGTTATCTACAAGCCCAAAAAAGAGGAAAAATATTCCACTTCCTTTAAAAAAATTAGTATGGAATTTCCTCTAGTTTTAATGAAATGGAACTGTGGTTGGATTATTTTTATTTTTGAAACCTTGCTTACTTGGTAGAAATTGTAATTATTTGTTTTGGCTAGGATGAATGAATAACTCTGAGACAAAAACATATAATGCAAGAAAGTCATCAAGGGACAAAAAAATATAATTCAGTTTGACAACTACTGTATATTGTAAGAAGGTGTGAGAATGAGGGAACTGGGATTGGTTCTACCCCTGGGATTTCATTGGCGTAGGGATAGCCTAATGTAGAAACACCTTCCATCTAGGCAAATCTGCAGTGTATCTGTAATTTACAGTTTGTTTGAGGGTGGGGGTTTTTTTTGGTAATTTACAGTTTTGCAGACATGCCTAGGCCATCAAGACGTTCATTGACTTATCTGTCCTTGGTCACCCAGCCAGTATGTGTCAGAGGCAAGACTTAAACCCAGCTCTTCCTGACTTCAAGGCTGGTCCCGCTATCCTTTATACCACAGTTCCCATAATAGGCTGTAATGGTGTAATATTTAAAATTGAGTGGAGAGAAAAAGAGAAGCCCTCCCCTGGCTTATACTGGCATGAGCTGTACTACTTTGACAAGGAGCCAGCATCCCAATTGAAATTCCAAGCTTGTATACAGCTGGGCACCTGTTTTGCTTACAAATGTTGCATACAAAGGAGAAGTTCATTCACAGAAAGGGGGCAAAAACCCAGAGCAGGACTTCACTCATTTAGCCTTGCTGGGCTACACTCCCTTGATCTGGCAGCCCCTTAGAATTCAAAGGCGGTGTTTAAAGGAATTTTCAATTCACAACATGATGACTTTGCTGATGTCCTGAATTTGAATGGATCTTGAATTGAATTTTTCTGCTAGGGTTCCATCACTTTGCTAAAAGAATACAGGATTCACTCATGACACAATCATTATTTAGCTCTTTTGACGTGCTTATTTTATTAGTCCAAAAAAGTAAAGCAATAAAGCAGATTTCATACTTCTAAGTTGTTGGTGGGCTTTGAAGACAGAAAATGTGTGTCCATACACCCCGTGGTCAGAGTTCAGTTACTGGCAGCGGGTGATAATATACCCAGAATAGGAAAGCTCTTTGTTTGCTTCATCTTTGTCAGTGAAAAAGAGAATTATAGGAAAACCAATGTCTCTCTTCTTCTTCTCACAGAACTTTATCCTCATCCTCAGCTCTAGTGTCCCAGGGATTGTTTTTGGTGACCAGAAAAGCTGCCTAAATGATTCCTGGGGTTAATAACAATAATGTTGTTGTTATTCAGTCGTGTCCTGCTCTTTGTACCCTGTGAACCATAGCATGCCAACACTATATGTGGGATTTTCTTGTCAAGGATACTGGAGTAGTTTTCCATTTGTTTCTCCAGTGGATTAAGACACACAGGAGTTATGTGACTTGGCCAGTATCACACAGCAGTGAGTATCTGAGATCAAATTTGAACTCAGGTCTTCCTGACTCCAGGCCCAATGCTCTATCCATTGATACACTTAGCTGCCTCCAATAAGAATAAAATTAGCTAGCATTTATATAGCACTTTATAAATATTATCTTATCCTTACAATGTGAGAGAGAGAGAGAGAGATTATTATTCCCATTTTGTAATGAAAAAACTGTGGCAGGGATTAAGTGACTTTCCCAGGGTCATACCGCTATTAAGTGTTTGAGACTAGATTTGAATTCAGGTCTTCCTGACTTGAGGTCCAGTTTTTGGTCCACTGTACCACTTAGTTACCTTCTGTTACCCTGTCCCTGGATGATAAAATTAGAGGGAGAATTTATAATTAGAATTAGATAACATGAGAAAAATCTCTCTCAAAAGCTAATTTAACTTATGTCCAAACCAGGACAAAACTGGGAGAGGCCTTTCCCAAAAGAAGTTTAGAAACATAGCTGATTCTCCACCATCTAGGATATAAAATATTGTAACATGATTGGAAAAGTATGCACTGCTGCATGTGAATAGTTGGACGATAACAGCCATTTTGGCCATTGTCCCTTCTCTACTTATTCCTCCGCCCTTTGCAGGTTGACTTCCTATGTCCTGTTCTCTTCAAAGGCCCCAGGAACTTCTTAATTGCTCTGTGTGATAGCCCTGCCTCCCTCCTTATCCTTACCAACCCCTCTGCTTCCTCTGACACCGTGGACTGTCTTCGCGTGCATGATGGCTCTCCCATCTCTGGCTTTTCTTGACACTCCTCCCTTTCAATTCTCCAACCACCTGTCTGACTATTCCTTCCCATTTTCTTTGGTTGTCTTTCATCATTCATCTCACATTCCTTCATTGTGGGTGTTACTCAAAGTTCTGTACCAGGCCCTCTTCTCCCTCTACTCTCTCTCCATTAACTTCATCTGCTTTCATGATTTTCATTGTTATAGCTATGCAAACAACTCCCAGGTATATCTATCCAGTGTGTTTCTTCCCTGAACTACAGTTCAGCATCACCAGTTGCCTGTTGGATATTTCAGGCTGGATGTCCCAGAAACATCTCAATCTCAGCATGTCCAAATTTGTACTCGTTATTTCTCCACATAAATCCTCCCTTTTTCCAGATTTCCTGGTTTCAGTCCAAAATAGCAGCATCCTCATAGTTCACATTCATAACATTTTCCTTGACCCCTTAGTCTTCCTCACCTCACAGGTCCAGTCTTTCTGTTTCTTCATCCACAACATGGCCTGCATTTAACCCCTTCGCTCACCTCCCATAAGCCCTCATCATCTTTTGCATAGATTATTATTAAAGCAGCCTCCTAATTGGCCTTTGCACCCCACTATATCTATATGGACTTGGTGCCTCACCCATTAGAATATAAGCTCTTTGAGGACAGAGATTTTGTAATTTTTTTGTACTTGCATCCCTAGCGTCTAGCACATAATAGACACTGAATATATATTTGTTGATTTGGCCTCTTTTAAAAAAATTAAATGTTTGATGCCCCCATGGACTCAAAACAAAGAAAATTAGTGTCTCTTCAGAAGGTCTTAGACTTTATCACTCATTTTTCTCTTGCCAACTCTTAAGTCTGGCTCAGAGAACATTTCTAAATGAAATTGGTAACCATTTTCATGGCAACCCAAGAACCAACAGAACTTTTAAAGCTTTATAAATCTGAACTTAGGTGTTATTTTTATAGGAATAAACCTTCCTCTCCCACACTGAAAAAATCTAAGTAAATTGGTATCTGTTTCTAGGCAGACTATGGCATAAACTGGTTAGCTCTGCACACACAATAAATTTTATTCAGTATGCAATATTCCCAAGAGTTTCACAGTAAAGATTTTCAAGAGAAACAGCTGTGGTTTGAAAAGATTTATGATAATCCAGATGGTTTATTTGCTGGTAAATCCACTTGTTCATTTAAAATTAAAGTCTTTCAGTAAAGTTGCATGCCTTCATTGTGATTTTATATAAAATATATCTTTTTCTCCTGCACATGTGGTTGAGGGTTTTTTGGGGGTGAGGGGGGTACATGCATGTGTGCATGTGAGCACACTCATGTAAAGATGCCAAACATTGACCTGTCTCCTGTTTGAGGTTTCTCTTTTGAAAATGAGAGGGGGGAAACCCATAACAATGTCTCAGATTATTCAGCAATTAAGCTAGCAGTATACCTAAGGGAACTCTTTATGACAGAAGAAATATTGGTGAAGAGATATAGTCAGACACCAAGTACCCCATTTGGAGCATGTAGCACTTGGTCTCTCTGGGGATTGCCACTCTCAACTTCTGACATATGATGGTGTAATCATATCTCACAATTATATTACTGATTACAGATTGCTTTATGAGCTGAACATATGCAGGTATTACTGCTAGAATTACTACCTCCTGGGAATCTGGGAAGTAAACGATTCCAAGCCACCCTCTCAAGACTGAGAAAAAGAGGAGCTAAGCAGTAGGAAGGAAATCCATGGAAAACTGGGAATGGGAAGCATTTGTTGTCAGTGCCCCCTTTGCTCCAGACCCTCTGGCTACTTCCTGACTGCCTGGGGACTCCCACTGCCATCTCTCACCTTCTTGGGAGCATCCTGTGCTATAAAAACTCTTCCTCTCCTCTCCCTCTCTTTAGAACTCAGCTGTTCAGCACAGTCCCCTCAAAACCCATGTATGAATGCAGTTACTTAGATGTCCCTCCCTCGGTATCTCTCATCCCCATGTCTTTGCACTGACCTTCCTTGCCACATAGCTGGAAGACACTCCCTTCTTACCTCTACCTCATGTCACTCTCTTCCTTCAAGATGCAGTTCGAGGGGCACTAGGTGACGCAGTGAATAGAGTACTGGCCCTGGAGAATCAGGAGAACCTGAGTTTAGATCCGGCCTCAGACACTTAACTCTTACTAGCTGTGTGACCTTGGGCCAGTCACTTAACCCCAACTGCCCTGCTCTCCCCTCTCCAAAAAAGGCAAAAAAGAAAAAGATTCAGTTTGAGAATCACCTTCTACTTGAAGCCCTTCCTGATTTCCTCACTTGTGTATCCTCCCACCTAAACTACCTTATAGTTCAATATTTTGTATTTACTTATATTCTCTTAATATTTTTTCTGTATATACGCATATAAAGGCAATGGCCATATTAGCATAAATAAGGGGATGAACACGACAAGTGGTGGGGTGGTAGAATTGTCAAGATTTGGCAACTGGTTGGATATGTAGGGTAAGGGAGATTCCAGGCTAATTCTCAGGTTCGGAATTTGAATTACAGAAAGGACTGTGGTGCCCTCAACAGAAACTGGAAAGTTCTAGAGAGATGGGTTTAGAGGCAAAGATCGTGGGTTATCCCTCCCATTTTACACATTTTTATTTTAGCAGTGGTTACCAAAAGAGTGCATGTGTGGGGCAGCTTGGTGGGGCAGTGAATAGAGTACCAACCTTGGAGTCAGGAGGAGTTCAAATCTGGCCTTAAACACTTGATGCTTATTAGTTGTGTGACCTTGGGCAAGTCACTTAACCCCAATCACCATGCCTTCCCCCCTCAAAAAAAAAAAAAAAGAAGAGTGCATGTGGTCTAAATTTAGATACTGCTGAGGATTTTGAAGGAGGTATTTAGAATTGGGAATCTCTTAGCACCCCTCAAGTCACAACATGAATGTTCCCTTCTATTGTAAATGAGAACTCTGATTTCTTTGGGTTCCTGGTAAACCTAGGGAAATAATCGCTTAACTCTTTTACACATTAACTGCCCTACCTCTGATGAAGTATTAAAAAACCAGTGGTGCACACCATAGAGAATATGGGGCTTGCATGCAGAAAGAAAAGAAGTGAACTTTGATATCCCTCTACCATTCATTTCTCTTGCTTTTCTCTTGCTTCAAAACCAAAGTGCAAGCATCCCCAACTTTTACAAGGCATTATGTTCTTCACAACTATGTTGGTGGTGGTGATGGTGGTGTTATTGTTGTTGCTGTTGCTGGTGGTGGTGGTAATAGTAATGGTGGTGTTCAGTCATGCTCAACTCTTGTGACCCCATTTTGCTGTTTGCCATTTCCTTCTCCAGCTTACTTTTTTTTTTTTTTTACAAATGAGAAATGGAGGCAAACGGGGCTAAGTGATTTGCCCAGGGTCACACAGCTAACAAGTGTCTGAGGCCAGATTTGAACTCATGATGATAAGTGTTCCTGATTGTAAGCCAGTGCTCTATCCACTACACTGCCTATCAAATGTGTACAGCAACAAAGTATCACGTGTGTTGTTACCTTTGAATAGGCTTAGTTTCATTGTCAGAAACCATCAGATGAGCAGTTTAAGGTTGTGAAAAATGAGTTATAGGTGTTTAGTAGTCAGCATTAAATGAAACGAGGTAGTAATAAAATGTGAAAGAGAATAGTGAGGGCTTCCCATCTGGGGATGAAGTAGGATGGTTATGGCCTGCAGACCATCTGGATTGTCGAACCCATTAGCCCTGGTGGCACTCCAGAGACCTTGTAGGTACTCTTTAGCATGAAGTAAAAGACCTTTCCATATCTTCTGATTTCCCATCCATCCTTTCCCTCTGGACAGAAGGTTGACATCTATGCAAACCTGAGGGACTGACCTTGGAAGCACATCAGTGGAACTACTTAACCACACAGGTTACCACAGTGCTTTTGAGACTTGGGAAGGGAGAAAGACCTGTTCTCATCTTCAGATTTCTGAACCATCTGGTATTCTAGCCACCTTGGAAATAAAGCCAGGGAATTTCAAACCAGAGTTACAGCTGGTTCGGGGAAACCTATGAGACAGGTGATTCCCTTGACAGCGGTATATTCAGTTAGGACAGGCAGGAAAGAAAATTTCATCTCCATCCACACTTCATGGGGTTTTTTTCTACGATTTGTAGTAGCACCCTGACACATTGTCATGGTAATTACTCTATCATGGAAAATCATGTTTCTCCTTTTACTTCAGTTAAATAATCTCTTCTTATAAATGAATTTAAAGTTTTAAGCGAGCACACTGAATGATGAGCAGAAGGACTGTGGTTGTTGACTTGGATAGTAGACAGAAACAATGATATTTCAAACACTTTTCCCCATTTTAGAGCCATTTGTTCTGGGAATGGGGGAAATTAAATTCACTGGTAACCAAAACCAAAATGGCTGTGCCCAAAGATGGCAGTTTCAATTTGTACTTCCACATATTTATTCTGCAAAATGTAGACAGCTTGATCAAATACTCCTTTGAGTGGAGTGTTTGAATATGTACACAAAATGAAGCAGAGAGCTTTCCTACCAGGCAGAGATAAAGAACAAACCCAATTTTAAAAAAATTTCTGTGTTCAGTCAAGAAATGTGTATACCTCCATGCAATTTTTGGTGAAATGGTGTTTACCACTGGCTTTTCAGTATGCTGTCAGAGCTAAGGCCGCTAATGTACAGAGGACTTAAGTGATTGTTATCTAGGTCAACCAGGAGCCCAAAGAACCCAGACCTCTCATTCACAATCATTATCTGTCTATGAAACAACAGTTACAGAAGTGAGAGGGAAATAAAATTTTACCATTTGTATGATCAAATGAGCTTTCCCATGAATTTCAGTCAAAACTTTTATCAGAAAGAATTTTATAGGATCTCCAGTTTAGTATCTTCTTGTTTAAATCTAATGTCTTTGGAATGGGGGAAATGGGAAAGATTTGGGTATGGTACATTTATTGAAGAGGACCTGAGTTTTAAAATGAAAAAAAAAACCTTCATAGATGCAGCAGCATTAGACTAGCAGGGTTTGCCTCTAGACACAATGGTAAAGTAGGAGAAATTTGTCTTTGGGTGCTCTTTGACCTTTTCTGCATGCTGTGTACCATGCCCATATGTGAGATTCATTGGGGTTCCTCCAGTAAGGCCTACTTGTCCCAGGCTCTGAAATAAGCCCTTCTCCTTAAAAAAACCCTCTTGTATTGCCTTGATTCCTTTTCATAAAGGAAAGAATCTGATGGAGTGATAATGCACATGAAGTTGTTAATAGCTGACTAATAGCTTAATATGTTATCCTTCCCAGGGATAGTGTAGTTTAAAAGAGAGTGGCTTATTAAACTCTTCCCTTTTAAGCTCAGAAAGATGATTATCTAAGGGTAGAATTTTAGGCATTGAGGCAGGTGGGGAATATAATTTTGAGGGAGGAATGTTTGGGTTTTATCTGGGGGGAAGTTACATCCCTCAAAGTTCAGCATATGGTTAAGGTTAGAGGGATCCCAATGCTGGCTTTGTACATAAGAAGACATAATTATGAGTTGACATAAGATTTCCTTCATTTATAAATCATCTTTCTTCCTTGTTGCTTTGACAGTACAATTATGTCACTCCCCAATTTTAGACCCTCCTGTGACTCTCTAGCTCTTTTGAGGAAAAATCTCTCAACAAATGGGCTATAGTCAAGTTAGTTCAATTGATGGAACTGGGAGACCCAAATAAAGACTGAATCCCTCTGTCAGTGAAGGTCTGCAGAATCTGTGGAGTCTCTTATTGGAAGGATACACTTGAAGTGTTTCTTGATCTTTTGATGAAAAATATTTTGTATATGCCAAGAAACTGTGCTATAATTGTAAGGATTGTGTCTTTTTATATATAGCTAAGTCAAGTGTGAGGCTACATTAAAAATAATTTAATTTTTTGATCCGGCCTGGTGAAACTACGTAAACAATATACATGGTGCTCTTCTGGGTAGAGTAAAGAATCATCTTAAATGTATCTATGGTTTGTTTCTTTGCAAAATGTTCCACTGCTTCTTTTCCTGTAATCCTTCTCAGTAAGTCAACTTTTGATAGCTTTTATAGTCCACTTTGCTGTCACCAAAAACCTTGTCTGTGATGCCCTTTGCAACCTTATATATGACAATTTTCTTCTCTCCTGTTCTTTGTCCTATTTACATCCTTACCCAAGGATTATGCCTAAGGTGTTATATCTTTCCACCATATTGCTATGTTTTGGCATCTCTTTGAGAGCCTCTTAAATCTCTTCTGATCGCTCAATACATAACAGCTGTATGTTAGGATGCCTTTGTGCCTTGATGGAAAAATATATATTATCAGAAAATGTGCATAATGTCACTTATTCCCCCCTCAATTTACCAAGTTTGCCAAGAAAAATACAGATCAGATAAAGCATCAATTTTTTTTTTTTTTAAAGCAATCGGGGTTAAGTAACTTGCTCAAGGTTACACGGCCAGTTATTTCTGGGTGTGGTGCTGAGTGTCTGAGCCCGGGACTCGATCTCCAGGTCGTACCCAACACTGGAGCCGGTGCTCTTGCTCGCTGAGCCACCTGGCCACTCCTAAGCAATTGGGGTTAAGTAACTTGCTCAAGGTTACACGGCCAGGTGTTTCTGAGTGGGTACTAAGTGTCTGAGCCCGGGATTAGATCTCCAGGTCTTCTCAACACTGGAGCCGGTGCTCTTACTTGCTGTGCTACCTGGCCGCCCCTAAAGCATCAATTTTTCATTGACATTTATTTTTGTGCCTTTTTAAAGCTGAAACCTAGCAAAAAAAAAAAATATGCACCGAGCTTAACATTGACAGCATTTTTTAGAAATATTTTCTTCTAGGGTAGCGGAAAAACGGGGAGAAAATTTGTAACTCAAAATCTGGCGGAAATGAATGATGTAAATCAGAAGTTAATAAAGCATTTTAAAAATATATTTTCTTCTAGAAAATGAGACGGAGGTTGGGAGAGAGGTGATGACAGAACAACCCCAGGTCACATGAGCAGGCACTGACCTGTGGTGTCCGGAAGAGGTCATGTCAAGAGTAGCCAGGCTGTGTATTCTGGATATCTCAGGCTTCCGGAGTTGTTTACCAACTCCAGATTGGGGGGTTTTCCAAATCATTTCCAACTTCATTTAAAATACAGTGACAATGTAATCAACTAAGTCTTAAGGGTGGGAACTCCAAAAACACTAAAAAAGGATTTATTCCAAGTGATTGTGTCCTTTTGTCATTTTGATTAACTACCCTTGCCTTTTGTTGCCACCTTCAAAATTCCCTGAAACACTGCATTGCTGGCGGTAGTAGATGAACTTATCGCCTTTTTCTTCAACCTGGATAAAGAGAATAAATGTGATTTAGAATGAAAGGCAAAGTGTCAATGATTGAGAGGTTATTACTGTTCTCATGCTCTTTATTATTTCTAAATTGTACATTCTCTTAAAGTATATGATTTGTTCATTGCCACCAAGCCAGCCTGTTCACGGACATTTCTAAAAACCTTTTCATTTCTCTCTGTAGGTTGTTGTTTCGTAACGTTTTATACAAGAAAAGCCGCACTTGAGGCTCAGAATGCGCTGCACAACATTAAAACCTTACCTGGGGTGAGTTCGTTTACTTTTGTACCAAATCGTTTTATTGCTTGAAAATGGCCCCTTTTCAGCTGAAGGTTCTAGTTATGGTCTCTTATTGCCAAGAAAAAAAAAAAAAGCTTTGGTCTTTGGGCGCTGACTGACCCCCTCAGTTCATGGACAGCAGCCGCACCCTCTAGCTGGACCATAAAGTAGGATGGACATTAACTTTGAAGGAAAGAGCTCCTCACATAACCTATCGCCTGGCTCAAAAATCACAGTGACCCCCTGGGTAGCAGTAAGCTGCCAGAGAGCATTGGGAGGCCTAAGATTTTAAGGGGGTGGGGGGGGGAACCCAACACATACACACAAGGAGAAGCAAATGGAAGAGGGAAAAGGGTTTTACTCACCAGGAGCCCTTTTTCAAATTTAGTTTCTAGATTCTTTCTTTTGAAAGGACAAAATACCCTGCGTAGCCATAATATTAAGCCTCCTAATGGTTTCTAAACAGTCGCCGGTGGTTAAAAAAGTCAATGTTTTAATACCCATTTTGTGACTTCGTATTGATGTAGGGGGAAAAAAAATACAAAGCTTACACTGTTTTTTTCCATTTTCTTCCCAGCAATATTTGACTATGAGTACAATTCACTAGAAATGCCCTGATGACATATACTTAGCTACTTCATCAGAATACATTATTTCTAAAAGGAATTTTGTGGCAATTTTTATAAATTATGTAATGATCTTAGATTGCATTGTTCTATTTTAATATCTTCACTATTACTTGGAAATCAGCAATGAGTTAACTTAATATCCCAAATGGTTATCTGTTGGTGATAAAGAAGTAACCGTGGTAAAGCAGAGAAAAGATGATGATTTTATTGGAGCCTAGTATAATAAAAATAAATGAATGAGAAATCAAAAGTAATAAAATATGCTTACAATTCAAGTTATAGATTTCTGTGTCTGTGCCATATATAATTCACATACCTTACACCTAAATCAGTCCCCTGAGAGCTAGAAAAGTCTTGAACCTGCACAAGTAAACTTGTACCTATCTCATTTGGGAATGTAGTGATGTTTTTTCTGGAGGAAATTATCATGCAAAATACTTCTTTCCAAAGAGAGTTAAGCACTCAGTCCCAAATCCCTCTAAAATAGGGTTTCTTTAGCTTTTTTTGACAGTCTGGTGAAATCTATGGATCTCTTCACAGAATAATATTTTTAAATGCATAAAATATGTGGGATTACAAAGGAAAGTAGGTATATTGAAATATGGTTGTCAATTCATAGATGCCAGATTAAGAACCTGTTACTTTAAAATCTAAAGTCATTGAATTATAGTCTTTCTCCTGAACTATGACATTTCACTGTCTCTTCAGTAAGATGGAAAAAGTAGGGGAAGACAAATTAGAGAGCATTCATGATATGCCAACTATATAGCTTTGTTTGGAAATTGTTACTTCCATTCAATTTAACTCCATCCTACAGTTTCTATTCCAATGGGACAATTTTTATTAAATTTAAGAACTGAAGATGGAAGATTAAAGGCAACCCAGCTGAACTTTTTCAACATTTCCCTCCATACAACTTTAAAATAATGTCTCAGGTCAAGTTTTGAAGCAGCAGAGCCAAGAAAAGTGAGATATTTTTTCTGGTCTAAGAAGACTTAGGAGGTTGGCAGGATAAGTTTGTAACACCTGTCCAGATCCCACACAATTAGTGGCAGCAACAGCAGCAGCTTTGAGAGATATCAACCCAGAGACAGTAAGGTGGTCAGGCAACTGTTCAAAAAGAGGTTGCAGGGAAACCTCTGCTGGCACTGCTTGGCAACCTTATTGTACATACGCAGATCCAGGTCGTATATCTTTGGTAAAGAGGAGTGCTGGGGGTGAGTCAAAAGTGAGCAGGTGCCCTGTTCATAGTTCCAAGGCAAAGAAAGTGCTAGTGCTTGTGGTTGCAGGATACCAAAGGCCCTTCCTGGGTAAAGACCAGAGTACAGACCAACAGAGAAGTGATCATACCTCTCCCTGGGTCACACCACCTTGGAATCACTGAAAATTTGCAGACCCCCAGTACTCTCTAAAAACAGCAGCATAAAATAGCCTAAAGTTTGGGACAGTGCCTCCCTACCACATGGTGAGCATAGCCCAACTTTAACATAAAGTTAAAAGTTAAAAAATAGGTCGGGAAATGAGCAAACAACAACAAAAGAATTTGACCGTAAAAAGCTACTATGATGGCAGGGAAGACCAAGATACAAACTTAGAATAAGACAACAATTATAAAAATAGTTACAAGCAAAGCTTGAAAGAAAACTGCTAATTGGATCCAAGCAATATCCCAGAAGGCAAAGCAGTTAGGATTACAATAAAAAATAACCTACCCAAAAAAATTGAGTATAATCCTTCAGGGGAAAAACCAGATATTTAATTAAATAGAGGGCTTTCAAGCATTCCTGATGAAAAAACAAGAGATGAACAAAAAAAATTTCACATTTAAACACAAGTCTCAAGAGAAGCATAAAAAAGTAAACCTGAAAAAGTAATCATAAGGGACTCAAGGTACTTAAACTATTTGCATTCCTATATGGAAAGATGATACATGTAATTCCTAAGAATTTTATCATTGTTAGGGCAATTAAAAGGACTTTAGATAGGCAGAGGGCATGAGTATATGTCAGTTATGTTGGGATGATCAAAAAACAATGAAGGGTTGAGAAAGAAGGATGCACTGGGAGAAAGGGGGAAGGGAGAGGTAGAAATTTTTCTCACATAAGAGGCATGCAAGGAAGAGCTTTTAAAATAGAGAGGAAAAAGAGGAAGCGCTGAGCAATACTTGAACCTCACTCTCATTAGATTTGGTTCAACACTTATATGTACAAAAATATATGTACACACTCTGTTGTATATAGAAATATAACTTACCCAATAGGGAAATAGGGGAAGAGAATTAGAGAAAGTAAGAGGAGAGTGACAAAAAGGAGGGCAGATTAAAGGAGGCAGTGGTTAGAATCAAAATAGACTTTTTTGAAGGGATAGAATAAAGAGAGAAGAAAAAGAAAGAGAGGAAGGAAGGAAAAGGAAGAAAGAAGCAGAAGAAAATAGGATGGAGGGAAATACAGGGTTAGCAGTCATAACTGTGAATGGGAATGGGATAACCATAAAATGAAGGCAACTAGCAGAATGGGTTAGGAACCAGAATCCAGCTATCTGTTGTTTACAAGAGACACACGATGCAAAAAGACACATGTAGAATTAAAACAAAGGACTGGAGCAAAATCTAAGATATTTCAGCTAAACTAAAAAAAGGCAAGAATAGCAATCAATCTCAGACAAAGCAAAAGCAAAAATAGACCTAAATAAAAAGGATAGGGATGGCTAGGTGGTGCAGTGAGTGAAGCGCCGGCCCTGGAGTCGGGAGGACCCGAGTTCGGTTCCAGCCTGAGACACTTAACACCCACACAAAAATACTAGCCATGTAACCTTGGGCAAGTTACTTAACCCCAATTGCCCTCCAAAAGGCAAAAAAAAAAGGATAATCAGGGAAACTACATTTTGCTAAAGGTACCTTATACAAAGTAATATCAAAACATTTTACAGCAAGTTTCTCTGATAAAAGTCTCAATTCTCAAATATATACTGAGTATAGAACTGAGTCAAATTTATAAAAATAAGAGCTGTTCACTCCCCAACCAATAAATAGTCAAAGGATATAAAGAAGTTTTCAGAAGAAAAATCAAATCTATTTATAATCATGAAAAAAAGCCCTAAATCACTATTGATTAGAGAAAGGAAAATTAAAACAACTCTGAAATACCACCTTATATCTATCAGAAATGACAAATACTAGAGGGGATAAGGGAAAATAGGTACACTAATAAACTATTGGTAGAGTTGTGAACTGGTCCAACCATTCTGGATCCATTCGGAACTAGGCCCAAAGGGCTAGAAAACTATGACCCTTTGACCCAGCAATATCACTACTAGGTCTGTATCTCAAAGAGATCAAAGAAAAAGGAAGAGGGCCTATGTGTATAAAAATATTTATAGCAACTCTTTTTGTGATGGCAAGGAATTAAATTGAAGGGATGGTCATCAATTGGGGAATGACTGTATAAGCTGTGACATATGATTACAATGGAGTACTGTTGTGCTGTGGGAAATGGTGAGGGGGTGTAGCAGCAAGCACCCCAAGCGTCCTCAGGGTTTGCAGCTACCACA
>NW_027186523.1:13797441-13911799 GCF_028583685.1 Petaurus breviceps papuanus
TTAGCCTAGGGGCAGGGAAGATCTTTAAAATTTACATTCGCATTACAGGGGGCTAGTTTCAGAAAAACATGGCAAGACCTATGTGAACTGATGCAAGGTGAACTGAAAAGAACCAGGAGATCTTTGTGCATATTTATTTGTGCATATGTTATAATGATGATCAACTGTGAAAGAGTTGGCTACTCTGATTAATATAGTGACCCAAGATAATTGCAAAGGAATTATGATGGAAAAAAAATGCTATCTACCTACAGAGAGAGAACTAATGAATCTGAGTAAAAACTGAGGTGTAATTTGCCCACTTTCCTTATTTTTCTTGCTTTTTTGCAATATGGCCTATATAGAAATATGCTTTTGCATGCTCTCACATGTACAATTGATATCATATTGCTTGGCTTCTTAATAGGTGGGAAGGAGTAGAAGGGAGAGAATTTCAACTCAAAATTTAAAAAGAAAATTTTTTAAATAAGTAAATAATACTTTTTGAAAAATAGTTTAAATGTTTTCATGTGTGATTGCTTTGGTAAAGGGGACAACCATTAAACCAAGCATATTTGGTGATAAAGGATAGCAGTTCTGCATCAAAATATGCAGTATTATTTTAGCTTTATCCTCTATTCTATCTATCCATAGTTTTACTAGACATAAAAACAAATGTTTCCTATGTGAATTTTTACAACCAGCTTAAAGAGGAATCGGTGTTAGTCACAATTAGTGGATGGAGTACCTAATGCAAATCGTTAAATGGCTTAGCCAGTGATAAAAAAATTCAATAGTTTGTCTTTCCCAGGCCCCCAGTCAGACTTAAAGATTATTTCTTATTGCTGTTTCTGAAAGGAAAATTCTTAGTCTTAGCATGTGTAATCACTTTTAGGGTTATAGGGTCTGTGTGTGTTCATATGTGTTTGGGACTGTATTATTAGCATTTAGTGAATGGATCAGTGCAAATCTAGACCATATTTTACCTTTATTAAAAACTGGTTAATTTAAATTCATCACCTCTGCTAAAGAAAGAATGAAAATTCCCATCTTTTTCATTGTGTCAATTTCGATTCTACTCATTTTATTTTTATTGCTAGCCCTTATAACACCTTCATTTCCCAAAATATCCCTTCCCCTCCCCTTCCCAAAGAGCCATCCCTTGAAACAAAGGGAAAAAAAAGGAAAGTATTTTAGCAAAACTAACCAACAAATCAACAGGAATCTTCACAGTGTATTCAATATTGTTCACCCATAGACCCCCAGCTCTGCTGATATGAGAAGGATAATTTTCTCCTGTCTCACCACCAAGCTTCAACAGTTTTTTTTTAAACACCTAATATGTACTGAGCATTGTGGGAAGAGTGGTTGATGAAATACAGTCTCTACTGTCATGTAACAGGTTGGGAATGACAAATAGATCTTTATAGGTGAAGGACAGAATATGACATCTAACAGTAGATCCATTGTATGCAATGAAAAACAGTAAGGTGACCCATGAGCGTTTTAAAAAGCTTTACAGACCTACATCAAACAAATTATATCTTTTTTCTAAACCTAGCTGGATATCTGCCTTTCGTTCTCCCTTTAAATCCCTGTGCACGACTGAGTTACAGAGTGGCGACTGTTTATTAAGAAATCCCTTTGTAACTAGGAGAATCTGCATATCCTTGTTTTGAGAGAGAAAGAGAACTGGGTTATTATTATTATTATTTTTTTTTTACATTTCAGTTTCATCTGCCCAATTATTCGAGGCAGGTTAAATGAAAAATCTGAAAAGCCATGTTGCATTTGTAAGCTTTGAGCTTCCTCAGCCCACTCAGTATGTGCTACATTTGCGGTTCTAAAGTAGAGAGTGTTCTACATCCTGCTTTTATGTATAGCTTTATCTGATAAACACCACCCTTAACAGCTACATGAAAAAACCATGAAAGTGGTATCTTTCAGCTGTATCCTTTTGGTGGACATGAAGAAATGGGACCAGACATAAATGATTAATGCATATTCTTGGAAGAAAATATTGCAGGGTGCCTTGCTGTTTGATTACAAGCCTTGGAATTAGTCAACATTTCCATAATTCTAAACCAATATACACCTGTTTTCCCACTGTGATGTGAAGGCACAACTTAATTTAACAGAAACCCTGCTGGGCTAAATCTCTCATTAAATACCAAGCCTGCTCGGTAATTTAAAGTTGTAGCACCACTATTTTAACTGTAGCCTTCCATATTATGAAATTAATAAGAAATTAAGGCTGTATTTTGCTATATCGCTCACTTTCTGACATTTTCTTTGAAAAAGATGATAAGAAATGTGCATCAGCAGCTGACACTTTTATGCTTTTCTGGATATAATCATGTCCCTGTGGATAAAATCCATTTTATTAAAAAGAAAGAAAAACCCTGCTTCTTTTTTAAATGGCTAAAACTCCTTATTTAAAATACAAATAGATTTCTTTGTAAATCATATTTCTTTTTTTGTAGTAGGTCCTTTCTTCATAAGCAACTTTCATTATGTTACCAAACTTGATGTAGGTATTTATTTTCTCTTTATGTACTATCTTTTCATGAAGAGAACAAAGGACTGGGTCACTGGAAATAAACCGAAGCCTATGGGACTGTCTGCTGAGTAGATGAGTGCATCTGCTATTAGATTTTTTATTTAGGGTGTCCACACTCTGTTTCTGACTTTTTGACATCTTTACCTTTGGGTGTAACTTGGAAAGGGTCAGGGCATTATTGATCAAGCATTAAGGGGCAGGACAAAGCAATTATGGGTACTTTCCTTGAACCTTTCTTCACCTAGCTTCCCAAGAAAGACAAGGAATCAGTTATCCCACAGAAATTCTCAACTCAAGACCTGATTAAGAAGAGGGAAGGGGAAGAAACGCGATGGTTAATAGAGGAAAATGAGCATAAGAGCCTTATTCTTGGTTTCACCTAGAAAAGAAAAAATCACAAAATGTTAGTGCTAGTAGAAGAGTCCTTAGAAATTATCTGCTGTAGGGGTTCTTAATCTGTTCTATGTCGCGGCCCTTTCTGGCAGTCTGCTGAAACCTATGGACCAGCTCTTTCTCAGAGTGTTATTAATGCATAAAACAAACTACATAGGTGTACAAAGGAAACCATTTAATAATGATATCCAACATTTATACAGGACCTCCTATGTGCCAGGCACTTTGTTAAGCAGTTTATAAGTATTATCTCCTCAACCTTGTGAGTCGAGTGCTATGATTTTCTCTATTTTACTGATGAGAAAACCGAAGCAAACATATGTTAATTGACTTGCCCAGGGTCACAGTGCTAGATTTGAACTCAGATCTTCTTAACTCTAGGCCCTGTCTACAACTCTATCCACTATGCCACATACCTGACCCTGAATAATGAATATAATATATCCAATTTGCCAAAATAGTTTTCAAAGAAATTTTTAAAGCAAGTTCATGGATCTTAGGTTAAGATCTTATCTCATCAAGCCCCTTGATTTTTTACAGATATTATTAAAGGAGCTGGCATTTACTTTGACATTTACATTGCATTTACATTTAGTTTTAAGGTTTACTAATCACCTTATGTAATCTCATTTGACCCTTATAACAGCCTTATTGTTGTGTAAGTACTATGGGTATTACTCTCCCCACTTTATAATGAGGAAATTGAGGCCAAAAAGCAGTGGTTTACCCTTGGTCACACAACTATCATCAGAGACATTACTTAAGCCCAGGTCTTCCTAACTCCAAGCCCAACACTCTTACTACTACATGTATACTGCTAAGGAGTTAACTAGGAGCAAATGACTTACCCAAAGTCATACAGGCACTACATAGCCAAGCTGAAACTCAAGCCCACTTCTGATTTTACCTCCACTGTATTGTGCCACCCTCCAACATTCCTGTCCTCATTTTCATATATTCCAAGTCCTTTAGATCCCAAGGACCAAGAATACTAGTGTCATCTCTTGGCTTGCATTAAAAGTGACTGGTCTCTGGGAAGACATGGAGGGAAGAACTCAAGTGAAAGCAGAGAAATAGGGAGTGATGTTAGCAATGCCATTTCTCTAGGAGAAAACACTGGTCAAGCCTAGGTGCTGGGAATAAGATCAGGAGAATTGGGAAGGATTTGTTTGACAATGACACCTTAATGAAAGGACCCAGAATGAAGTAAAACAAAGTGCCAGCAAAAGCAATCAAGCAAATGTTAGGTGTAGTGCCCAGTTAAAAATAATAAATGTGATACTTAATTACCATTATTCATTAAATATTAATATTAGATTTATGTGCTTTGGTGTTTTGTCTCTTCTAAAAGAGTACTTTTATTTGCCTGATGATTCCTGGTGCGTCATGCTTTTTGAATCTGAGTATTCTTTTTTTTTTAAAGCAATTGGGGTTAAGTAACTTGCTCAAGGTTACATGGCCAGGTGTTTCTGGGTGGATGCTAAGTGTCTGAGCCCAGATTGGATCCCCCAGGTCATCCCGACACTGGGGTGGGTGCTCTTACTCGCTGTGCTACCTGGCCGCCCCAAATCTGAGTATTCTTGACACATCATAATGGTGTCTACTCAGGACTATTGGACAACCAGTAAATTCTGTCTAACACATTATCTGATCAACAGCACCCTTAACAGCTTCATGAAAAATGGGGCAGTGGCTACAAGAAGGTATACTGTACAAATTGACTAATACTGTTTAATTTATCTTTCTAGTACTTAGTAAAATGCCTAGCTCTTAGTAGGGACTTAATAAATGGTTGCTGAATTGAGTTGTATTTTTTTCTCTATATTTCTTGTCCCATTAGAGACTCACACAAAATTTACCTGTCCCTAGCATTCATTGATAGCGTAACAGATTACACAAGCTTTGGAATGGATCTGCTGTTTGGGGCTTCAGTAGGCACAGCCCAAGTGGTAATGTTAATTTAGTAGAAATGCTGTGTGCCATTATTTTTGTCCAGGGAGAAGGCCTTATAAAAAAAAAACCAACAACAACTTGCAAGATTCATCTTGTTTTGGCTGAGTTAATTTAGCTTAATTAAAAAATAAAATTGAAAAGACCTTAATTGAGCCACAGAGAAACTCCCAATATCTTTTCAATAATCAAATGTTCAGGGCTAAATGTCCTTGTGCAGATGACAGAATTAGGCCTTGTCTCTCTTTATCTAAGGTCTTAATACATATTGTCTCTAGCAATAAGGTCTTTTGATTGAAAATCTACAGCAGTATCATTAGAGCAGTCACTGTATAAATTAATTTAATTAAAGATGTAATAACAGAGAGAAATACAGTTTTGAGAAAGCTCTTAAAATTTTAACAGCAAGGAGGAGTCTGCAGAATTTGCATGTCTTGTAAAATATTAATTGCAAATTTCTTCCAGACATTTTCTCTGAGCCGTTCTTATCCTTCTTTTTTAGAGTCACTACCAGTTTTATTAAATGCAGTTTATATTGAAAAGTCATTGCCCTGAAGCGAACATTTGTTTAGAATGTCTTATTTTAGTAGTGGTGTACAGAAAGGTATTTTATAATCGTAAGGGTGTACTGATTTTAGATTTCAGAAAATTTAAAGGTCATAAAGACCAAGGACAGAGACAATGAAATATAATAAAAATGAGGCACTTTCAGGCTGGATTGAATCTGTCTATATCAAGGGAGGTATCCGAGGGTTTGAATAGCTTATCTGCATATAAAATCTGTCTAGACTTGAGCCAAGACATTGAACTTGCTCTCAGGACTTAAAATGCTTGGGTACCTTTTACCCAGGGGCAACTAAGTGGAGCAGTGAATAGAGTGATTGGCCTACAGTCAGGAAGACCTGAGTTCAGATTTGACCTCAGACACTATTAGTTGTATAACCCTAGGCAAGTCACTTAACTTCTGTTTGCTTTAATTCACTGGAGAAGGAACTAGCAAACCACTCCAATATCTTTCCCAAGAAAACCTCACAGACAATATTGGTGCGCTGTGGTCCACAGGGTCACAAAGAGTTAGACATAACTGAACTGCTAAACAACTCTCAAACTCCATTGCTGGAATACCCATCATTGAAAGATCTGAGTAGAATTATACCATTGTGTGTATATATATGTATATATATATATATATGTATATATATACATATATATACATATATGTATATAGTATATTTATAAGCAGAATTCTTAAAGGGATGGTTTTGTGGAAGAGAGATTAGCTTCATTTTGCTTAAACCATAGGGCAGATAAGAGGAGTAATTCTTTTTTTTTTTTTTTCCAGAGGGGGGAAGGTAGGGCAATTAGGGTTAAGTAACTTGCCCAAGGTCACATGGCTAGTTTTTTTGTGTTAAGTGTCTGAGTTCGGATTTGAACTCCGGTCCTCCTGATTCCAGGGCTGGTACTCTATTCACTGTGCCACCTAGCTGCCCCAAGAGGAATAATTCTAAATGACTAATTGGTGATAGTTTCATAACATCTAACTCTTCATAAAGAAAAACTTTCCAACAATTATAGATGTACCGAAACACCACCACCAACAACAAGAAAAGTCCCCTCAGGAAGCACAGAGAACTCTGTTGTTGAAGGACCATTTATGGAAGATGCTGTAGAAGGTTGTATCAATCCAGATAAAAGGGACTTCCCTAGCAAATGAGACATTGTGACATCTTCCAGGATGATGGGGAATTGCCTTATATAAGTAGGCATATTTTTATAAGCTTGTGCACCTATGTCTATGTACATGTGAAATTCAGATTTATAATCAAGCACCTTTTCCACTTGGGCTATCAACCTAAGCAACTATACCTTCTCACCATTAGACCTCTCATTCCATTCCTCAAAGTATTCGCTATAGTTTTGCTTCCTTTTATTAAGGGGCAGTATAATGCCTGTTTGGCTTATAATTTCTGTGCTAACATAGTGCCATATATTTGATAATGATCATTCCTGTCATCCACCATATTTAATTAGAATATGGTGAGGTTCAGTTAGCTAATATATGCACAAGACTTTGAAGAAATGTGTGAAGAAATATAACAAGGCATCTTTCATATTTTTGATAATTTATATAGACCTTTCCTCAAGATATGATCCAATATGGAGAATTTTTCTTTTGTAAAATTTATCAACATGATTACAAAGTTTAATATTCATTTTTTAGATTTAAAGAATTTGTCCTAAATAGACTACGAATTTAGTCCTCCACACTAAGCCTTTTGTGTTCAAATGCTTACACTCAGAAGGGTCAAAGTCTAAAGAAAGGAAAAACCTTTTCTGTTTTCTCTTCCCAAAGTGGTTTATGGCTTGTAGAAGGGGTTAACAGACAAGCATATGTAGTTTTATTTACTTGTAACTCCCCCATAAATGCCAAGATTATATGATTTTGTCTTTGTAAATCCAGCACCTAACATATAGAAAACATTTACTAAGTGTTTGTTGCTGAATTTTTGAAAGCTAGCATTGTGATTGTACTTTCTGTAGAAGAGAAGAGGTCTTTTCACAGCTACTGTGAAGCAACTAGCAAGTATCATTGAGATTGGTCTCAGGAAACCAAAGAGTTTTTGTTTATGTGGGTTATATCAAGGGGTGTGCTGGTAAATGTTTAACAACTAGCCTGCCCCCCCCCAATGTAACACTTTTAAGCTTAGTCTATATTGGTAATATTTAATTGATCACTTTGTCAAGTCTAGACAATCAACAAGACATTACATCAATTTCTGCCTCATAGCCCTTCCTCATTTGCAAGGTTTAAGTTGCTCACGCTGAAAATTTAACAATCAGTTCCCATTGGAGCAGGCTCTAGCACTCACATGCATGTGCACGTTCTATCTATTGAAATTTACTGTATTAGAAATTAAAATATCTTAGTATTATTATTAAAATTGTTGTGACCTCACAGTCTTGCTGAAAGGGTCTTGGAGAGCCTCCCAGGGATCCCTAAAACACATTTTGAGAGTTTCTGATATAGAATAAAAGTAAAGTTCTGGCAAAAGGTTCCAAATGGGGCTAACCCAGTTGAAGTAGACCTAATTCAATTGTTTTGACCTGTATTTTCAGATAAAAGGAGGTTGGAAAGATAGATCAAGTGACTAGAAGAACTAACAGCCATGGGGTTTTGAAATCAAAGAAAAGGAGAGGGTATATTGTAGTCACGAGTCTAGGACTGTTAGAGGCCTGATTTTTTTGTTGTTTTTATTTTGTTATTTTTACTTTGTAAGGGATGTTTCCTTCTCCTATTCCCCCTACCCCTTCAGTGTGGATATAGAAAACATTGGGAATATACAGTCGAGTAATGGAAATTTCACTTTACAAACAATATTTCAAAAATAAATTTATTCCATTCATTAAAAGATATTTTATATTTATATTATATATTTATATATTATATATTTTATTTTTGAAATATTTTAATATATTTATAATATATTATATTAAATATATATTTATATTTTTAAAAGATATTTTATATCATAAAATGAATTTATATAACTTATATGGAATATGATGAAAAGGGAAAAAATGTCAGGATGACACAATTAAAATAACTGCATTGGGTTTCAGAAGTAACCATTCCACTGATAAGCTCCCAATAAAATTGATAGAACTTCAAAAAAAAGTTTGGTGAAAAGCTACCAACCCCATTAAAGTTCAGAAATGAACTGATGTAAGGGGAAAGGTTATGGTTTTGAAATGAAATTGATAAAAAAAAGTTGAAGTAAAGCTGACTGTGTGGGTAGTTGTCCAAGTAATGGGACTTCATCGAAGATTCATCACCTGAATAATTTACTGGGATCTAGGAAAGAGAATGAGTCATTGACGCGTGCACTGGTCATTGCTCTAGAGACTGTAGCAAATAGAAATAGGTTTAACACTGACTTTAATAGTACTCCCCTCCTTAAGCTTTAGATTTCTTAAAAGAGAGACTAGAAATATTAAAAAAAAAATGTGATCCCCAGCATTCCATAGGGTTCTAAATGAAAATTTTGTGAAAGGAGATGCTTTGGATAGTTCCATAGCATAGCCAGGCTTGGGTCAAGAAGTATACCAAAGATAACAAACAAACAAGCTTTTTAGAATCTTCATTTATCCCGCTGCTGGCTTTCCCTTCAGTCTGTTATCTAGTATGTAAAGTGTTTCAATATGCTTTTGCATATTATGACATAAGCTATTGAAATGGTTTTGATAAGAAAACTCTGTTTCAGGAAGGTATCATAACCCTCTTGACTAGAGCCAACCATCTACAAAAGCTAGAAGAAAAGCCTAGCAGCTAGGCTACATTGTAGACAGAGTACTGAGGCTGGAGTCAGGAAGTCCTGGGTTCAAATCCAGCCTCTAATACTTAGTAGCTTTGTGACCCTGAGCAAGTTACTTAACTTTTATCTATATGTCCCCTTCTTTATTGTTGCTAGTCTAGGTAAATGATGAATATGGAACTCCATAGAAACCATAGAAATTCTTAATAAGTGCTTGCTGACTGAGTGACTTAACACTTTAGAGTTTCTGCCTGGGGGTCTCTCACCATCACATCAGACTGAATCACAGAATTTCAGTTTTAAGAGAATTCAGAGACCATCTAGTCCAGTGGTCCTAAGAAAGCCATGGCCTGAGGACCTGAAATCTAGCCTGAATTTTACATTTTAAAAAATAGAATAAAACTTTTATTTAAAAATGAAAAACCATTCTTAGCTCATGAGCTGTACAAAAAGACAGGCTTAGGACAAAGTTTGCTCTGCCCTGCTCTTAGAAACCTACATCTGAAATAAACACCATTTTCAGTCTAATAATAATAATAGCTAGCACTTATATAGAGAGTTTAAGGTTTGCAAATTGTTTTACAAATATCTTTTGTTTTGGTCCTCACAACAACCCTGGAAAGTAGATACTGTCTTATTGTTAATCCTTCATTCTTGAAGAGGAATAATGACATCAGGAGGGTGATGTTTTGACTTGCCCATGAATTGGATTGAAGTGAGATCTGTGCAAAGTTGTTGACCTCACTCTCTCTCTTCCAGAGTCATTGAAGTCCAGTGGCAAGACAAAAGTCAAAAAGACTGATAATGGTCCAAGATGCACTGGGTGACTTTCTAAATTAAGATCTTTCTCTGGTCTCAGTTTATCTGAGGCAAAGCCCATTTATGACTAAGAACTAGATAAGATTTGAGACAAAAGATGATTTACCATTGCAGAAATATCCATGGGGGGTGGGGTGGGGAAGAATCTCAGAGTTTCTGGACAGAACAGAAAACAATTGCTATTTACACTCAATATTTCAGAAGAAACCAAAAGAATGAGCCACTGAAGCTTGGGCAGGGAGCTATTATTGACTATTCGGTGAAAGTCAGAGTAATGTATAGATGAGGAAGCCATGGTAGATGGGTTAAGATATTTCCTTAAGGAGACACATCTAGTAAATGTGTGACACAAAATTTGAACTCAAGTCTTCCTGACTTCAGGAAGTCATCATTCTAGCCAGAACTCACAATTATTACCCAGTAAGCTAAGTAAAAATCAGCTTAAGGCAATGGATTTCTGTAGAGTACCATAATAGTAATGAAATTTGAAGATCCCTTTGTATTGCCAAGCTGAGAGGTACTTAGCACCTAGTTTCAAATTAAGCCTCTGTTAAAGAAACAGAAGGTATGAACCCCTGTTGCTGACATAACAGGAAGGGGTTGAATAGGGAACCCCTGTTGCTGACGTAACAGGAAGGGGCTGAACAGAGAGGAGCAATACTGTATATAAGGAAAAACCCCAGCTGGGAAAGACAGAATTTCCTGGGGTAAGCATTGTGGAGGCAGGGCAGCTGCTGGACTGAAGACTGAACTGAGAATTGAGAAGAACTAAGAAGAGGAATGAGAATTGAGAACTGAGACAGAATTTCTTGGAGCAAGCCATGTGGAGGCTGGATAAAGTTTTTGAGAATGGAGCTTATGTGCGGAAGACTTCCAAGGGCCAGCCAGAGCTGCAGAAGACTAAGGAAGAATGTGATGCCAGTACTTTGTACAAATGTTGTTGTAACTTTGTTAATGTGCATGAATGTTCTTATGGCTTTGTTAAGCCTTGTCTTCCCAAGAACAAAGACTGTGAAGGATTTGAGATGGACTGGACATTGTGAGCCCCAATGTGGAGCAGGAACTGCATGAAGAACTGGACAAGGAGCTGGGAACTGTCTGCCTTTGAACTCAGGTGGCAGTTGGTTAGATTTGGGCAGGAGCTGGGGCCATGGAAGAGGAACCATGGAAGCTGAAAGCCTGCCCTGAGTCAAGATGAAAAGACCTCTCTGTGGGTACTGAGTAGTGACTGATGAAATTGACTGGGTAGTGACTGATGAAATTGTAATTTACTTGTGACCTAGGAGTGGATGGCTTTTGTATTTTCCACTAGCCCTTAAGAGGGTACTGAGTTGTAACTGTTGAAGTTGTAACTTAATTGCATCCCATGGGTGGAGAACTTTGACTTTTGTACTTTGTATCCCAAGCCTCCTTAAGGATGATTGAATGATTGAGTTACTAAATGATTGTACTTTGTTGAAAACTATGTAACCACTTTGGTGAAAACTATGTGGCCATTTTAGTCATAAGTTGCTGAGTTGTCACATGGTGAATGCTGTATTTTGATGTTCTGTGATAAGTTATAACATTGTGAATGCTGTACCTTGATTTTCTGCAAATGTTTTGCTCTGATTTGTTATTGAATGAATAGAGAGTTTGCTATATACTATGTAATCAGAACCTTGAAAGCTGTTCACAGCAGCAGTCCTCTGGAAAGCTGCTAGTGCTTGGCTTTACAGGTACACAGAAGCATATGACAGGGGAGATGGCTTTACAGAGTGAGAAACCTGGAAATTCTAGACCATGCTCTATCTATGGTTTACTCATTCAATTCAGTCTGACATGCTGCATAACTGCCAGACAAATGGTCAAGCTAAGGCTTGGAGCCATGCAGTGAGGGGTTACCCACTACTTCCTGAATCAGCCTATTGCATTCTTGGATATAAATATGACATCTACAAAATATAACTGTTAAGTTTTCTCTCCTGGCATAAAACCTAAATGCCTCCCCTTGTTCTTTCCAACATGGCACCTCTTTGTGCCTTGTAGAGAATCAAGTAAAACAAATCGAGTTCATCTTCCATAAAACAGCCCTTTAAACTCTTAGGATCATAGTTCTAGAGCTGGAAAGGACCTTCATAGTCAACCAGTCTAACTCCATTTTACAGATGAAGGAAGAAACTGAGGTGGTCACAAAAGTAGTAAGTGGGAGAGCCTGGATTTGAACCCACTTCCTCTAACTCCAAGTCCAGTGATCTTGTCACTGTACAATGCTGACATAGACAGCTATCATGTTAAGTCTATGTCTTTTTCATCTTCAGACTAAACATTCCCAATCCTTTGACTGGTTCTTTCATGGGGGTATCAAACTCTCAAAGACTTTCTGCATCCTGATTGCCCTCTTTCATTGATAACAATGCCCTTCCCAAAATGCTGCCCCCCTGAACTGAACATGATAATGCATTCTTAAAAGGGGGGAGTATAATATCACCTTGCTTAAATTATGATGTCTCTTAGAGCTCAGCCTAAGATTGCTGTCATTTTCTTGGCTAACATTCCACATTGTTGATTAATATTAAGACAATTCATTAAAAGCTCCAGACCTTTCCCAAACAAATTGGCCACACTTTCCCTATCCTGTATGTGAATAGTTGATTTTTTGAACCCATGAGTAAGAATTTACATTTGCCCTTACCAAATCTTTTCAGATTTGCCCCAATGTTCCAGTCTTTCAAATTGCCTGACTTTTAATCCAGTGTGTTATCTTTGTGTCAGCTGCAAATGTGATAAGCAGATACATATTTCATTCTGTATAAAGAGCCTTGCATATAGCCAACTTTTGATTGTCTGAGGACTGATTATCTAGTTGGCAGATTCTCCAAGAATTCTGCTTTTCTCTTGCTATCTTCAATTCAAGCCTTATTGCTGGTGACAGTTCTAGCCAGGGTATAAAGGAGGCAAAAGGAAAGGCATTGAAATACATGACTTGAGCTCCTTGCTTACAGTTCTGGAAGTTTTAAACTAATGAGGTTGAGAGATTATCTAAGTAGATAATCTATTTAGATTATTTGGATTCTTTTAGATAGATTAATACAATTCCTGTTCTGTTAATGGAGACAGTTTGGAATCATATGAGCTTTCAAATGGTTTTATTAATTTATCCCTTCTTTAACAAAAAAGATTGATTTTGTTTACCTGTTACATTGTGAAAGAAACCAAGACACAGGAAGGTTAAGATACACTTCTGGGTTCATAGCAAAGCAGGGACAGAAGCAGAACTAGAACCCACTACTATTACCCACCAATCCAGGTAAAAATAAGCTCACAGCAGTGGGCTGCTATAGAGTACACCAAGAGTATATGACAAGGGAGATGGCATTACTGAATGAGCAGCCTGACACATCTAGACCTTGCTGTATCTCTGGTTTGCTCATTCAGCTCAATCCAACATTTATGAATATCTCCTATGTATTTTCAGTTGTTTCAGTTGCCTGTAGCTCTTTGTGACCCCATTTGGGGTTTTCTTGGCAGAGACACTGGAATGGTTTACCATTTTCTTCTCCAGCTCATTTTATAGATGAGAAAACTGAGGCAAAAACGGTTAAGTGACTTGCCCAATAAAATCTATATTATACATATACAGTTTTATTTAACACCCTATAATAACACTGGGGATACAAAGAGGAAAAAATATGGCACACTGACTCTGACAGGGGAGCTTTTACCCAATCTGTTCCAGAACTGGGCCTGCACATCACTTCCTGGCCATTTTCACACATTGTCTCCCTCTCCTTCCTAGTTCTGTTGTACATGTTGTCTTTGTCTATTTAACTGAATTCTTGTGAAGGTCAGGGACTGTCTTCCTTGACTATATTGTCAGTATAATGCCTGGCAAACAGTAAGTACTTAATGATGGCTCTTGTTTATCTGTCAATCTATAATCTACTCTTGGCTTCAGGGATTTTATGGATTATTGATTGGGGAGAGAGGTAGGGATATGACAGTATACACAGATAATTATGAAATAACAGTTAGGTTAAGGAGAGATCAAAGCAAAGTAGAGGTCCAAGCTGCCTTAAGAAAGTTTGATAAGGAAGAGAACACCTTCAAAGCAGAGCATTTGGGAGGAAGTAAAACCCAACTTGGCCTCTGAAGAGAGCATTTTAGGAAGCAGTAATGAAGAGGAGGGTCCATTCCAAATGCAAAGGCCAGTCTCTTTGAATCTTGGATGTGGAAGGACAGAAAGACAAAATGTGACCTCAAGCACAGCATCATCCCTTTCTGTCTCCATTCTCTCATATATTATGTAAGAGTGATAATATTTGCCATTAACTGCATGAGGTAGGAGGGGCTATAACTCATTAGCAATTACAAATTATTTAGTACTCATAAGATGCAATATAAAAATGTGGTCCTTTATGCCACCAAAAATAGCATCACACAAAAAATTCACCAGATCATGGAAGCTGAGCAGGGTCATATCGGTTCAGGATATAGATGGAAGATGTCCAAGGAACAATAGCTCTCCAAAAAAAGGAGCTCATAGTTCAGCTGGTAGCAATCTTCTCCCATGAGTCAATACTGACTCAGTACAGTCATTAGGGGCAGGCACTGGGCTTCTCTGCCTGAAAGTGATGCTCTGACCACCTGGGGTCATTAAAAAATTTAGTGGGAGAGGCAGGGTATTAACTTATAATGAATTCAGGGTTCCTAGTACAAGTGGTCTCCTAAGAGGTGGCTAATAAAGATAATTACTATTGTACATGTGACTCCTTTGTATGAATTGTTTCAAATGCAAGACCCTTTTTCAGAGGAACCTAGCTCTACCAGCCTTATTTCATTAATATTCACGTTATTAGGGGGCCTTTTTTATCCCTGTCCACAGGCTCTTTATCTACATCTGCAATCTGCATTCTAATGTCCTATCCAGCTGGCATCCACTCACCCCTTTATCTGTATCTTCCTTTCTGTTTCATGGGGAAATAACAGAACCGGAGATTGAGGCTAATCTCAGAAGATTAGACATGATCCCCATTGCTTGCAGACTGAAACAGGAAACAACAGAGCATAGGAGTGGTTTGATTTGATGCGGAGGCTATAGCACATGGCTATGGTGATAGAACAACTAAAATCTCAGGCCATCTTCCTTAGCTCCCCCACCATCACCACCTACTGGCATTAATAGTAGATAATAATAGCATTTATATAGCAGTATAAAGTCTGAAAGTGCTTTACCAATATTATGTCATTTGATCCTCACAGTAATCCTGTGAGGTAGGTGCTATCATCATCCCCATTTTACAGATAAGGAAACCGAGGCAGATAGTTAAGTGACTTTCCCAGGTTCACACAACTGGTTCATGTCGGTGGCCTGATTTAAAGTCAGGTCTTTCTGACTCCAGGTTCAGCTGAATCTGCACCACACCACCTAGCTGCCTCATTATTGGAAGATCATTCCACCTTGCCACCTTCAGGTGGAAACAGGAATAATCATCTGTCAACAGATTCCCAAAATAAACTGTTAGAAGAAGCAGTAGTCCACGTAGCAGACAGTACTGCTGATTTCATTTTTTAAAATACTGAGTGCTTTCTTACTCTATTAGATGCTTTTAGAGGAGAGCAAAAAACTCACACAAAACCAAGGCCCTTATATTCTGAGACCAAATTCTACGCAGAAAAAGAAAATAAATGCGTAAATACAAGACAGACCATAAAAGTACAATAACAGAGGTATCTGCAAAGGTACAAAATTCAGAAGTAGGAGAGAATGTAGAACTATCTGGGCAATCAAAGGAGGTTTCACAGGGGAGAACATTTGGGCTGAACCTTGAAGGCTAAATTGGGCCTGAAAAGACAGTATTAAGGATGGTTGGAACCAAGGGGGACGAATATATCAGACATAGTAAGTGAAGGAATGGAGGCAGGGGAATATGAATCAGGCTTATAGTAATCAATCCAGTTTGACCAGAGCTTGGAGTATTTCTCTTGAATGCCAGGCTAAGCAACTGGTAGTGGGGAGTCACTGAAAATTTTTGAGTGGCAAAATTGCATGGTCAGAACTCACTTCAGTGAGGGGAATTTAGTGGCAGCAGATAAAATGAATTGGAGGGGGAAAGTCAGGGAGAACCATTAGAAGACTACTGGAGTAATTCAGGAAAGTAGTGTTGTAGGCCCAAATTAGGATGATGGCAATCTTTGAGGGGTGATACAGTGAAGAGGGAGCTGGCCCCTCAGTTCAGAAGACCTGACCGTATATCAGCTGTATATCATCCTCTCAGGGTCCTAGGCAATCTTAAGAGTATAAGTTTCAGAAAAGGAGAGGTTTTGGAGGAAAGATAATAAATTCTGTTTTAGATAGATTGAGTTTAAGCTACCTACAGAATATCCAGGTGGAGATTAAAGACTGGAAGGCTGGATAAGTAGATCTGGGAATCATCAGCCCAGAGATGATAGTTAAATCCATGGGAACCAATGAGATCATCAAGTGAAATAGTATAGAGGGAAAAGAGAAGAGACAGTGGGATAGAGCCTTGGGAAATACTTCATTTAGTGAGCATGAAATGGATGAGGAGCTAGTCAAGGACACTGAGAAGTGGTCCAACAAGTGGAAGGAGAACCAGGAGAGAGTAGTGTCATGAAAGCCATGAGGTGATAAGAGCCCACACCAATATAGTGACCCTGTTAGAGGAGAGAACGAATGATCAACAGCTCCCTCCTTTGGGGGAGGGGTGGGACTTTGAAGTTAGCTGAGATATTTTTTCTGTCTTCCTCTAATAGGACTGAATTTGGAGGGCTTTGATGTAAGACAGTATTGGCCAAGGTTGCCTTTACTGATTGCTTTGATGGGCCTGACATTGAGCTTCTCTACTTAGAGGCAAAAAAAAAAACCTCATTTTTTACACTGGCCCTTTTAGGAAGAGACTTGTCTGAAGGTAAATTAATTAAAAGTTGAAACAGTTGTTGGAGGATTATGGTGAATTTTGAGCAATATTATTTGTAGTCATCACAGAGCATTTAGTTTTTACAAGAATTAAAATATATAAATATGCTTGGAGGATTTAACAGGGCTATAGACTAGTTAACTTAATTGGTCAGAGTAAGTACTAATAAGGTTATGTCACCCTGTTTAATTCTTCTTTGGACCAATCAACTCTCTTCTATGTCCATGGATGTATGCCTAGGCATGGTTAGCTATCTCACAAATGAGAGCCATTATTCATGGGGGAAACTGGGAGAAAGTATGGATAGCTCACTGTAGATTCATCACTCCTCCTGGCAGAATTACTGAGAGCTCATGGCCTTGACTCAGCAGGTCATTATATATGAGATGGTATCTTATGTATGTGTGTACACACACATATGTATATGTATATGTGTGTGTATATATATATGTATATATATATATATAATTTTATTGTTGCCAAAGAACCTTCTTCAAAAAACCCTGTAAGGCATGAAATACAAGATTTATTATTCCATTTTACAAATTAATCAACAAACATTTGTTAAGTGCTTACTTTGTGATTAGAACTATGCTAAGCTCTGAAGATATAGTTTAAAAAATGTCTTTTGCCTCCAAGGACCTTGCATCTGATGGGGGAACAACATATAATCAGGCACATGCTAGATACAAACAGAGTGGATTAAAGGTAACCTTAGATAATAAGACACTGGCAGCTGGAAAGGGAAAAGGAAAAGCCTAATGTAATAGGTGGCATTTGAGCTAATCCTGAAGGGAGCCTGGGAGGTGAGCCAGTGCAAATGCATGGAGGTGGGAGATGAAGCATCAAGTATGGAAATATGGAACTTCACATAGGCCAGAGTTGTTGGATTATAGAGTACATGGGGGGTAGTAATGTGTAAAAGGATTGGGAAGATAAGAAGGGGGCACATTGTATGTGAAAAACTTTAAATGCCAAACAGGAGTTTGTTTATATTTTATCTTAGAGGTAATAGGGAGCCAATAGAGTTTACTGGGTGGGGGCAACCCATGGTCAGGCCTAATATATTGGAAAAATCAGTGACAGCTGTGTGGAGAACAGATTGAAGTGGGGAAGAGATTTGAGGCAGTGAGATCAAATAAGAAGCTATTGCAATAGCATAGGTAAGGAGTAATGATGGCCTAAATGAGGGATATAGCTTTGTGAGTGAAGATGATGATGATGACGATGATGATGATGACAGTAATCATAATGATTTATGTAGTGCTTACTACATGCCAAGAACTGTGCTAAGCATTTTACAACGACCTCGCTTGATCCTCACAACAATCCTGGAAGGTAGGCACTATTATTATCCCCATTTATAGATGAGGCTCACACAGCTAGTAAGTGCTGGAGGTGGGTTATGAACTCAGGTCTTCCTGACCCCAGGCCAGGCACTCTATCCACCACTCCACCTTAGAGATAAAGATGACATTATTTGGATTTGTGGAATGAGGGTAAATGAAGAGTCAAGGAAGCCAGTGGGGCTATAAGCCTTCACTGCAAGGGTGCTAATGCCCTCAGCAGTCCTGGGGAAGTTTGGAAGAGGCATAGGTTTGGGGAAGGGGCAAAGATAATGTCTGTTTTGTATATGCTGAGTTTGAAGAGGAGAGGAAATTGGGGTTCAGTGAGCTTCATTGACTTGCCTAAGTAGTAAGCTGGAGAATAAGGGTTCCAGAATCCATCTTCATTGCTAATTCTGTTACTGGTACACTACATCCTACCTTCTGTGAAAACATAACAGGTATACATTTTAATATATACCCTTAAAGACTTGCTAGGAAATGACATTCATTTACTTCCTTTTAACAAAAAAAAAATATAGGACATGAAGGCCAATGTACAACTTTCTAAGAATCAAAGACATTAGTCTATAATAAGTAGAATAATTAGAAAATGAATTTCCATTATTGAATGAATATTAATATTCCCTGTTTGTAAGAAAAAATACCTTTAGAACACCTGGATGAATATGTTTCTTGTTAGAAAAGCTTTCTTATGCTTCTCCTAAACATACATAGGTTTCCCTGTAGATTTTGGAATGGAAGAGTTTTGATTTATTGATCAATAAGAAACCCAGCAATGCTTGAGTTTGTTTTGTGCAATGAGAATATCTCCAGGACTATGAAGAGATGTCTTTTGGAAGCCAGGAGAGTGAAGGAGGGACCACCATATAGCTAGAAGAAATCCTTATACCAACAAAGACTAGAGAAATGGGAAACCAAGAAAGTGCCTTATATATGGCTGGTATCTGAGCTACCTAGAAGTCACACAGTATCAGTGATATTAAAGAAGACTCTGTTAATCCAGGGTAACTTAACCAAACCATTCTAAGTCATTGCTAATGTCTAATTTTGCTTGTTAATGTCTGCCATAGTTTTCCCAATTTGTCATGTCGGATTTTGATCAATTCAGGTTATTTTACTTGCTGGATAAAAGATGGAGGTACACTAACTGTACCTCTAAAAGTAATCTCATGGAAAAGAACATAGCTTCTCTAAGAAGATCACCCAAATATAGCTATTTAATAAACCAAGTATCCAAGTCATATCAGACTCAGTTGCCCCCTAATAGTAAAACCACTATCAGAAAGAAACTAGAACAAAGGAATATTTCCTGAGTGGGGGAAAAAATGCTGGTGGCATATAGCCTGGAAGTTTCATAGCATACTTGTTTTTGTATAAATATACTGTTGTCTGCTTGAGTAATGATGTTTGAGGCAAAAGTAAAGTGATGAAATGCCTCCAGAAGAGAATGCTCTAATCAGAGATCCCAGAATGGTAACACTAGAAAGGTCCTCAGGGATCACCTACACTGCACTCCCCTCTTCATTTTACAGATGAGGAGTCTTAGGCCTGGTGGCTGAACCATTTGCCCAAGTTCACATAGCAAGTAATTGGCAGAATTGGGACTCAGTCGCAGGTCTCAGAACTCACAACCTCATTGTCTTACAGAGAATGAGCCACGTAGATGATATCATAGACATATCCTCCAGGGATACTATGCTATTGCCCAACAATTTGTCCTTTGCAAAATTCATCTTAAAAAAAAAAGTAAAGGTGAAGCCAGCTTGATTGATTCTACAAATAATATCTTTGCATCACTCCTTAGGACTTAATGAATTCTCCTTGAGCCACATTATAGTTTGTGGGAGGTGCTAATGGTAGCTAAGTGGTGCAATGGATTGGTGTTGTGCCTGGAATCAAGAGGATCTCAGTTCAGCTCTAACCTAAGATACTTGCTTTCTGTGTGACCCTGGGAAGGTCACAACATCTGTTTGCCTTGGTTTCCTCAGCTTTAAAAATAGGAATAACCTACCTCTCCTGGTTGTTCTGAGTATCAAATGGGGTAACATAGGTAAAGCACATAATAGGCATAATATAAATACTTATTCTCTTCTCCCAGCCTCACCCACAATGTTCATAGTCATTCATTGTTCTCACCTGAGAATTACACAAAGAAACAAATTGGTTTCAGATTTGGGACATTTGCCTGAAAGACAGGGGAAAACTGATGAATGTACAGCTAATGAAGGAAAAAAGGTTTATGCTTATTACCAGGAAATTATTGGAAGAAATCACTGACTCCCTCCCATGAGAAAGTTAGATGTTGGTAAAAAAATTCATTTTCTGCTCTTCCTCTGACTTTTCCTTTTTTTGGACTCACATGACCAAAACCCTAGAATAAAATACTTGTGTCTCCCTCCGTTTGAAAATGTGTTCCCTAAGAGGCTTTGAATCTTCTCCATGACACATGTGACTTAATTAATCACAAAGTAAATTAATTATATGATAAATTATTATAATAAATTAATCACAAAATACCAGAGAGAGCGGAATTTTCCAACATGAAATATATATTTTTTAAAAGTGTCCCTTGTTGTGCCTCTGTCTACGTGCAGCAGCCTAGCAGTTGCCTACTTTCCCTGCCCTTAGTCTGACTTTGCATGTACGGTCCTCTGTTGGATTATTATCCCAAAAGTCAAGCATTGGGTGTTAAAAGATGGGTCTCATTGGAAAAGACCCTGATGCTGGGAAAGATTGAGGGCAAAGGGAAAAGGGAACAGCAGAGAATGCGCTACATAGATGATATCATGGACATATCCTCCAGGGATAGTGAAGGATAGGAAGGCCCTTGTGTGCTATGGTCCACGGGGTCACAAAGAATTGGACATGAAAAACAAAAAGCATTGGAGACCATCAGGGCTACTGTGGATGGTTGATGCAATGATATGACCATTCCAGGAATGCTCCAAAGACAGCATACCCTGATATTCCGGGCCAGAACATCTGAGCTTAGGTGTGAATGATCTTTTTGCAGGCTTTGAATTTTGTATCTTCTAGTCACCTATGAATAGAAAAGAGAACTACTAACCATTCCTGCCCACGAAGGACGTTGCCATGCTTGCCTATTCTCGTTTTACTTAGTGGTACGAAGGTGGATTGGGCTGATGACCAAGGTTGAACAGGGAGCCAAATAATGAGTGAATAGGCCCTTCTCACTGCCAGATTGGTGACTATATTTTTCTGTTCCCGAGTTATACTTACTGGGCTGTGCAGAAAATTTCACATGAATGAAACTTATGCAGAATTAATACATCTGAGACTGTAAGAGGATGAATAGAATTGGTTCTATTTTAAGCTGAGTTTTCTGGCCAGAGTAAGCTAATTCTGAGGCAAGATGAGCAATTTCTGCAGCAAGGTTAATCTGTAATAGTTGGCAGGCCCACACCCACCTTACAGAATCTCTAGAAGTACAGGTTCCCCGCTGTTTCATCATTCTTGGGCATGAAATTCCTTACCAGGCAAGCAAAGCATTTATTATCCTGTTTTCCTAGATAGCTACAGCTAGAGAAAACATTTGCTGACATTGAAAATTTAACCACGACATTCACATAAGGTTAGAGTATAGAATCATGCAGTAAAGGGTGTTCTGTGTGTGTGTGTGTTCATGTCTTCTATACCTTGAAAGATGTAAAAATAAGAATCTTCTGTCCTAGGCAGGCAGGTTGGAAGAGTTAAGGGTAGATTTTAGGATGTTACATTCCCCAGTGAATGCATCTTGTTTTCTATCCTCTGTTTTGGATTCTGTGGCAGCTTATCGTTTTTTGATATGATCATAGGCATTCCATGCTATAACTCGTAGTCCCTTTTTACAAACCATTTTTCACCATAGGAACTTTGCTGTGGCAGATGCTTTGTAAAACCTGTGAGTGGTGCATAGCAATCCTAGAAGAGAGTAAACCTTCCAATGAAAGTGAGCAGGAATAGGGTGACTGTAGGTGCCAGGCATTGTACCCTAGTGAGCAGCAGAGGAGGAAACTATATAGGGTCCCACTATATAGGTGGGTGTCTCAGTGAATAGAACACTGGACGTGGAATCAGGAAGTCTCCTCTTCCCAAGTTCAAATCTGACCTCAGACACTTACTAGCTGTTACTTGCCCTGGGCAAGTCATTTAACCCTGTTGGCCTCAGTTTTCTCATCTATAAAATGAGCTGGAGAAGAAAATGCAAACCACTCCAGTATCTTTGCCAAGAAAACCCCAAAATGGGATCTCAGAGAGTCGGACACAAAATGAACAATTAAAAAGATACATAAAGGAGATTCCCTATAAGAGATGCTGAGTTCAGCGTCTTCTATATTTGTACTTAGATTATGTTAAACTTTCTCAATTTGAAAAAGAACAGAGAAAAGGAATACAGAGGGAAAGCAAACAAAAAAAAAAACAACTAACATTAGCAGAGTAAGGCAGTTCTGGACCTCAATTTCCTCGTCTATATAATGCTGGACTAGCTGTCTGGCCTGTGAGATCCCTTCCAGGTCTAGAATCCCATGTCTTCACTCAATGGCAAGAACTCCATTATGTTTAAAGTACTTTAATAATGTATGCTTTATACAGTTTTATATACATATACACATATATATGCTTTATACAAAAAAATTGATGGCCATATGAAAACAGTTCTGGGAGAGCATGGTGAGACTCCTCTCCCTCCTCACATTGCTGTTCTTCTTGCTACCTCTCCATTCTTTTTTTGTTTGTTTTTGCTTTTTGGAGGGGGAAGGGAGGGCAATTGGGGTTAAGTGACTTGCTCAAGGTCACATGGCTAGTAAGTGTTAAGCGTCTAAGGTCAAATTTGAACTCAGGTCCTCCTGACTCCAGGGCCAGTGCTCTATTCACTGTGCCACCTACCCATCCCCCTCTCCATTCTTCTTAAACTGATTTGGACTAAATTATAAAGCAGGGGACAAGTGAGTGATTTGAAGTAATCTAAACATTCCTCAATACTTCTCAATCTTTTGAAATGCAAATGCCTCATTTTCTCCATCCTATCACCTACTTTCATTTATTCAAATAGAGACCACTTGTCCCTTTTCTATGCTGTCACCTTTGCTTCTTAAAAAAAAAAAACACTCAGAATCCCACTAATGGGTCCAACAATAGAGAACCCAGTCACAGGACTCTGGGACACATCTGTAACTGCTTAAGTTAACTCAGCTTCTTTAAAATGAGGGAAAAGGAGGACTCTAAAATTGGATAGGCTAACATTGCACCCTCCCCACACATGATGCTAGCTGATGATAAAGCCTTATCAATTCTTGGTTATTTAGAGGCCACTTCTGTATTTAAGGCGCCAGAATTGCCCGTTTAGGGACCAAGCTAATTGGAAGCTAGTTTATCTGAGAACTTCAGATGTTCATAGAAAACCTGTGCTCAGTTGAGTTCTGCTATGTTGTCTGTAAAGGCTAGTACTGCAAGGTAAGCAAGAGAAGATAATGATTACATATAACTTGCTGCAGGAGAGATAGCCAAAGAAGGGGAGATAGGGTAAAGAAAGGAGAAAATTGAATAAAGAATGGGTTTCTTCTAAGTCTGAGCTTTCCTGATCACTCTTAAATAAGCTATGCCAAGATACCAAAATAGTGTTATATAAACCAGGCCCTTCAGCCTAATCTGAAAGCAAGCAATTGAATAGATGTTATAATTTGGATACTTTCGGCTTATTCTTGGGTATTTTATCTTGATTCTACTCTATAAACATGATATGCTCTTGCAGTTTTTATTGAAATGCAGATATTAAATATTTCCAGTGGTAAACCTTCAAAAGCTTTAGAAGGAAGACAGAATTTAGTTCAGATTTAAATAATGCAGTAAAGAATAGAAGAGTAAACGCACCAATGGACCCAAACTCATATTTCATTCTGAAAAGGAAGGTTAAAACTGGGTTAATTATAGAAAGAAAAACAAATTGTAACCGAGTAGAATTGAATATAAAATAGAGATGTCTTTAGTCTAAAAGTTCTGGAGTAACATTTGGAAAAGTTTAGAGGTAGAAATATTTTGTTTGGCCTTTTGTCAGTCATCACCCGCCTTGACCTCTGTGCAGCTTTTCACCTAATTGATTACACATCCATCCTAAATATTCTTTTCTTCCCTTTTATTCTATGATACTACTCTCTCCAAGTTCTCTTCCTGTCTGTCTGAGAACTCTTCAACTTCCTTGACTGGTTACCTGCTAAGTACAAATGTCCCTAAAGACTATCCTGAATCCTTTTCTCTTTGTGCTCCATACTTTCTCCTGCAGGGTTCTCATCAGCACCCACGGGCTCATTCATCATCCCTAAACATTGTTGTTGTTGAGTCAATTAATTGTGTCAATTCTTCATGTCCCCAAATGGGATTTTCTTGGCAAAGATACTAAAGTGGTTTGTCATTTCTTTCTCCGGCTCACTTTACAAAAGAGGAAACTGAGGCAAACAGGATTACGTGGCTTTCCCAGAGTCACACAGCTAGTAAGTGTCTGAGGTCAGATTAGAACTCAGGTCCTCCTGACTCCATTACCAGCGCCTTATCCACTGAGCCATGATTACTGAATCTATATGCCAAGACTTTGCCATTTTTCCTTCCAGCCCTGTATTACCACAGTGTAGGAAGGAATGATAAGCCAGAGAGCTTCCAGCAAGGAGCAGCCAGGATGATGAAAGGGACTTGAATTCATGGCAAATAAGAACTGGTTGAAGGAACTGGGTATATTTTGCCTAGACTAGAGTAATGAATACTCAAGGAAACCTTGATGGCTTCTTTCTGGTATTTCGAAGTCTGGGGCCATAGTAAACATACTGGGATTGGAGTCAAAAGATGGAGATTTCATTTATGTCTAGCACCTATTAACTGTGTGACCCTTAGCAAACTTATTCCAGACCTAATTGTTAGAGGTTTCTCCTGATTAAAAAGCCTAAATTTTTCTCCTTGCCCCTTTCACCCATTGTATTCTGTCCTAGGGCCCGAAACAGAACAAATATAACCTCTCTACCCTAGACTCCTTTGTCCCAAAGCTCCAGCCTCGATCGCCTATTGCCTGCCCTACTATAAAGGCCTCCTAATGATCTCCTGGTATCTAGTTTGTCTCTTTTCCAATCTCTTCAAAACACAACTGCTAAAATAAACTTCCCAAGTCACAGCATACTACAGCTCACATACCAATGGCTTCCCATTGCCTCCAGTATAAATCAGTCAAGTCAATCAACAAACTTTTATTCAGTGCTTACTTTTTGTCATGCAAGTGCTGGATATACTTATACAAAAAAAGAAAGACAGTTCTTGCCCTCAAGGAGCTTAACATCCTTCGGATGGGGGAAGACCACACCTAAAAGGAGGTGAAAGGGAGGGGGCCCAATGGAAGAGTCTGGAGAGCAGCCTGCTGAGAAATGAAGAGATGGTTGGCTGGGCTGCCTTCCTGTGGAGCTTCTGGGAGGAGCCCTGCAATCAGAAGGAGGGACCGGAGGCCAAGGGTGATTCCTGGCCTGAAGCATCTTCCTGAGGAAGAGTTTTCTCTTCATACACATTCCTTAGCCTGATGTTTAACCACAATCTGATTCCATCTTACCTTTTTGGCCCTTCTCACCTCACTCCCCTTTGTTCACTCTGCACTATGGACAAATTGAACTACAGAGTTCAGAGTTCCACCTCCTGCGGCCATCTGGTTGTGCTATGCTAGTCAACTCCCAAGCCTGAATAGCATTTCTTCTTCATTTCTGCCTCTCATAATCCTCCAAGATTCAGTTCATTTCAAATCAGGTCCCCTTCCCTTTCCCCTTCCTTCTTCTCCCTTCCTCCTTCCTTTCCCCTTTCCCCTTTTCCCTCTTCCCCTTTCACTTTCTTCTCTTGCTCCTTCCCCCTTTCCCTTTCCTTTGCCTTCTTTCCAGTTAATTTTTTTTTGTTTTTGTTTTGCCAATTCAGCAGAGTTGGCAACTTGAAATTTTAAGAAAATCACATACCTTATCCAAATACACTAACTCCCCCTCCCAAAAAAAGTAAGCCCTTTGAAATCGGAGAAGAATCTTTTTTTTTTAATCTTCGTATTCCCAGTACCTAGAACAATACCTCAGAGGTTAGCATAGGATCATAGCCACAGTAGGTGCTTAATAAATATTTATTGAATTTAATTCACTAGAAGATCAGCCAAATACCCTTGATAGCAATCTATTGTACAAAGCTTCCAACAGTGGACTTTCTGAGAGAAGATATTTTTAAGACTAAAACTTCAGGGACCAAGGTCATGCTAAATTAAATCTCCAAATGTAAAGTATGAGATAAAATTGAAGTTCATCTCATTTGCTACCCATCCTGCCACCTCCCCAGGGAAAAAAAATGCTATCCTATAGTCCACAGAAGAAATACTGTTTTGTTTTATTTCCTATATATATTTTTCCTATATATTTATTTCCTATATATTTCCTTTTATGTCCATCTAAACTGGATCCACTCAACACCACCCATAAATACATTGCACTTTCTTGCCATCTTCATAAAGGTTGGTTGAATATAATGAACTAAAAGCTATTTTTTTTAACTTTATAACCAGTATTTCCATTTTGGTCCTGTGCTATGCATTTGAAGGACTTGGCCTTGAGAATTTGGTTTTTAAAAGAATAAACCTTTAAAGGGTACTTAAAATACAATTGAGCTGCCATCATCATTTTCCCAAGTGCTTCCAACAAGTAATTTCCAAACCAGGTAAACGACCTGTGCATGAGAGTCTAAGGTAGAAATCTAAATGAGACAGTGAAATGAACCTCACATTCATCAAGAATTATTAGCACTGGAGAGATCTCTGGCCCCCCAAAAAAAAATCAGTTGAAAGTCACTGCTGTTGCAGATGATGAGATGAATAAATATCACTGCTAAAAACAATATCTGATGTCTTGCTCAGATGTTTAATGGATTTATGTTTTAAGCATGGATAACATGAAATTGCCCTGAGGCTTTTTTCCAAACTTGCTGTCTATTTTTAGGAGGGAATAGATCTCTTTTTGCAAGGCTCATTTGTTAAAAAATGGAGGTAGTTCATCATTTTTGTTTACACATGATTAGAAAAGGAAAATTACAAGCCATACCTACTTTCCTTCTCTCAGCTAGCACAGATCTCCAAGGCCTTGAGGGTAGTAGTAAGAGGACGCAAATAAAATAAATGGAAGAAAATGAGAGAGTAAGATTTTATTTGTTTGTATGTTGTAAATGAAGTTGTCATTCCTAAACCAATCAAATCATGCATTTTTTATGAGAGATTGTAACTTGCAGAGAAGTGAAAATGTTAGACACTAATTAATAAACGTGGCTGGAAAAGCAATTCAGAAACTACCCAAGACTCAGAAGTTAAGTCGTAGAAAGAACATTGGAATATAAAAGTCAGTTTTGCTTCCCTGTTAACTTCATAATGAGACCACTCTATGTTTGGAGTTTCAAGACAAGTATTTGGCTTAAAATTTCCCAAGTTAGTTTTGAATCCATGGGTTTAAAGAGTTCCTTATTGCTTGGCTATTTTTTGGGGGGGGGAGGGAGTTGAGGAGGGTCCAGCTTTAGTTTTGCTCTTAAGTTGGTACTGTTAACATAATATGAAGCAGCTGGGAATAAGTAAGGGATACTACAGACTTCCACTAAATATTTGTCTACGCCATGGTTAGTTTGGAATGGAGTGTTGTTTTAAGTCATCATGTTAACATTCTATTTAACTTTAATTAAAACTAGAAAATATTGTAAGTGAGTTGCTTGGAAAGCTCCCCAAACCACTTTCAGTATTCTTCTATGAAGGAAATAACCAATTTAATTTAAATTCTGGACTTTTTCAGTCTTTGGGATAGAAAATTATGGTGTTACACTCTTAGGCATTGTAACATGAAATATATTTGTTAATCCATAATTTTATATGGCTTTATTGCAAAGTAAATCTGTGTTTTGGGACATGAGAAAGTAAAGAAGTCATTATACCCTTTTGCAGAATATATGGTTAATAAAAAATGTATTCATTGCCATCTGCACTTTTTCCATCCAGGATCTCAAAACACTTTATAAGCCTTTAGATGTCATAAACACCTCACCTCAATGATGCCTATGATTTGCCTCAAATATCAAAGAATGTCAGTAGTAGGAATTAAATCTATAACATATTCCTTACTAACTCCTGTTCTAAGCCCCTATCCTAGAATAATAAACCAATAGCAACAATAACACTTTTTTGTGTGGAGAAGATAATAAGCATTTATTAAGTGCCTACTGTGTTACCCAGACCCTGTGCTAAGTGCTTTACAAAAACCTCATTTGATCCTTGCAACTACTACCCTAGGAGAGAGGTGCTATTATTTTCCCCATTTTACAGTTGAGTAAAGTATGTTAGGTAAAGGAAAAGTGACTTACCTAGGGTCAGATAGGTAGTAAATGCCTGAGGTCAGATTTGAACTCAGATCTTCCTGACTTCAGGCCTAGCACTCTATCTACTTGGCCACCTACCTGCCTCTAATGTACTCTGCATGCATCAGAGTATATACTATTAGGTTTTATAGAGCCAGACCTACATAGAGATGGAATGGTGTTCAAACAATGGGATTTGGGGGACATCTCGAATGTCCATAACCATGAATTTTTGCTCTTGGGGCAAGAGGAGTGAAAGATGCTCTCAGCTAAAAAAAGATATTAAGACAGTAGCCTGAGGTCAGTGGCAGGTAGGTGCCCACCTCAGTAGATAAGGTGGTAGCTTCCTATTGTAACTAATCATTCTTGCTAACTGGATATCAATTGAGCCATGCACAGATTATGTAGAGGCCCTAAAGAGGGCAAGAGAAGGGCAACCCTTACGTGCCAGGCACTGTGCTAATTCCTAAGAATATTGAGAAAGGTAAGAACAATCCCTGCCCTCATTGATCTTGCATCCAAGTGAAGGAGACAACATTTAAATAGCTAGGTACTGCCGAGATCTATGCCAAGAGTAGTCTCAGAAGGGACGGCACTAGCAATCAGCTAGGGAGACCAGAAAAGCCCTCTTGCATGAGGTGGATTAAAGCTGTTTTAGAGGGAGCTAAGAGGCAGAGGTGAGGGGTCAGAGCATGGGAGATAGCTGGTGTGAAAGCACAAAAATGGGCGATGCAGTGTTATGTGCCAGGAATAACAGGCTGCTGGTAACTGGATAAGAGAATGTGTGGAGAGGGGGAAAGTAACGGGAGACTGAGACAGCAGACAGAGGCATTTATAAAATACTTCGAATGTCAAGCTCAGGTCTTTAAGGCCACTGTAACCAATGGAGAAGGGGGTGGAGGACTGACATGGTCAGACCTATACTTCAGAAAAATCACCTTAGCAGCTAAGTGGATGATGGATTTGAGGCATCCCTGAGGCAAAAAGAGATCAGTTAGAAGGCTCCTCTAGTAGTCCAGGCATGAGGCGATGAGGGTGTTTACTAAGGCGGCCATGGATGGCTGTGTGAGTGAATGTAAGTGAAACAAGTATGGTGAATGAGGCTGAGGGATCAACAGTAATACCAAGGTTGAGGGCCTTGGTAACTGGGAGGATGGTGGTACCCTGAGCACTAATAGGTAAACTCAAGAAAGGGTCTGGTTTGGGGAAAAAGATAGTTGTTTTAGATATGTTGAGTTTGAGATGGCTGTGGACATCCAGGTTAAGATGTCCAAAAGGTAGTTGCTGATGAATGACTATAGCTCAGGAGAAAGACTAGGGCTGGATATGTAGATGGAAGAATCATCTGAATAGGGCTGATAATTGAACACTTAGGAGCTGATTAGATCATCAATAAAAATTGTTTGAGGAAAAAAAAAAAGGATCCAGGACAAAGCCTTTGGGGACACCCATAGTTAGTTAAAATGAGATGAATGAGGAACCAACAAAGGGCACGGGGAAGCAATGGTCTTACTAACAGATGATCCAAGAGAGAGTACTATCACAAAAACCTACAGGAAAGAGGATCAGAAAGAAAGAGTGTCAGAGAAGTCAAGAAGGATGAGCTTTGAAAAAGGTCTTTAAATTTAGCAGTTAAGAGACATTCTCCATCTGTGTATCCACTTCTACTCTCCACTACCACTATCTTCCAGTTCACCCCAGACAGCCCTAGCATCATCTCTCCCTCTTAATGCTGTTTGTCAATAAAGATAAACCCTAGGCAGGAGGTGGAACTTCTATCAAGGAAAAAAAACAACAGAAGCAGAAGGTTTGGGGGTCCATTCTGCCCCTGCAAACATAACAGCTATGAGTCTACCAGTTTTCTCTTTTCTCCCTCCCCATCCTCACCACCTTGACTTCCTTCTGTTGTGTCAGGCCAAAGCCAAGACTGTGCTTCGAAGCACAGAAGTTGAAAGATTCTGGGTCTGTGCACTTTAGGCATTCCCAATTCCCCTCCTGGTCTTGGCTTGAGTTGGGTATTACTCAGGATGTTGTTAACTTCCCCAAGGTCCTGGTGGAGAAGCACTGACTTCCCATTGTCAGGCAAACATGTTATTTGAAGGAGATAGGGGTTGCCAATTTAATTGAGAGTGTTAGCTTCACTCTTCTTTGTGTAGATGCATAGCTATTTCCCCAACATCCCATCAAATGAGGGAGTTGGCTCTTGGCACTCTCTAAATTCAGCTCTCTAGGACAAAGCCCCACTTGTCCCAACCTGGCTATAGTTCTTGGACCCATAAAGATTATTGCCCTCAGCATTCAGGTGAAATGATGTCTTACTCTGGAGACTCTGTCAGCACAATGTTGCATAATCTGTCAGACACAGTCATGTAGGGGAGATAGTTTTGCTTAACTCTATCTCCCCCCACGTTTTAAAGAGGTTTGATGGAAGAAGAAACTATATTGGGAAATGACTGTGGTATAAATATTTCTTTAAAGCATTAATAAAACTTAAAAAAAAAGGAAGGGTGCTTAGAAGTTACATCATCAGTGATTCCTTCTTTATAATTAAATATTGCTCCCCTCCTTTTCTTCAGGTACACCCAGAAGGGAAAATACATTAAGTCACTAACACATTCATGTATGAATTCTTTCCTCAGATCATTTTCCTCTTTGATAGGGACACTTGGGAAAATGAAGGGGAATGGAGAGGTACCAAAGATGAAATTCGCCTATTTCACAATTTTTCCTACAGCTGGTCCTATTCATGTGTGTATTCAGTGTTCTTCCATTCATTTTCCCTGGTTACTATGGTTATTTTATCGGCATCCTGTTAGGAAAGAGCAGTCTGTTTGCAGACCCAAAAAAAATCACTTTAAAAGAAAAAAACCTGTTACAGAAACTATCCGTCATCATGGTATGTTGCCAGACTAAGTAAAATGCTAATGGGCAAGACACCAAGGACATAAGTTCACTTGCTGGGAAACCTTTAGTAGAACCTTTTAAGTTTGAAAGCATGACCACTGTATTTATGTACATGAAAGTAAATGCTGGACCCTGTGCCCAAGGCCTAACAGGAGTTACGAAGCAGATCTAATGGAAAACATCTCTCCCTTCCATTCCTTTTCTTGCTTGGTTTTCATGGCCATCTGTGGGGTGATGGTGTTTTGGTGTTTTTGTTTGTGTACTTTGGTTAGAGGTTTTGTTGGTTTGGAGGGAAGGTATGGGGGGGGGCCAGTTTATTTGCTTCAGGACAAGTTCTGCACTCTTTAAACTAGTGACAAGATAAATCACAGCAAGTAAGAAAGACAAGAGGAGAGAGAGAAGCCATCGGCATGTGTAGGTGGGGCCAATATAAACTATATGACCAAACAGAATCATTACAACACTAATGACTTTTGAAAATTATTTGTAAAGCTTATTGGAAGCTTATTTTGAGATGAATAAACCTATGCCAAGAGATTTGAGTAATGGTTTGCTCTGATTGCAAAAGCATACTGTATCTAATCTGAAAATCACTGTGGCCTCATTGGATTGCTCTGGCAGCAACACATGCACTGTAAATGAAGCACTACAAAGTCTGCCTTAGAAATTGGTGCACTGTAACATCTCAACACTCTAGACATGTCATCTAAGGACTAAGTCCTGCATGAAATCAGAATGGTCCTCACCCAATCAGCCTTCCCAAAGAGTCCAGGAGTAATATTTAGAAGTGCATAAAAATGTCACAGGCATGCCTACCACAACACGAGTCTAAGAGGAGGAGAGTTTACGAGCTGAGGGCATCAGAGAAGGCTGCTTGGAGCAGGTGCCATCTGGGCTGGGGTTTGAAGAATGAATGGAATTTCTCTAGGAGGAGGGGGAGGTGAAGAGAGAGACAGACACTGAGGACATTTCAGACATAGGACAAAGGATGAACAAAGAAAGAGAGATAATAAAATCACTTTTATAAAGCAAGTTGTTGACAGGGACAGAATTTGAGTTCCTTTTGAAATGTCCTATTTTAAATAAACATATAATTTGGTTTTATTATGGAATTATATGAAGGTTATGATGGTTATGCCCGTACAATTAGATCCAGAGGAAGAAAGTCATCTCAGATGATGTATGTATTCCCTCACATCTCACTTAGTTTTGTAGTATTCTGTTCCCATGTGATTTTTTATAGTTGTATCGATGATGTTCTCCTCTCCTCATCCAGGGTCGTAACTAGCAATTCTAATTCCCTAGAGGTAATTCAGTTGAAGGACAGGGCCAGAGTGGGGTAAGAGGTCAAAGGGTAAGACCTCAGAGAGAGATATTAAACTTAGGGTGCTGGACAAGGAGTCAAAAGATCTGAGTTTGAATTCTGTCTCTTCCACTTCATGCCTATATGACCTTGGACAATTACATTAACCCCTATGGGCCTCACTTTTCTTATCTGTAAAATAGATATAAATGTTAAAGATTGTTTTAAAAAAGGAAATATTCAATGTCAGAGGAAATGAAGGAAAATATGAAAAGAGATATACTCAGTAGAGAAGAAAATTATATCCCAACCTGGACTTTTATGATTCAAATTGCCTGTCCCTTTGACCCAGCAGTCTTAATACTGGACATATATCCCCAAAACATTTAGAAGGAAAGGTCCCATATATAACAAAACATTTATAATAGTACTTCTTAATAGTGGGCCGGTAGGTAGTACAGTAAATAGAGTGCCATTCTGGAATCAGGAAGACTTGAGTTCAATCTGGCCTCAGACACTGAGCTATCTATGTGACCCTGAGCAAGTAACTTAACCTTTTTGCTTTAGTTTCCTCATCTGTAAAATGAGTTGGAGAGAGAAATGGCAAATCACTCCAGTATCTTTGACCAGAGGTCATGAAGAATCAGACATGACTTAAAAACAACTGAACAGTTTCTTAATAGTAGCAGAAAAAAATAATAACTAGAAACAAACTGGGAGCCCATCAATCAGGGAATGGCCAAACAATTTGTATTAAATATGTGAATGTAATAGGAAGCCATCACATCCTAAGAAACAGGGAATGTGAGGAATTTAGGGGAAAAAACTGGGAAGTTTTCCATGAGCTGATGTTGAATGAAGTAAGCAGAATCAGGAGAACAATGAGTATAATATTGTTGTTGAAAAAACTAAAGGACAGCCACCCTACGACTGTTAATTGCCAAGGCCAATTTCCATCCCAGTGAACAGAGAAATGATGACGCACACATCCCTTTTTTTGCAGAGAGATGGAAGACTACAGGTGTGGAATATTACATGTGCTATCAGGCTATCTATGTTTGGGGCAGATGGTTTTGTGAAGTGATTTTCTTTGTTACAAGGGAAAGTTTGATGGAGATGGAGGAGGAGAAAGTATGTGAGAAGAAATCACTAAGGAGTAAAACAAAATAGTATCAATAAAACTTTTTTTTTTTAACACGCTAGGGTTGGACTTGATGATTTTGAAGGTTGCTTCTAGCCATAAGCATGACTGGGGCTTTCTAAATGTAACACTGTCAGAAACACTATTCTAAGGGATGCTATTGTCCTTGGAAAACAATTCCACAATAAGGAAGTGATGATAACTGGAATGTGTTTTCTCTTTCTTAAGACCAAAATGTTAATTTCCTTGACTTCAGTTCATTAATCTGTAATAATTTATTTTCCCAAGACCGATTTGTGATATTTTGATAGAGTATTGTCACAGTGGGCAGCTAGGTGACACAGTGGGTAGAATGCAGGGCCTGGAGTCAGGAAGACTCATCTTCCTGAGTTCAAATCTGGCCTCAGACACTAGTTATGTGACCCTCGTCAAGTTACTTAACCCTACTAGCCTCAGTTTTCTCATCTGTAAAATTTACTGGAGAAGGAAATGGCAAACCACTTCAGTATCTCCACCAAGAAAACCCAAAATGGGGTCACAAAGAGTCAGAAATGACTGAAACAACTGAACTATAAGAATTATCACAACAGGATAGTGGAGGCAGCTGTGGAATAGTGGATAGAGTGTTGGGAAGCCCTTTGTTCAAAATCTAACCTTAGATATTTACTAATGGTTTGACCTGGACAAGTCACTTAACCTGTTTGCCTCAGTTTCCTCAACTATAAAATGGGGGTGATAATAATAGCACCTACCTCCCGGGGTTATTATAAGGATCAAATGAGACAACATTTATACAAGCACTTAGCAAAATTCCTGGCACATTGTAAACACTATATTAGTAGTGTTTTTTCCTTTCTCAGCACCTTGACAGCAATCTAGGTTTCTTTCTTGATAGTTGTTATAGACTAGAGCAAGGGTGGCCTTGGGGTTAGAGCATGTGGCCTTCTAGGTGTAGCCTTTTGATTGTCCAAGCTTTATAGAACAAATCCTTTTATTAAAGTGATTTGTTCTTTGAAGTTTAGATTCATTCAAAGGTCTGCACTTGAGAACCTAGAGGACCACATGTGGCCTTGAGGCTGCAGGTTCCCCACCGCTGGACTAGAGTAATATAGTCAATCCATATTTTCTATCAACATTTTTTTAAGATAAATTTCAGCCCTGAATGTAACACACTATTTCCCAGAAAAGTGGAGAAAGGGTTAATGTACTGTGCTTTATGTGGTTCTGTTTTTCAATGTATTCCATAGCCACACTTTTCTAAATTCATTCATAATAAGCATTTCTCATTCATGTTCCACACTCCTTGTTTAAGCCCATGCTTCTTTTCCTAATTTCAAGAATAAATAAAACAAAATGTGAGCTTATGTTGTTATTTAGTATGAAAACACAGAACCTAATCATAGCTAATAACTTTAATAAATGCTAGGCTGTGCCCCTTCCTTGTTTAGTATGTGTTTTGTATACAGAAGGTAACATAGACTCAATAACTAGGATGCCAAGTTACAGATGGGTTTGTGGAATGTTATTTGACAGCCGATTAGAGTAATCTGACAGAAATGATGACTTAATCACCATGACAGACTCCAAATTCCCACATAGAATTCCACCCAGATTAATCTAATTTCCCTGCAATATTTTTTTTTGCCAAAAGTAAATGGTTACACTGCTTGTTCCCCACCCCCCACACACATGTCACATGGTTTTGACAAGAATGTAAATAGGTGTAGTTTTTACAGTGGAAAAGCTGATAAAGTCTTTGAAGCTAAAAACTGATGTGTACCTTCATGTACTCTAAGGTTTTTTTTGTTTGTTTGTTTTGCTTTTTTTTTTTCTCTCCCTCTTTCTGAATATATCTGTGGATGATTAGAAGCTGGATTGAAGATGCCTTCCAGTTACCTGTCTGTGACCAGGCCGGGTTATCCTCAGTGGTCCTCTCTGCCATAGCCTTTTAACTGAGACTTCTTTCAGATTCTTCATGCAAAAAGCTTCTCTCTCTTTGAAGCATTAACTAGACTACTCTATAAGATAGCCAGCAGCAGGAAGTAGCAATCGTTTTTTTCTACATCTGGATCTTTCCATATTTTCTGATTTGGGATAGAGAAGATCCAGAATGACTTTGTGTTCTTCAGAAACTCTTATCTTCCCCCAGTTCTGTTGATAGCAGTTGGGAAAATTAAAGTTTACACGTCCAAGTCAATCCAAAAGTTTTCATTAGTATAGGGCCAGTGACGCAAAAAATATTGATGTGTTGAGGTTGCGTGTGCTCTGTACTCCATTATGAAATTGGCTTCTTGAAAGATGGATGAGAGGCAGCTAGGTGGCACAGTGAATAGAGCACCAGCCCTGGAGTCAGGAGGAGCTAAGTTCAAATTCGGCCTCAGACACTTGACACACTTACTAGCTGTGTGACCTTGGGCAAGTCACTTAACTCCAATTGCCTTGCCTTCCCCCTCCCTCCCCAAAAAAAGATGGATTCAACCTAGCAGTGTGTTTTATCTAGAATGATAATGACTATGTCAGGAGTCAAATAATCAATACTTTTTTTTTCTCTATCTAGTTAACTCAAGGTAAATCTATCTGGCCTTAGACAATTTACTTAACTAGCACATTAACTAACTGCTCATTTTATAGATCCCATGGATCTATTTCGTGCTGTTAACCTTACTGAGATACCTCAAAATATTTCAGCTAATCCTGGCATCATGGAAACATCATTTTATTCTCCCAAAACAATTGTTAGCCTTTTTGGTTATCAATAGGTTTAGAACATTATAGGCAGATTGTCCCTAATAAAAACAGCAAAAAAAAAATGTAGTTTAATTCTAGGTTGCAAGTTCCATTTAGAAGCAGCTGAGATGTTTTTGCATATGATTGAAATTAGGCTGAAGTAATTTAGATTAGTATGTATAAGATGTCCCAAAAGTCTTAGTGAAAAAAGCTTTAAAACTGCATCACTATTTTTTGGGACACTTTATAATCTTTGGTTCCTTATAAACCTATTGGTACATTGGGCATTTTTTTCTGACTTTCAAAAAAGACCCTAGGAAAACCTTAGAAATCATCTAATTCAAGCCCTTTGTTTTACAGTTTTGAAAACTCAGATATAGAGAGATGAAGTGATTTCCTTAAAGTCATATGGGGAATGAGGACCAAAACTAGAATCCAAACCTATGTCTAATGATTCTGAGTGAAGGGCTTCTTCTTACCAGGCTTATTCCTTATATATGCCAATTCCATACTACTACCACTACTGCTACTACTACTACCACTACCACTGCCACTACCACCACCACTGCCACTGCCACTACCACTGCTACTACTACCACTACTGCTACTACCACTACCATAGCCACCACCACCACCACCACCATTACTACTACTATCACTACCACCACCACCACCACTACCACCACCACTGCTGCCACCACCACCACTACTACCACTACTACTACTGCCATTACTGCTACTACTACTACCACTGCCACCACCACCACCACCACCACCACTACTACTACTGCCACTACCACCACCACCACTACCACCACTGCCGCTACCACCACCACTACCACTACCACCACTACTACTACAGACTAATTTTCATATAGCACTTACTATGTTCCAGGCACTGAGTTAAGCACTTTACAATTATTATCTCCTTTGATCCTCACCATAACCCTGGAAATAGGTACTATTTTTATACCCATTTTTGCAGATGAAGAAATTAAGCCAAGCAGATTGAGTGACTTGTCCAGGATCACATAGCTAGTGAGCATCTGAGGCTGAACTGGAACTCAGGTCTTCCTGACTCCAAGCCCAGTGCTCTATCAACTGCATCAACTACCTACCTAGTAAACTCTTTGACCTTAATAACAACAAGTTAGAAAAACTAGACCAGGAGTGGGGAACCTGTGGCCTTGAAGCCACGGAAGGCCACATGTGGCCCAAGGTCACAGGTTCCTCATCCCTGGACTAGATTATAACTTATTTATTTCTGCAATTAAAGTGAAAAAAAATAATTTTTAAAAGACTAAGGAAGAAATCAATATATTGAGGCTTCATGCTTGGAAAAACATAACTGAGGCAGTTTTTTAGATAACTATATCACAATTGAGTTTAAGAGTTTAAGCTACATGTTCATTTCAGGTAAAAGATTTTTACCCTTAATTGACTAAATTTATCATTGCCCTTAGCCCCTGTAGGTGCAGCTTCTGTGAAGGCAGAGGACCATACCCAGAAAAACCATGAACCCAGACTATGGCTATGTCTCCATGATAACACTTGGTTTCACTGATTTTTAATATATTGAATTCTCTAGTTGTTGAATCACAAAGTTTCTACATACTTCATAGGTGTAATTCAGATAAAGATATCTTAACTAGCTTGCTATCGGGTACTTCCCCCAGACCTCTATAAAGAGAAAAGAAAAAAGAGACCTTGGGAGCCCATTATTCAATATTTTCTATATCCTTGAACCTACTCTAGTTTCTTTATAGCCCTACCTTTGTAGAGTGGGAGAGTGAAGCAGTAACTGGGTCAGTTTGGAATAGGACAATAAGGCAGATGGTGGTAATCATTTACCTGGAAATAAATGCCTGCTCACAGCCTTGTGGTATATGATTGTTAGAGTGGCTTTTTTTTTTTCTGACAGAATATGAGAGCCTTCATTTGAGGAGATGTGGGTGGCTTCTCAAATGAAACCTCTTTTTACCATCTGTAATCTTCAAGAAATCTTCAGAAAGCAAAGGGTCATTAAAAATTATAATCATTTCATAACTTCTGTGGTTTAACTGTGAAAGTCTAATTAACTCCCTCTACCTACCTGCTTTATTTTTCCTCATTATCGAGTATGCTTTTATTTTCTTATGCAGGGCACACTTCTTTTGTGAATTCACTTCATTTTTCCCCTCCTTTTATCTTTAAATATTTTATGGGCAGTGAGTTTATAATATGTTTCATCACGGCTTCTTCCTCAAGGGGTTAGGATGGGTTTAATAATGAGATGCATTCCAGTGACTGTGTAAAACCCATTTCAGGTTATAAATGGCATGTTTGATTGAATCTCATGTTAAAGGTGGTTAACTTATCAATCAGTGATGGCCAGGGTTAAACAAGTTTCAACATGAGTGGTTCTGTGTGTAAGAAACCAACGTCATCACTCTTCTTTCCCCTAGGCCCCATATCATCTCTGCCCATGTTAACACTGGCTAGTCAAACTAAGAATTTTTACAGAAAACTGTTATGCATCATAGGCCTATTGCTGTGCCCAAGAATGAGGCCCATTGATTTGGAGTAATCACAATTCGTTTCCATAATGGGAATCCTGGGTAGGGAAGCACAGTGGAAAGTAGCATTCTGTTCCTTAGTATAGTACAGGTTGCTGCTACATGTATTTAGAGAAAGAGGTTGTCAAACAGTGTAATCAGTTTTAACAAGTTGTCCCTGTAGACCTTGGTTTCCCCTCTCCAGGATTTTGTTCTCACCTCTCTTTTACTTCCATTCCCATCAGTTAGAACAGATTTCCAATACCCTGAATGTAACATTAACATCCTCACAATTGAGAAATACCAAGTTATTTCTTAATTTGGACCTGGAAAGAAGAAATTTGCTAGTAGGTCATCTTCTAATCCAGGACATGTCAGTCTTTTAATATTAGTGGTACAGTGACCAAATTTGTCCTCAGATACTTCCTAGCTTTTTGATCCTGGCCAAACCACTTAACCACCTTCTGCTTCAGTTTTCTCATCTACAAAATGGGGATAATAATTGGCCCCCTTTCTCCCAGGGTCTCTGTGGGGATAAAATATTAGTAAAATGCTTTACAAACTTTAAAGTCCTACAGAAATGCTAACTATTTTAATTATTATTATTATTTATGGAGGAATAAAGTAGTGACTCTCCACCACCTCCATGCTCCAGGTTAAAGTAGACATTATTTCTCCAAGATTTTTACATTGGGTTTTATAAGTCTTCAGCTGTAAGACCCAGCTATAAGCTTTGTTGTGGTTGGTTTTTTCCCCCACCACAATTTCTAGAGATTCAGAGAGACAACAGCCACTATTTCCTGAGCCATACTCTTCTCTTTCTACCACTTTTAAACAATGCCTTTTTCCTCCTGTGTCCTAGGCTGGATGACTGGAAATACCCCTTGTCATCCACTTCCTGATACAGATTTGAAGAGGGATATCATTGCTATGATGGAAGAAATGTTGGAAGGTAGAGGTTGTGTCTTCCTGACTCATGGAAGGCAGAGGGTATGGCCCATTGCTACCATTGCCAATTCCCTAGGACTCTGGAAGTTCCTTTGGAAGGGTTAGGTTAAACCCAAGCTAGTATTTTAGTAATATCGGTCCTACTTTATTGCTGGCATGAAACACCTATCCATAAAAATATCTCTCAAGTTTTCATGAGATTTATTCCTTTTTTTCCAAAAAGAAATCTCCTCATACCATTTTCTATCCCTTCCCTTGGGTTGAAACTTCAACCAAAGGTCATTGCCCATTATTCCATATTGGGCAAAGAGTAGCATTGATTCATCCCTAGGCATTTCTTCTAAGACATGCCCTGTGTAAGGAAGGTGGGGGTTATGGAAAGAGTACAGTATTGGGGGTCAGAACACATGTTTTGAATTCTTCCTCTGTTACTTTATCTGCACAACCTTGGACAAGTTATTTAATCATCCTGGAGTGCAGATTCTTCACCTAAAACATGGAGTTGGACTCATTGTTCTCTAAGGGCCCTTCCATTTCTGAATCCTATGACCTTTTAGAGTTACTTGGAATGTTAAACCAGAGTTCTTTCACCTAGTATAAGTTTCCCCATCTCCTCCCTGACACTTATTTCCAAATTTTGAGGGTCATAAGATTTTGTAGAAGTGAAAATGAGAGAATCAGAACCGCTGCCCTATGTTATTTTAATCTTACCTGACATTTTACACCCTGTAGTGATTACAAATCTGTAACAAGTGAATGATGGTTCACTTAGAATAGTATTTATGGAGCATCTTTTCTCAAGGGGGTCACAGTGTTTCCCAGATGTTCTCTAAGTCATCTGCATAATATGTCTGCAGTGGGGTTGTCACACATCCTGTGAAGTCCAAGCTAGTCTGTGTGTATAATGTTTCAGAATGTGTGGCAATAGCTACATTTGCATTATCACATTCCACTTATGGATTGTTGTTGTGTTCAGATCATGACTGATTCTTTGCGATCCCATTTGGGGTTTTCTTGTCAGAGATACTGGAATGATTTGCTATTTGTTTCTCTAGATCACTTTACAGATGAGGAAACTGAGGCAATTAGGGTTAAGTGACTTGCCCAGGATCACACAGCTGTTGTTTGAGGTCAGATTTGAACTCTGATCCTCCTCACTTCAGGCCTGGCAGTATATAGTTGCCCACCTATGCACTTATGGATGGTTCTTACTCTTATGGAGTTTTTCTTGACCAAAACCAAAAAAATCTCTAAGTCTAAACCTCTTCTGGGCCCCACAAAACAAGTAGAATCCAGTTCATCCTTAAACTCTTTACCCCCTAAATCAAGCCCTCATTGTCCTATACCCTAGATCGGGGGTGAGGAACCTGTGGCCCTCTAGGTCCTCAAAGTGCATCATCCCATTGACAGACTTCTATGTTTGGATTCCATCAAAGGGCCACACTTGAGGACCTAGACAGGTCACATGTGGTCTCAAGGTGGGTTCCCCACCCCTGCCATAAATCAGTAGTGTTGAACTCAAATAGAAACTGGCAGCCACTAAATTATACATAATGATCTCTGTGTGTCACATATTGGCTTAATTTTAAAATATTATATAATCTGTATTTTATCATATTTTTATTTACTTGGTTCAGTATTTCCCAGTTTCATTTTAATCTGGTTCCAGTAGTACTGAGGAATGTTGAGGGCTATACCTCTGACCTAAGATATTGCGATGGCCTTTAATTAGTTTCTTGTTACATGTTAGTTACATGCACTTTTTCCTTTCTCCAATCTATTCAAAAGACAATTGCTAAAAAGAATATTCCTAAGGCATAGAGCTGACAATGTCACTGTTCTGCCTGGTCACTGGCTGCTCTCCAGGGCTGGTTCCAGCTTCTGACATTACTCCCCCTCATACAGCTTGTATTACAGCCAAAGTGAACTATTTGCTTTTCTCGGGACTTAGGTCTAAGTGTTCCATCTGCATACATGTGCCCAAGCCACCCTCTAGGAACACTCCCTCCCTCCCTCTGCCTTTCAGAATTTATTTTCTTTAATATGTTGTATTCCAGAGTTGGCCTCAGAGTTAGGAAAACTTAGATCCAAACCCTGCTTTTTATGCACACTCTCTAAGAGTAAACTGTGGGATAGTTAAGGGAGATTCCTCACAAGTAGTTCCCTAAGACAGTGAAATGATAGGTCCTAAAAAAAAAGCCTAAACAACAAAATCTCACCAATAGAATGTAAGCTTCCTGAGGGCAGGAGCTCTTTTGGGGGTTTTCGTTTTTTGCATTGTTTTGGTTGCACCTGGGAGAGGCACAATTATCTCTGCTTCCCCAGAACTCCTGTCCTCCCTTAATAAATATCCAAAAATTAAAAATACAATGTGGAGGATGTGAATATGAGATTTTGTATAAATAAAGATTATTTGAAACTCTGACAGTCCAGTATTTAAAATCTTGCTTGCATTTTGTGCTCTGTACAAGATTAGAAATGTTACAATGCATAAATTATTGATGGTTCACTCATTTGATACTTAACTAGGCACTGCTGTGTAGCTTTTTACATTGTATAACTAGTTAACTTTCATCTTTGTGTCTCATTTCCTGAAGCAGTTTGCAGGTAACTTGAGAACAGAAAGTGTATCTTTGTATTATATATCTTATATTATGTGTTATCTTATATATAGGGCATATATAATATCTAATGTATATAATGCATAATGTATGTATCTATACATATGAACATATATGTGAGGGCATCAGTGAAGCAGTGGATGGAGTACTGGGCCTGGAGTCAGGCTGCCTCATCTTCCTGAGTTCAAATGTGGCCTCAGACTAGCTGTGTGACCCTGGGCAAGTCACTTGACACTGTTGGACTCAGCTTCCTCATCTGTAAAATGAGCTGGAGAAAGAAATGACAAACCACTCCAGTATCTCTGCCAGGAAAACTCCAAATGGAGTCACAGTCAGACATGACTGAAAAAAAGCCTGAACAACAATGATATTTATGTGTATATGCATACATACTACATATATATGTAAATATATAAAATGCACACATATACATCTTTGTATTCCCCCATGCTGCCTGGGGCAGTGGTATACATTTAATGCGCACTCACATGTTTGCTGAACAAATGAATGAAGAGGGAATATTATTTAAACCTTCCATCACAATATCTTTGTTCAGAACCTAAGAGCACACCACCTCTTGGAATCCGGGAGACCCTATGAGAGCATCCACTCTTCCCTCTCCCCCGTGTGCTTTCAAGACCTCCGATAGGCATTAGGCACACATGGCCTGGGCAGACTGATAATAATTTCACATCATTTAAATGCCTGAGCCAAATACCATTCCCCTTTCATTTAAATTAGATAAAACCCAGAGATGTGGCATGCAAGTGATGGGAGTCCACTGGGGAAATTAAAGGTTCAAAGAGAACGGGACCCATTACAATCAAAGCAGTTAGCACAGCCAGTGACTCCATCTACCCTGTAGCTTGTATGTTCCTTAGGGTACAGTGAAAAATGAAACAGAAGGGCTTCTGCAAGTAGTCTGAGGAATTTATTTTAATTGGGATAGAGGTAGCATTCTGTATTTGGAGTGAATGCACAATGGTGTGATTCAGCTTGCTAACGAATTGAGCCCAAAGTGCTATGTGGGAAAAGACAGAAAATTCCACCCTTCCACCGTGGAAAATTCACATATTTCCCTCCTGTCCCTAAATACAGATTTAAGGTGACTGTAGGTTCATTTCTTGGCCCTAGTTGTTTGCATGCTGTTTTGTATTTGGCCTCTTTAAAAAAGAGGGGGGAGAGTTTAAATGATAGCACATGAATTTGTCAAGTACCGATCCCTCAAATTGGTCACCCAAATAGCCATGATCATAGAGACAAGAAAAATGCATTCAGTGGACAATTAGGATGGTTAGAGGCAAAACAAATTACATTCAGATTCATACTAGTCTTTGGGGCCCAGTGAATTAAGAAAATTCAATTCATGGCTATAAAATACTATGCTAATGTTTGACTTGCATGTTTATATGGTTATTGAGGCATTATTTTAACTTTGTAGCTTCTAGGACATTAAATATTGATCATGCACCCTCATAACCTCAATGCTATTCAAACTTCGTGGTGTCAGATGACATTTTTTTTTCAGTTGTCCAACCTACCTTTACTTTCTTTCATTTGTATTTTTAGATGCATCATCCCATTCAGATGAAACCTGCAGATAGTGAAAAGTCAAATGGTAAGTGGTGATTGCTTATCTTATTAAATAATAATAACCAGGTCTTTATTTTTATTATTTTTTAAAAAGTGAGGGCAAGTAGGATGAAGCCAGTTCCAAATATCCTTTTCTGTGTAAAAAGATGAGAACTATTTCAGAAAATAGTTCTGTGGCTGTCAGGTCTGAAGAAATGATGACATGATCTGTTGTCCCATTTATCTCTCATGTAAAGATGTGTGGAAGATGTTACAAGAAATAGTTTTCTTTCTCTCTCCATTTGGGGCTTGCCCTGGGTCATGCCCCATTGGCATTTAGCTTTTGCTGATCTTTCCCTTTAGCGTAGGTGGAGAGAAAGAAGCAAAAACACTTGTTACTCTGCCAAAAGAAGTAAGCATGAAGGCGGGGGACTGCCCATTAAGAGTTAAACTGAATTTTTTCCCCTTTTCACTTATTCCTTGGTTAGAGTGTTTTTTTAATTCAGGTGGCCTAAATCATACAACAATGAGCAAAAGATATTTGCATCAGGGTTCATTCAGGATTCAGATTACTGATTAAATAAACTTATACAAAACATAAAATATGCAATTGACAAGGTCCATGAAATCAATGGAATCTGTCCCTTTTGGAGCTGGGAGAGCTGATGGCCATGTTTCCCTGTTTGGTGTTTTTACTCCTATTTTAGCAAAGCTTTGTCCTCATTTTTATTTTTTTTAATGTGCTGAAATATATGTTAAAGGAATCTTCTACCTTCTTAGACCACAGAGCTTCTCAAGTCCCACAAGGCTGCCATAATAATCAGCACTGTTTCCTTCCAACAGGCATTTTTGCACCTCATTAATTAGTAATCAGGGCAGAAGCCATGCACTTAGAGATCTACATATCTGCAAATGTAAATTATGATTGGGCTCTAAATCTCTCCACAAGGTATTTTTTTTTTTTGCTAATTGTAGTGCATCCCATTTTCTGGTTTCTCCACAGACTAAAGTTTTGAAGAAAATAAGAACTTGCCAAATTTTTCTGGAATAGACTATGGTCTGGCTTTTTGTTAGAGATCTTGCAGGTTATCCTGTTGCTTTCCCATGCAATCTGACTCCCTTCTACCTGCCCTGAAAAGCCTCTACCCAGAAAAGACCTATTGCCTAGACATGCCTCCAGCCTCATCATTAATACAGAAGCTGGACATTGGGCTAATTGTCTAGAAATCTCTTTAATATTCAAACTGTATAACTCAAGAACATTTTTTTTTTGTTTCTCAGTAGAGTATACATTTCTCTCATTAAAAGAAACAACGTTGGGTTAAGGGAAGAATTCACCTTAGCTTAGTATAGTACATCTTGTAATCTTTAGATTCTTTGGGCTCAAAAACCTTGGTTTAAACCCTGGTTCTCCCACTTGCTACCTCTTTGTTCTTGGGCAAATCGCTTAACTTCTCTGGACCTGAGTTTCCTTAGGTGTAAAATTGAAGTTTGTGCTAGATAGCCACTAAAGTCAGAGATTTAAAAAGTATATGATCCTATGACCTCCTTACCTTCTCAGGAGAGAACCTATAGAATGGTAACCTATAGAATTAAAGTAATTATCAGGAATAATTAGACCATATTCAAATAATTGAAGTCAATATGGGATTTTTGCTCCTATTTCTGAATTTTTCATTTCACTTTGCTTATGGTAGATGAAGTTATAAACTGTTTTTACTATTCTAATCATCATGCTATATTTCTCTTATTTCAAGGCGTTTTTGTCAGGTATGCACAGTAACTTGTGCAAAATAAGCATATGAATGAATGGATGAATGAATGAATGGGCATTCTCCAGAAGCTGGTCCTTCTAGATTTTTCCTACTCAAGTCATGATAGAGATTTGCATGTATAATACTCATAGGCATCAAAACGTTTGGTTGAACCAGTTCTGCCTTTGGACGTATAGACCCAATTCTGATTTTCAGGTTGACATTCTAGAGAGTTGAAGAATGTGACTAAGCTGAAGGTTGCTTTTAAAAGATGACAGCTCTTCATTTTAGTAGCCTTTCAAAAGTAGAAGGATCAGAAGCATCCTATGTTGCATTGACATGGGCGGGTTTTTCTTCTTTCTTTAAAGTTAGTAAGGAAATGGTGAAATATATAATTTCCTAAAGCTTGTGATAAAAAGCCGACCCCTCCCTCATCCCCCACCTCCAGCCTTTACAAGGTGCTTTTGACAGGTAAGCATAGTTTTAGAAAGCTCAAAGAGCCCAAGGATTTCTTTGGATCAGATGCTCTAAATAGCTCCTATAGTTGTGAAAGAAATATAACAAGCTCTAATTGCAGTGTTATTGAGTTTGCTGACATTTATGGATGGCACAAAAGACTCATCACAGTAAGACATTGGCTGTCTTCATTATCAACATGCTTAGATTCCTGAAACTCAGTATTTGCACAGAACAAGAGCGCTCCTAATCACAGATTAATTAGTGATGGACAAATGAAATAAAGAAAAATAATTACTCCTTGAGCCTTCATCTATCTATACAATCCAACATAAAATGAACCTCTGTTTATCCTAACAATGTTGACTTGCCCAAGTTTTGCACCCTACAGCTCACATTCCATTAAATATATTTCAAAAATGTTCACAGCTTTGTGTAGGGCCTCAAATTGCCTTTGAATTAAGCTTGGGCCACTATAAGATTTATGAAAAGTTACAGATTTCTTTATTTCATCTTTTCCCCACTTGCTTCTATGATTCCATGTGTCAAACAAATTCCCATTGTCGTGACAAGGGGTAAAGTACTAGTTAACATATAGTAAATGCTATTCTTCCTAATTCTTTTGCTCCTTTCAGAGTCAGATAAACATCATATCAATATTCAGGTTTGACAGTGTTTGTTTGGACAGAGTTTAAGACCTGTGGAGCTTTCTTTTCTCCTTTTGTGCAATTAATCCAAAAAAAGCTAAATGAAGATGCTACACATAGCGTCAGTGAATTAGGGCTTTAGATGGGGAATAAAAATATTGTGCCATGTGAGGATCTCTTTTTTTCTGATTTTTCCTTCTACTAACATCAATTATGAAAGACAAAAAAAGTTTTGTCGCTTTGGAAATGTTGATGGAATTAGACTTCGAGTCTGGGTATAAGTGGAAAAAAATAAGGGCATACCTTGTGAAAGCAAAATCAGTTTTTTCCTTATGGATTCCTTCTCTTTGTTATATTAGCTGACTCTCAATGTTGCTAACTGGAATGCGAAGCCCCCTGCTGAAATGAGGGATGGGAGAGGGAGAGGAGAGAGAGAGAGGGACACTATATAGATATGAATATGGGTACACCCTGGTGTGTGTGTGTGTGTGTTTGTGTGTATTCTCTTAACTCTGTAGACAGAGCACAAATCCATCCTGCTTTAACCCACCAACCTCACCACTTGTCTGAGGCTCTTAAGGCATAGATTCCAGAAATGCCATTTAAGCCCACTATCTCTTGTCTTGAGGCCTCCAAAATCCCTACTGTCCCTGCTTGAAGTTCACAGCCAGCTGTAGCAAAGATAACTAAATATTATCAACTCAGTAAGGAGACCTACAAAGGCTCCATTTTGAAAAGGGAAGAATCACAGGACATTTCCAACCCGTGACTTTCTGATTCACTGAAAGATGAAGAAATAATTTTGAAATTCAAAGTAGAGAGACTCACAGATTTGGAGGCAGTAATTAAATGCCATATGTTAGCACTAACACATAGAAAAGTTGTTAATTAATTCAGTCAGCCCTGAATCCAGGTGTGACTTTGACAGATTGTACACCAGGGTGTTAGCAGACTTACAATTAGAGATAAAAAAAGATTTTTTTTTCCCTGACAAAAAAAAAATAACCTTTTATACTTAAACAATTAACCCTTTCTCTATTTGTTTCATGGAAGGGATGATATATTTACAAATGTCATTGGCAAACACTGCCAGATTTATATTAGTTGACTAATATTTTTACTGTATTTGAAAGTGCTTTTTTGGTCATTCATTTTTAATCCTTGAAGGAAGGGAACTCATCCAAAAAGTATAGTTGCAGTGTTATTAACTGTATTTGTCAAAAAATATCTACAGAAATTCCCAAGAAAAATGTATGTTATACCTCAGAAAGAAATGTTTGTGGCAAATAAGGAATTCTTTTCTTAAGTAAAATTTATAGAATACAACAACACAGACATTTATTAAGTGCTATGTACTAAGGTCTGGGAATATAAAGGCCAAAAAAAGCCCCCATCCTCAGGGAGCTGACAGTTCAATGGGAGAAATGAACATGTGAATAATTAAACACATGTATACAAAGTAGATAGAAGATTATATCAGAGAGGTAGCAGTAGTGGTAGAGAGGGGAGGGGAGGGGATGGGGAAAGGCTTCCTGAAGAAGGGGATTAGAGGAGAATGTAGGTCTAATTTTCCCTATTTTGTTGCCAACCCAAATATGTCCTTGTTGTACCTCAAGAACGAGAGAGAGGGGGCAGCTAGGTGGCACAGTGAATAGAGCACCAGCCCTGGAGTCAGGAGGAGCTGAGTTCAAATTTGACCTCAGACACTTAACACTTACTAGCTGTGTGACCTTGGGCAAGTCACTTAAACCCAACTGCTTTGCCTTCCCCACTCCAAAAAGATTAAAAAAAAAAAAAGAACTAGATAGAGGCTACAGCGGGTGACAGACCCCTGTTTCCAGAATGTTATGTACATTAAGGAAAATAATAGTGCAAGGAACAGAAAGGAAATTATTCCAAAGAACTTCTTTCAGATAGCATATTAAGTAAAAGCTGTTTTAAATAGACTATGCACAGTTTTCAGTTTTATTTGGCATAGTGGGGGAAGGTCTTGATTTTCTCCCATCTAAATTAATTCTAGAATTTAAGAGACATCCTCTTACTTCTCTGGCTTAGCACAGGGCCTGGCATAGAGTAGGTACTTAATAAATGTTTATTGAGGGGTGGCTAGGTGGCACAGTGAATAGAGCACTGGCCCTGGAGTCAGGAGGACCTGCGTTCAGATCCGTCCTCAGATACTTAACACAAAAAACCAGCCGTGTGACCTTGGGCAAGTCATAACCCCAATTGCCCTCCAAAAAAAATTGTTTATTGACTCTTATTGACCCTCTCCCCTCTGCACACCTCACTCTTCCTCTCTTCATTGATTTATGTGTGTTAGGGTGGGAAAAGAGAAGTAACAACATCAGTTTACCAGGTTGGTGCCTGCTGGGACTGATGATTATATATACATATGCATCATATATAATACATGTGTGTGTGTCTTTCACCATTTATAAAGTCTTCATATTATCTCATGGTTATAGTAGAAAGAGTCCTGGTTCCCAAGTAAGATAGCTAACATTTATATAGCTCTTAGTATTTGGCAGACGCTGCTAAGCATGGTTGGTCCTCACAACAGCCTTGGGAGGCAGGTGCCATTTCTATTCCCACTTTACAATTGAGGAAACCGAAGTAGACAGAGGGTAAGTGACTTTTCCAGAGTCTCACAGCTTGTAAGTGTCTGACACTGGATGTGAACTCACATCTTCCTGAGGATAGAGCACCAGACCTGAAGTCCCAGCTAGGTGGGTTTAAATTCTGGCTCTGCTACATACTACTTTTATGATGTGGACAAGTCAATTCTCTTTGAACCACAGTTTCTTCTCCTCTAGAAGGAGGGGAATCTGGGCTCGGTGATTTCTATAGTTCCTTCCAGATCTAAATCTGCGGTCCTAAAAAACAGCCTTGTGAAGTTACATAATTTATTCATCCACATTTTACAGAGGAGAATTGAATTAGCAAAATTTCTGAAGCTTAGATTTTTGGTAGCTAGCAACAAGCAAACAGAAATCAAAAACTAGAACACCTTGCTTTATTCTTAAAACAATTTCCATTTTCTGGTTATTCAACTTGGGAAGAGGGGAAAAGTCTTTACTTTCTTCAGCTATACTCAGGAGCTACATGTTTAATTTAGTATAAAATCACCCTCAAGCAAGAAATCTACAAATTGTTTTAGCTAAGTGACATAATTATAGGTTTACAAAAATCAGTTGGGAATGTATCATTCACTGTTGTAAAGAAATTAGAAACAAATTCTTCTGGATTTGAGCAAGGGGTGAGGCATTGTCTCTAAATTATTCCAGAGGCAGGTTCTTGCTTTCTTGGAGTTTCAGGACAGGAGAAGAAACAGCAAGTATGGCTATACCTGGAAGGTTTTTCCTTCCCCATTTCTCTTATTTTAACTGTTTCCTTCTTTTCTCTCATCCCCACAAATAATCTATAACCATTTAGTTGAAAAGGATCAAATTGTATTGCCCATTTGCTTGGAGAATTCATTAATCCCAGGTCACATATGACTATTATTACTTTGCCGGTCAGAAGACTTGCTGAAGACTGTTTGTTAGGGGTGGAGTGTCCCAAACTACTTCCGTAATTTATGCTGACTGTTTGTAATCTGCCAATCTCCTAACTGCCACCACCACAGTTTGTAGTGAATAATCAACAATCAGTTTTTACTAGAAGCAGATCATAATGTGAAATCTTCCATCAACCAGAGAGGTTGCTGTCCAGAAAGACACTCAAAGAAAGCAAGTGATCTGTCCCAGATCTCACATCCAGGAACTAGCAGAGTTGAAATTGAGACCCTCTCAAAACGCCGGTCTTTTGGCTCTAGTGATCTCTGCAATAAGCCAGGCTGCTTCTCAAATAAAAATAATGAAGGTGGTCTCTGTTCAGCAGACCCAGTAGGACAAATGCAAATAAAAATACCAAGCAAGTATATAAAAACATGTATATAATCAGTTATGACTTTATACAAGAAAGTTGAATATCAGTGAAGTTTAAATACAGATGTCTAAATGACCTGATTTATTAGAACTCTTCCTTATATTAGTGTTTATTATCTGTCCTTTGAGTTTCTGGGAAATGTATCTCAGTGAAACAGTATTTCCCTTGGGGTTATATAATCTTGGAATCAGGAAGACCCAAGTTCAAATCTAGTCTCAGACAGTGAAAGATATATAAGGACATGAAACTGATATCAAAGGCCCCTAGCATTCTGTCCTTTAATGTCATTGAGGGTCCTAATGATCTAGTCCAATAAACCTCAATGTTCCAAAGGAGGTAAACAAAGGATTTGGAGGTCAGTACAGGAAACTAAAGTGATCCCAAGGTGACACTAAGCGGGGCTACTGACTCCACCCATAAGTGCAGGAGTAGAGTAGAGTCTGGCTCTGACCCAAAGAACAAATTCAAAATTTAAAGCTGGAGAAGTGAATAAATAAAAGAATGCAGCGACAAGTATAAAACATTATAGATCTGGAGATGCCCAATAATCCAGCGTAGAAAAAGATAACTTCATAATAATTGTAAGCAGTGACTCAAGGGGGAAAAATGGATTTTTCCACAAGGATTACATGAATGCCTAGAATAAAGGAAACAAAAGCTTGGGTTTTTTTTTTTCTTTTTTAATGAGATAATAACTCTGGCAGAAGAACTGAAATAAGAACAAACAGATTAGAAGAGAAAGCTTGTAAACATTACCAAAGTAACAGAATATCAGAATAGACCAAACAAGTCAATGACTCTTTAAGAGAGCAAGAAATATTAGAATTCAAAGGAATGATAAAATATAAGAAAGTGTAAGATATCAGATATAAAAAATGACTGACCTAGAAAACAAGCCAAAGAGAGATAATTTAAGAATCTCTGGACTCCCTGAAAACCATGATTTTTTTTTTAAGAATAAAGCTCAGACACTATATTTTAAGACATCATAAGTGACAATTTCTTAGTTCCACTAAAACTAGAGGTTAAAATGAAGCTAGACCGAATCTACCAATTATCTCCTGAAAGAAACCTCAAAACAAAGTCTTATATACACCCCCTCCCCAGTAAATGTAGCCAAAATCCAGACTCCACATAAGAGAAAAAATATTGCCAACATCCAGAAAGAGTTCAGATAGCAAGGAACCACTTTCAGGATTACATGAGATCTAAAGATCTGGCAGCTTCTGCTCTAAAGTAGATGAGATCTAAAAATATAATATTCCAAACGGCAAAAGATACAGGCCTACCACCAAGAATGGCTTACCCAGAAACACAGGAAAAAATTCTCAAAGCAGGGAGAAAATGGATCTTTAATGGAATAGAGGACTTCCATGTATTTCTGGTAAGGAAACCAGAACTGAATAGCAACTCTGGAATACAAACTCAAGAGTTCAGAGGAACCTAGAAAGATAAATGTGTTTGAGCAATGGCAAGGAGTTGAGTGATGCTATAATACTAAAATTCTAGTGGGGGAGAAAAAAACAAGTGTCCCTTCTATCTTCAAATAAGACATTCTAAACTAGAAAAATGGGGATTCTAGAGCTGTCATAGGAGAAAGAGAAGGGAGGGGGAAATGAAGACATTGCTGTAGAAAAGAGGAAGAAGGGGATGAAACTTCCTAGTTCTCATAATTGAAATGCATGAGAAGAATATTCATAAATATTACGATAAGGGAGTGGGCATCAGATTAGCTTTACTGTTGTATGAATCAAAGGGTTAAAAACACACACATACATACCATATACACATACACAGAGTTCATTGTAGAAATACATAGAACTCAACAGGTAATTAGCTTGGATGGGGTGGGTAGGAAGGGGGAAGTTAAGAAAGAATAATTATGGGAAGAGAAGAGTCCCAAGCAAAACAAATATCTTGATCTTTAAGGGGGCTTAAAGGGATGGGAGGGTTGGGGGGAAACAAACAAATAGGAGCTAAGAGTGTACCCATTAGTTAAAGAATAACTGAGCTATGGGGGTGGCTAGGTGGCGCAGTGAGTAAAGCGCTGGCCCTGGAGTCAGGAGGACCCAAGTTCGGTTCTGGCCTCAGACACTTAACACACAAAAAAAAACTAGCCGTGTAACCTTGGGCAAGTTACTTAACCCCAATTGCCCTCCAAAAAAAAAGGCAAAAAAAAAAAAGAATAACTGAGCTATATGAATGTAATGCAATAGTATTTCACCAAAAGAAATTATGGAAGAGATTATTTCAGAGACTCATGGCTAGTATGATCTGATGCTAGTGAGGTGAGGAGATCCAGAACAGTTTATAGGAGGCTGTTGTTGTTCAGTCATGTCTAACCCTTCATGACCCCTTTTGAGATTTTCTTGGCAAAGATGTTGGAGTGGTTTGCCATTTCCTTCTCCAGCATATTTTACAGATGAGAAAACTGAAACAAACCGTTAATTGGCATAAAGCTAGTAAATGTTTATATGAGGACAGCATTGTAAAAAAAAAAAAGTTGAAAAACTTAAGAATTCTACCAGTTCAGTAACCAACTATGTCTATAGAGGACCAGTGATGAAGCATGTTATCTATCTGATGACAGAGAGGGGATGGACTTAAAGTGCAAGGGGAAAAAAGGATTTTTGAACTTGGACATGATGTGGATTCATTTTGTTTGACTATGTTTACTGTGGATGAGAGGAAAGTGAAGCTGATGACTTAGAGCTACTCTGCATTTCACATGCAAATCAAGGTATCCCCTCAAGATGCCATTGGACCTCTTCCAAAAAACTAAGAACTACAATGGGATCAATGGGATTTTTCTTTTTTTGTCTTTTTAATGAAATAGGAGTGGAGGGACAGTTAGAAATAGGGATGACAGAGAAAATATTGAAACTTTTTTTAATGCATAGAAGAAAACAGAAGGTAGTTCAAAAGGAAACAGACAAGCAGAACAGTTTTCAAAGTGATGGATTGAATTTGTTATATGCTCTTTTTTTAAAGCAAATGGTACAAAATGGAAATTGTTTCATTATATAATCTACTTTTTGTGTTCTGCTATGTATATGGAAATGTTCTTTTTTGGTCCTTAAGTTAAAAAAATAAAATTTTTAAAAAGAAGCCATGATTACTGTCATGGGAGGAGAGATCTGAACTTGTGATTTGGAGTAGAAAACTGCCTCTGCCAATATTATCAACAATTATTCCACAATTTAGGGTATTAGAGAATTTCCTGAGGGTGCCAAGAGACTGGCCCAGACTCGTAGAGTTGATGATATATCAAAGGCAGAACTTGAACCCAGATCTTCCTAAATTCCAAGTTCACTGTAGCACATTCCCTCTTTTTTTTTTATTCCCTTAAACAATCCAATGTGACACAAGATTCAACTGCCAGTAATCTCAAGTTGAAAGGGCATGAGAAGGGACCTCTTAACCTGATGGGTATCTTTTACCTTGAGATATACTACATATTTTAAAGGGATGCTAATATATTCGGGATGGGGGAGAAGGATGTAGGAGCATATGAAAAGGCCTTAGAGGCCCTCTAATCTAAACCTCCCTCTATGAAAAGCATCACCCATATGGTACTTTATAATGCTATACAAAGTAGAGGAATTGTTCAGTCTGAAAGCATTTATTATGTGCCTATGATGCGAAAGGCACAGTGAGAAATGCTGGAGATACAAAAAAAAAAGCAGATTCAGTCATGCAGACAATAGGCATTTATTAAGTTCCTACTGTGTACCAGGCACTGTACTAAACCCTGGGCATACAAAGAAAAGCAAAAGATACTCCCTACTCTCATGAAGCTCCAAGTCTAATGGGGGAAATAGCACGCATTTAAAGGATTGGTATTTGAAGGCTGTTGGCACACTTTTCATTTTTTGTAGAATAGTTTCATCAGTAGAAAATGGTTCTTTTCATCCCAAAGTTCGTTTGCCGTAAGCAGTAGCTTGTTTTCTAAGCCGAGTTGATCTTTCTTTCCTATGAGAAATGATGGGCCAAAGAGGTTGAAGGAGCCCAGTTTGAGCTGTGTAGGTCAATGTTGTAGAACGAAAATGAATGTGCTAATTAGCCTGAAAAGCTTTTCTTTGTTTTCTTCCCATCCCGGTCTCTCAAACTCAGCAACGGTTACTCCTCTTGGAAGGGTATGAGGCCCTGTCTTAAAGCCTTGGCACTTTAGGATTTTTCTGTCAAGGTGCTAGTCATTAAAGATCTTTCCATTTGAAAGCCACATTTCTTTTTCTTAAATGCTTTTAGACAGAAGTTTTCATTCACTCATTTCATTACATCAACTCCTATTCAGTTTTCTCTCCTGACTTTTTCCTTCCCTGTCTTTTTTTTTGGGGGGGGGGGAAGGAGAGGGAAATCTTAATTAAAAACTGTAAACTTTAATGCTTCTATGAAATAAAGGCATTTGCCATTTAGTATTTTTAAAATTTGCTAAATGTATTTCTTTTGTTATTCTTAGGCACAAGGAAGAGGGGAGTGGGAGGGCACTAAGTATGTTTGTGTGTCCCATTAAACCTAAAGATAACACACAAAATGATGAATGACCCAGAAAAAGCAAAGTGAGAGAGAAGGGGCATTAAAGAGTACATGATAGGGGGGAGGGAATGGGGAGCTTGTAAGTATAAAGTGTTTGCCTTAGGGCCTATCCTCAGTTTCAGAGTCAGACTCACATGATTGGAACTTGGTCTGATGTAGTAATGAAGCATTGATTACAGGGGGGGAAAAAGATGAAATGGCCTTTGATCATTCATTATTTTTATCTCCTAGCTGTGGAAGACAGAAAATTGTTCATAGGAATGGTTTCGAAGAAGTGTAATGAGAATGATATCAGGGTGATGTTTTCTCCATTTGGCCAGATAGAAGAATGTCGAATCCTCCGGGGACCTGATGGGCTGAGTCGAGGTGAGTGTGCTGTCTATAAAGTCTCTTTCCTTAAGTGCTAATTGGAACTCTGTGTCACAGTCAAGGTAGATGCAGCCACTGGGTACAGCTAGAGGTTACCCTGTAATATGTCCCATGTGATGAAGTTATCCACCTGAACTTTTCACCGTAGCTGAAATTATCACCTTTTATTTCAAAAGTCAAGAAGGTCTCAGTGCCAACATATTAACTCATGTTATCACTCTGTTTGTTCAATGGAAAAGCTGTCATAGTACTCTAAGAAAACACATCCCCCTTTTGATCCCAGATTGTAGTTTGTTTTCTTAGGCCTGGGGGAGCGAAGGTTTGAAAGCAAGGGATATTGGTTATTTGTGGTTTTCATTTTAGTCTCCTGATTTTTCTGCCTCTGCCAGAAAGAAATATTAAGATAATTACACTCTTTGATAGTGATATAGACCAGGAAAAACTTTGATATTCACAGAAAGCCCTATATGGACTTGGATTCCTTGTCCTTCCTTGAGCTGTCAGAATCTTTCTTTAGGGGCAAACATCCCAGGGACCCAAGTATGGAGAGGCTTTTAACAGACAAAGAAATTAGAGTTCTGGACAAGGACTGTTTTCTGGGATTGTAGAATCCCAGAAAGGCTCTAAGGCCTTGTGCCAAAATATTTATGAAATCAAACTTAAAACTGCTTTTACAAGAAACTATTCAGAACAGAGTAAAATATTGTTCTGTCCCCAGTTATCTCCTCCTCTCCTTTCCTAACCTATTCATAAACTTGAGAAAAGGTTAGGAGTGACAGCAGAAAACATTTTTAACACTAGGCTTTCTGTTTTCCAACTCAATCTTGGTGGTACTCAGATTCAACAAATATTAGGTACCTGTTATATATGTGCTAGGGAGTTCAGTATACAAAGATAAAATAAAAGGAATAGTCTCCATCCTCAAGGAGCTTACAATCTAGGAGAATGAGAACTGTATGCAAGTAATGATAATATAACTTAGAAAATTATTACCTTCAGGGAGATACTGATTTTACAGAGATGAAAAGTACCTTTTCCACCCTTAGTGTGAGGTCTGCATTCAATATGTAGGACAATTACAAGTGCACTCTCCTAATTACTGATTTCTTCTTATCCTTGATCCCTTTGGGGATGGACCACTCCATGTCACATAGTGATAGAGAAGGGTAAGCCACCAGTGACCAAACAGAGACTCTTTTCAATTCATCTTACCAGCTCTAATTGTGTTTCAAGCCATATGGGACAGAGTAGTCAGTTCTTCTGACAGCAAAGTATTGCAATGTCAGCTACCACAATCCAAAATATAAAGTATAGAATCTTCCCACTTACATCCACCTACATAGCTCCAAAATGGAAGGAGACACCAAAAAAGAAAATGACAGGTGGTAGAACAGCCGAGCTTTGATATGCTTATATCATTTCTGAAGGTGATATTTTTGTAAAGGGAGAACAGGAGGCACAGAAATCACAGTTTATGCATTCTCTTACAATTGGGATTCTTTTTGTCACTTCACATTCTCTGAAAAGCAGATGTCTACAAGCACTTTGGAACATAGAATTAAGTGTGATCCCTGGCCTTTGGGCTTCCAGTCTAAAGCTAGATTGTGTCTAGGCAGCTGTGCAAGAATCAGATTGAATCAAAAGATCCCTCACCAAAGATAAGTAATGGGATACTGTAACATTCACCCTCTGCCATCTTAGAGCCAACCATTCAGATAAGCTTTAGGGCATCACAATGATACATTCTTCCAGTCACAACTGATCAAGTTCCACTAAACAAGGGTATTATGGAGACCATGTTGAACAAAGTAGAAAGTTGGTGAAAGACATTATGATTGAAAATTCAAAAAGGACATAGTATGTAGGGGAGAATCTTGAAATGGCTTTGCTGCCTATTAAATAGGCCTACCATTGTCCACTGCTTTTCTCTGCCACACTTGGATGCCGTAGTTATTTACCACTTTCTGTAGTACATGAAACAGCCTTAGTGGTAATCTTAATAGAAGATAAAGTGGTTGGGATACTTGGGACCCAAATTCGGCCACTGACTCTATATGTGAACTGGAACATGTCACTAAAATTTTCTATGACTCAGTTTTCCTGTCTGCAAAGTGCAAATATAATTACTTTTCCCTATTCATAAGATGCAGTGAGGATCTGTAAGTTAAAAATATAAAATTATGTGAAAATACTACATATGTACATAATAAAAGTACTAAATACATATCATTAAAGTACTAAAAATGTATTATTGTACACATGGTTTAATAGTGAATCCTTAAATATGGAGTTTGATTATTTGAGTTATACTCTACATTCTATGATTGACCTGGCCAATTTGTGAAAATTTCTGTGCCTCCCATTTCCCATCCTACTGTTAAGTGAGAATGATAAGAAACAGTGTGCCATAACATAGGAACATGTTGTATTTAGAGCACCTTTTATTATTAGTAATTCTCTTTTCAGAGGAGGTTTTAAAGCAGCCTAGACTCTCCTAGTAAAGAGAACATGGTGCTTAATAAGATAATTTGGTTAATTTTATCAGCCATTTATTTGATGAACCAGTACTTGACAACAAAAGCAGTCCATTTCTGAAATACAGTTGAAGGAGTTCAGTGATCCATATTTTACCCATAAAACACTGTCCAAAAATGTAGAGCACCTTCCTATCCCTTTTTTAAAAGAATAGTCATTTCTGGTGAACTGATGCTAATTTCCAATAGCAATAAATAAATAAACCGATTAAAAAAGCTCATTTGTTCTGAAATGTAAAGACAGATAGTGGTATGCTTTTTTTTTCCTAATTTGTGGAACCCAGAGTTTGTTTGTTTTTTTGTAATACAGGAGACTGCTCTTGAATGGGTATATTTGCTAAAAAGAACAATTTTTGATGCCTCTATTTTGCTTTTATTAAAGAATTACAGTTTTCAATCAAATTTTAATAAAGCATCTCCCATTAGTGGCATTGCAGACAAAAGGCTTTCAGCATTTCTGTTCCCAACTCATTGCTGGCTCAGCTATTTAAAAAAAAAACACTTAAAAAAAATTAAGTAAAATAAAATGAAACCTGGGTCTACTTGAAACATAGTCCATATGTCTGAACTAGGGAGCTAATTATTTAATGGAAAAAATTTTAAGCCCATTCATTTGACTATGGCAAAAACATTGGTTCAGCGATCTGGTTATTTTTTCCCCTGATTACAGTGACAAGAAAAGAAGCCATATGTGCCCTTAGATCTCTCATTTATTCCTACATCCCATTTCTATATTAGTATTCAACTGAAATTATCAACAGCAATCATTGCTTAGTAGCTCCCCTGGAATCAGCAAAGAGATCCCCAAGATAAAGTAATGTCTAAAATTTTTGGCCTAAAAACTCCTTTGACCCAACAGCCCCATTTGAGTATATGTGGAAGGGGGATTAGGGGTAGAGGGTATGCATCCAAGACTTGTGATTTCATTGGTATAAAGAACACCCAGTGAGGAAATTCCATCTACCAACATAGATGGGCAAATCATCAGTATCTTATAGTCTCTTAGTTGCCTGGGGCACTGAGGTCACATACAAAGTGTAGGCCACAGTATAACAGAGAAAGGGCTTAAATTCAGATCTTCCCAAGTCCAAAGCTATCTCTGTCCCACTACCAACCCCCTCCCTCCCCCCCACACACAACCTTCTTCCAAGTCAGTGAAGAAGGTCCTACCACAGCTCTTCATGCCCAGATCTTTCCTGTGCTGTTTCCATAGTATTAGAACCTGGTATTCCAGACATGACTGTTAAAAAAAAATCCACAACCCATAAACATACCAAAGTGAGGAATACCAGCTTTTCTAGCTTCTAATGTTCTGTAATAGAGAGAGGACGGGATTTGAGAACCTAGCTTCAGGGTCTGCTATTTATATTACCTTTGTGACCTTGGGCACAAACTTCTCTGAGCATCTGCATCCTCATATATAAAATCAGGACAAAAATAGGTCTAGAGTTGGAAGAGGACCTCAGAGGTCATCCAGTCCCCACACTTTCATTTTACAAATGAAGAAACTGAGGGCCAGGGAGATGAATTAATTTACCGAAGGTCATAAAAGTCGTGAGATCCCTGAGTGCCCTTCTTGATCTAAATCCTGTTAGATTCATGTAGGGAGTTTTTGTATTATTTTATTTTTTACTTTTTTTCATATATCCATTCTTCTTGTCATCATCCACTGAGTATTATATGAGGAATTTGTCTAATAAAAATACATCTTAAATATAATTCTTAGCCACAGGGAGCTTGCAGTCTTAAAAAAAAAAAAAGAAAAGAAAAGAAAAGAAAGAAAGAAAGTTTAGGCCAAAGGATGAAGTACACTGTCCAGAAGATATTAAATTTTTTAAGAACACTTTATTTTTGACTAAGAAATCTGATGGTGAAGAGTACAGTCAATACTGGGATGGAACAATAAGCAGATTGGTTACCATCAAAAACTCATTATAATAATTTAATTTGATCAGGATTTTTACCGAATTTGCTCTTTAATGAATGCACTTCCAAGCCATTAAAACATATATTTACCTCCACTGTTTTTGCAAATCCTTCTTTTACTGTTTTATCTTATTAGGAAATGTGGTACAGGGACTGTTTGGAGTGAGCGTACATTATAAAAAACCAAGTTCCAGAAGAATTTCTCAGATCCCCCAGTATAGTAGAGGGAACTCTGAGTCTCTTGATGACTGATATGAAGGGATAGGAGCAGTGTGTTAATATTGAAAGAGTACTGAATTTGTAGTTACAGGACTGAAATGCAAATCCTTCTTCTCTTATGTACTACCTGTATGAGTTTGAACAAGTTACTTGAGCTCTCTGGGCCTCTGTTTACTCATCTGTAAAATGAGTAGGCCGGATTTGAGATGACCTCAAAGGTCCCTTCCAGCTCTAAATTTATGTGTAGATTTACAGATATGTATATGTTATATATGCACATACATATATACATGCCTACCTTCATTAAGAAAATACGTTAAATGTCACATACCCATTCATTGTTAGCACTTCCTCTTGAAATTATACTCAAAATTCTGGTTTGAGACTCAAAATTTTGGAAAGCTAACACATGTATACAATAGCGTTAGCTCATCGTTGATTTCCTAGGATGACCAAATTGGCATTTCTCCCCTTTATTCAATATCCAGGCTCTACTGAAAATTACTGACTCTATAGAAAATTGTCCATTGTGGCCTAATCTATAAGATCTCGTGCATTTTAGCAACTGACATCCACAACATTTTAGTTATACAGATGCTATCCAGGAACTTGGACAACTCTAGAACCCAGAAGTCATTTGAGATTCTTATTTAGGTAGAATCCAACCATGTTAGAGTGATCCATAATTGCAGTACCAAAGGCATTCGAAATTTAACTGTCACCATTTTCATCCAATCTGGGACAAGCCAACACTTTCCCATCTTTTCCCTGGGGATATTTAACTTAGTTATGATTTTTAAGATTTTTTTTCCTTTTTTTTTAACATAGAGGAAGTGGGGTTGTTTTCATTCTGTCTTCCCCTTGCCCAGATGTCTAGATATTTGAAAATATACATAGAATAATAATGTAAATTATAAACTGAATTTTTAAGTCTTTAGAGATCACCAAAATTAAATCTAAGGTTCATTCTACATACTTTTGTCTAGCCTCTGAATTTGGTCCAGGACATCCATTCTTAGATGTCTTAGAATCTTACACATATTCATTCAAGTCTTAAACTTAACACCTGGGCAGCTAGGTGGCGCAGTGAGTAGAGCACTGGCCCTGAAGTCAGGAGGACCTGAGTTCAAATCCAGCATCAGACACTAAACACACCCAAAACTAGTCATGTGACCTTGGGCAAGTCACTTAACCCCAATTGCCCTACTTCCCCCCCTCCAAAAAGCAAAAAACAAAAAAAAAAACTTCACACCACTGGAGATGTGCCCCTATTTCTAAGTGAAGAATTTAAAAATTTCTCTTACACTCAACATTAACCTTACAGCACCTGGCCACTGACAAAGATATATGGTAAGAACAGTCTGTCAAATCCAGACCTTTAGCTAAGTAAAAATATATAAACAGAAAGTCTTTCATGGATGGAAATATACTTCCACTGGAGCCACCATTTTTATGTGTTGTTCTTCCAGTATAAACTAATCATGATGATTTCACTCTTTTCATATAAATAGCTGAAAGGTTCCATCCTTTGTGTACCCTAGCCATGCCTTTAAAGGATATATTTTTAATTTTTTTAGTCAGGAGCAGGAATTCATCTAGTTCTCTAAAAAAAATCTCTTACAGCCCAGAGAAAAGGCAAAATACCTGAGTTAAGATATCCTTTCAATTGAAATGACAAGTGTAATAGATGTGTTCCAAAAATCTTCTCTGTAACAGGGCTACGTGCTTTCTTCAGATCCTGTCTGTAGGAAGAAATTACTTTGAGAAACCTTTCCCCAGTCAATCATTTATCTGTTCTAGCGGGTGAGAAGGCAACCTTGCTGAAATAAGTGAAATTCACCTCCTTTCATTCCTATTAGTGATCTCTGACATCTCAAAAAGTAGAGACAATAAATAATTGCCAAGTAAATTATGGGCCGACCACTTTTACAAATTCATTTTTGCAATTATGTATTTGAATATTTGCATGTCCTTGCTGTTTTGCTATCCCTAGCTCCTACCTCCCAAATGCTACATCATTATTTGGGTCCTTAACTTCCCCACCAACCCAATTCCTTCTTAATATTTCTCAATAGTCAGAGTATATAGGGGTAACATATGCACAGGTACTAAAGATTTGCCTCATAGAATCAGAGCTTTTGCTCCATCACATCCAGCTGGACTCTGCCTTCTCCCAGAGCTGATTTTGTAGAGGGTAGTGATAAACTTGGCATAACTTTTGCTGAAGCCCATCGAGGGAGTGTCCTCAGGGAGAGTAATCATCAGCCAACACTATGGAGTTTTTGTGACCCCATGCCCATGAAATCCTTGAGCTGTTGTATCTATCTACTCACTTTGATTTTTTTCGTTGTTGGGTCTCTATGTTTTTTAAGGGTGAGAAGAAAATCCCGCCATCTTACTCTGATGACCTCCTGTTGCAGAGAAATTACAGAGGTTAACAGGCCACAGAACTAAGAAATGTTTGGCTCGGGAGTTATTTAACTTAATCCTTGAAAATGGCATAGAGAGAAATTGTTCAACATGAGGTCCCACTTCATAAATGACACAGTAATTTTCCCTCCTAAGTAATTGAACACAGAGCACACTGTACGGTACTTAACAGAAACCCTAGAGGAAACCGTTTCTCTGTCATTCTACCACTGCCAATAATAATAATTTTTTAAAAGGTTAAAAAGTCATTGAATTTGTCAGGTTAGTTTGGAGGTTGGGGGACTGGGGTGAGGATTTTATAATTAGAGACATCAACTGAGCTTTTAATTGCATATTTCATAGAGAAAGGGGCACTGATTTGAGCTTATAGAGACAATTTTATTCTGTGTCAAACACTTTTCTATTGAGATCTGCTAAATTGCAACGTCTTTCTCCCTAAGTTACTTAAAGCAGTTGAGCTGGTTTGGAATTGTGGTAAATGCATAAACTGTGCCTTATTGATTTTTTGTTGACATCTTACAAGCTTTAAAAAAAAAATACATTCTTAACCTCCATTTGGCAACTGTCAGTATAGCACAGGCTTCTGGGTAATAAGAGCAAATGAGGTGAATGAAGCAATTTTCTTGACAATTAAAAAAAAAGCAGTATTATTCAAGGCATTCTATGATTTCTAATATGTCTCCATTAGATTGTTCTTTTTTCCCTCCAATGAAGTCAAAAGATAAGAAATGGAAGAATAAAAGCCCCTAGTGCTATTTCCTCGGTTACTAATATTAGTAATAAACAAAATGTTTTTGAAGAGAAATTACCTTGAGAGTGATGGTAAATTCAGTCTTCTTAATTTAAGTGCATAGCTTTAATATGGAATCTAGCAGAAATACCATGTTCTCTTATTTCCCACATTAAATACATTGGCTAGAATGTCTTATAAAAAACCTGTAAATTAGTTTTACTGATGAAAATGTATCTCCCTAACACCAACTGCAGCCAGTATGGCTCTATACAAGATGTATAAATAGCAAGCTTCATCAGCTGTTATGATGTCTGAGAGATGTAGGAAGCCACAAACATGAGAGCTCTCAGTAAGCCAAGCTTAATTCAATCTTTACAAGACTAGCTTAACAGTGAGATAAATATCCAGAAAGAGCTGGACATTTTCCTATCCCTTATCTGTATCTATCTATATATGCATATGTATATATAGATACATAAAATGAGTTTCCTCTTGTATAGTGAGGTTACTCATATTAAAAATGACAATACAACAGGATACCAAAAAATGCATTGACTTTTCATGACTTTGCGGTGATGGGCAGGTATTGCTTTATCTTACTGTTGTTTGATTAAAATGTTAATACAGTCTTGACTTGATAATCTCACCAGGTACACACAAAGCAAAAGAAAAAAAGAGAGAAGTCATGTTTGATTCCTCATAAATTGATTTGCATAAACCAAACACTCTGCTGGTGGTTGGGGTGTGGAATGCTTTATTTTGCTCATTGGCCACAGGGGCAACAATATTGTATTTGTTGATGCCAGAATTTAGCTTTCATGCATTAGCTCCGAAATGACAATATGCTTCAGCCCTCTCTGTGTTTAGCTCTGCCTCATTTGGAAATCTTTTAAGTAGTAATAATAATAATGTTTTGAGGAAATTGAGTGGAACACTAAATTATTCTCTGATACCTAAGTTCAAACTGTGCAAGGCTAAAGAAGCTTAAAATCAATGCACTTTTAAAGTCATTAGAGATCATAAATGAATTAAGTCTGTGTTGCTTTAGCTAAGCTTTTAGTGTGCTGTGGTATTATTACAAAATCAGCCTGAATCTGCATTAATTTCACAGTCTTTTTCTCTGAGAAGCCCAAGGGTGCATGATGAATAAAATGTAAATTTCAGAAGGCAGTGTTTTTATTAGTTAAAAGGGCAATGAGCCGTGCAGGGGGAACGTTGACCTGCATGGTGGCCAATGCTGGTACAAGTAGCAATAAAGGGAATAGCTCAGGCGCTAGGGACCTGGGCTATCCTGCAGCAGAGCAAGGGGAGAAAGAGTCTGCAACAGACGCAAGAAGTTCAAGGCATGTCTAGAGCATATGTTATTTCTCAGGTCAGAGCTCTGATGCATTTCATAGGATCACAAATTTTGAAAGTCACAAAGATTTCTTTCCAAAAATTCCTTATGAATTTTAACATTTCACGCTGTTGAATATTCTCACAGTAATAATGCCAGTTATTCCTAGGAGAAATGGATAGTTACTAAATATTTTATACAAAGGTCTTCTTCCTGCTTATGCTTAAATAGCCTCATTATACATATATATGACAATATTCTTTTTTTTTTTAATTCCTCTGATCTGGCAGAGAAATCTACCCCTGGCATTTTAAGCTCTTCAAACTTTGTTTGCTAATTTGCCCTTGGTGTGAGAATTTTATTTGTTGTTGCTTAAGAAGCAACAATAAAATTTGAAATGCAAAGCCCTGGTATGCTGATGCCCTGAGTGAAAAGATGAACTGCCAGGGAGGAAATGTAAAATACCAACTTTTCCTCTTAGAAAATGCAAAATCAACCTTGCTCCTTTCAAACCCTGTGGCTAAAAAGGACCCAGCTCCTCCTATGTAAAAATAAACTAATAGATAAATAAATCTTCCAGCTTTGGTCAGATTAGCAAGTCAGCACTGTGAGTAAGAAATAAAATCAGCCTAAAACAAAACCGGGAAGTTGTTTATTTTTATGTACTACTGAGAACAGTGTCGTCTTGTGGCAGTTCTCGTAGACTGTGTTGGTTTAACAAGCGTCCAACCCTTTTGTCTTGTTGTTTTTTGTCTTTCCTGCTCCCTGTCCCCTTGTTTCCCACAGGCTGTGCGTTTGTCACATTTTCTACAAGGGCAATGGCACAGAATGCAATCAAAGCCATGCATCAGTCTCAGACCATGGAGGTACTGTATCATCTGCCCTTTCTTTGTTTTCTTTGTGCAAATGATTGGGAATGGTAAAGCAATACTCTCCTGTGTGGATCTTTCACATGACAATCACAGATTTCAACTTTCATCAACTCTCTCTCTCTCTCTCTCTCTCTCTCTCTCTCTCTCTCTCTCTCTCTCTCTCTCTCTCTCTCTAATGAATTGAAATGTATTTAATAAGAGGCTTCCATTTAATTCCAATTCTACTAAATATTTAGATTTTTGTTTCAGTGGCACAAGTCTGACAAGTGAAACATTATCTGATTTAATCAATGGAGTGCCATTCTTTACCAGAAGGACCCAACTGATCCTTGAAGGGTTTGTAGGAAGTAAAAAAATGAAACCCCAAATTGGTTTGCCCTATATTAAAATCCCTCGATATCTTATGTAGGATCAAAAGATATTTAATTCCCCCAGTTAAGCAGAGTTAACTTGTGCACAAGTCCTTAAGCATCGAATTTGGGGGAAAAAAATGATCATTTCTTCTACTTATCTCATTAAAATGATAATTCTATCGCATGCCACTGAAAGGTTGGATTTGTCTCCTTACCAGAAAATGATAAGGGCTTGCACAAGTATTCTTTAACATCCCCCTCCTACCTTTCAACAACTGACTTTTTCTGTGATGAATAGTGCAAAGAATTAAATTTTACTCCCTTAATGAGAGACAGTGGCTTTAGGAAAACAGAAATTTACTGGTGTGGTTGTTTTTTTTTTTTAATCCCACCAAGTATTGACAGAGTGCTATGTACTTTTAGTCTATGATTTGGGTCGTGGCCTTTCAGAGCTTTGCACAAAAGCATCCCAAGAGTGATATGCCTTTACTTATTCTGTATTGTCAAATAGAATCATTTGAGAGTGCATGTTCTACTGTATTATGTTTACTGTATCTTTGTGTATGGGTGATCTTTTCAGAGGTGGCATTGTGGTGTTCTGTGCAGCTATGTTTTTTTTAATATATATTTTTAAATGAAGATCTTTTCAGTTTCCTTAGTGTGGGAGAAAAACCAGTTAATTGATCTAAGTTTGGGGTTCATTTTCTTTTGTTCCGAGGAGGTTGGATGGGAGGTATGGGGGGGGGAGTTGGGGGTTTTGTTTGTTCTTGCAATGCTGGGTCTCCCAAAGCATGCTGGGAACCAAGTGATCATCATGCGTCACATCTTTCGGGCAGTTTTATAATGAGTGAAAAGGTGGGTGGAAAATTGGAAAAGAAGTATGCATGATGTTGTCACTAACTGTCTCCTGTACTTTTCTGAGTAACAACATTAGCATTGCAAAAGCTATTATTGTCTTTTTCAAACATTCCATTTAACTTTGAAATTCCTACCATATCTTATATAATCTATGTGTTCTCCTTCCAATGCAATGCATTTTTAAAGACATCCCCTCCCCTTCCTAAAGGCAGTCTTACCAGAGAGTCAGCCATGATAGGAAATAATGAATTGAAATATCTAGGAATCTGAGTGTGCCCAAGGTAGTCACATATGTACACATCTCTAAGAGGAGGTAGCTTCAGTCTTTTTCAATCCATATTTTTGGAAGGAAATGTAGGACAGTCTTATTTTCTGCTAGATTTTACTTTGGACAAAAAAGAAAAGTGTTAATGAAAATGGCTTTACATGTATTATTTTCCTTGTGGTGTTTTGTTTTTGTTTTTTTTGTTTTTTTTTTTTTTTCAAAAAAAAAAAGGTAAGATGATGGCCTTCACTCAAATCGGCCTCACCTTAGAGAATTTTTCAATTGAAAAAAGAGCTTTCTTCTACTTCAAAGTAATAGAAAAGAGGGGGAAAAATGCCCCACCCCTTACTACATTCACCTTTAATTAGTGCCAAAAGTGATAGGCTGTAAAGAATGAGATCAAGTGAGCTTTCTAAGGCTCCCTATAAAGGCTATCAAGATTATATAAAAAGGGAGACTGAGAGCCAGCTGCAAGACTAAGGAAAGAGTAGACTTCCACTCTAAAAAGAATATGGGTGTTGTAGAGAAGGGATGGGGAGGGGGGAAACATGCATTGTTTATAGTGACATTCAGGAGTAATTCATATCCCTTTCTTAGTAGTATCCACCTTATCAAAAAAGATTAAATTTTGAGAGTTAATATTTAACCTTATAGGGAACTTTAAATAAAGGGGGCTATAAATAAGCACTGTAGCTTATTTTTTCAGTTCCAAAAATCGACTTTTAAAATGGAAATTATGCATTAGGAAATCAGGTTTCGGTCAGGGAACCAAAGTTATTTTTTTTTATTTCATTATTTTCAGTACTTTGCCACGCATCATTGACTAAGATGTATTTTCAAAGTGAGATCCGAACTCACAATGATGAGGACATTAATGCTTAAAAAGAATGAGTCCTAGGAAATTATTAATTTCTGTATTGTGTGTTCTCCCTCCCTTCCCCCTCACCCCTCTTTGTTTTAGCAAGTCATTTTAAAAGCCACGATCACTGGTCTACTTTTTTGCTTATAGGTCATTTTTGTAGTATTTAAAAAAGGAAAACAACAACAGACTTAGCATTAGAAGGAGATGCTCCAGTTTGTTATGGAACAAATCTGACACAGCAGGAGCATCCCTATTCCCATACCAAACCACTTTGCTGTATAATTTCCATGTTCAGAATGTTTTGAAAGTGACAAAGTGGTGAAGTATGGAGGAGATGACAAAAAATGAGTTATAGATTAAAAAATGGTGGCGATATTGTTTTTATGTAATTTACTGACATTCAGCATTCTTAACTGTGATTCAGGATTCTTGGGCTGAGTGATGATTTGCTAGAAGCAGAACATTGCAAGAGCCACCTCATTTTTCTTACATTTTCCTCAAATTCCATACTGTTCTTTGAAAGAGAAATGAGTACCCCACGTGTACTAACTACGATATCAAGCTGCAAACCAGTATCCACTCAAGGTGATCCGAAAAGGGAATTTAAGTTTGTTTTCTGAGGAGGAAAAGGGGAAAACTCATTTTTAAAAATTTTGAGGAGAGAGAAGGAGAGATCTATTACCAAAAAAACTGCTTTACTTAATGGCTTGAATGGAATTTCTTCTTTTTACTTTAAGCAAGATGAAATATTTAATTTTGATGGAATGTGCAGGCTAACTAAAGACAGGAGAAATGGAAGAATGTAGCCCTGCTGACTATTTTCCAAACTGCTAATTTTTAAAAAGATGATCAAGAAGGAACAAAATATCTCAAGCATGAGATGGTATTGTTGTATTTTCCTTGATGCTTTTATCAAATGTAAAATCATATTAGGATGTTCTCTAACTTAATATCCCTATTCCTTTCAAAATCTCTTTTATTACAGTAGAGAAATAGAACTCTACTGAAGAAATTCCTAGAATGGTGGGATGTGCTTAGAAAAGAAGGGGAAAATCTATTGTTTCTCCTACTGCATGAAATGTAGTTGACTAAGAATCTATCTTTTTTGTGTTTCAGCTCTGGTGATGGCAATTAGGGTGGATATGATATGGTAAGGGGAGGAAAGGTTTTATGGCCATCAGCAAGCTATTTTGTATAAAAAGAGAAGTCACATGTTCCTGCTCTTTCAATAGTTCTTTCCTCCATTTACACATTCCTAAAATGAAAACCACATCCCTTTGCCACTGCTCTCTGGATCTGGTGACTGTCAGGATCCTAGTACTCAAAAATTCATGACCCTAAACACGTAAAAATGGCCTGATCTTCAGTGATCAACCTGTCAATGTGTTGCTACTTTGATGTACTTAGAATAAAATCCTTTTAATTCTAAAATACACACACAAATGGGGAGCTAAGAATTAATTAAATGCATGAGAGATTTTTTCATTCTTGTTACAATTCCACCTCTTAATTTTGTCCTTGGTTGATTTGTGGGAATCATTTGATAATCAATCAACTTTTACTAAGCACCTACTATGTGCCCCACACTGTAATATAGAAACATACGAAGAGATGAGGCCATCTGTAAGACTCTAAGTCAGGAAACTTAATTAAAGAACGCTGATAAGGTCTGTTGTCTCTGAGAGTCCTGAAAAAGGCTAACGACAGAGAGAGACAGACAGAGACAGCATTCAATAAAGAGAGAAAAAGAATCCATCCCACAGTTCTGGAAGAAACTTGGGCATGAGCTCTATTAAGTTCCAGTTAGTGTTGGGGCCTCAGGAAGATTCCAGCCCAGCCCATCCACTGTAACTCAGGTTAGAGAGATCCCAGATCCCTCTACTCAAGGAGCAGTAACTCTGTAGTAGTATCTACCTGAGGAGTAGCAACTGTGTCCCTCTGTAGCATAACTTCCTCTTCATTTTCCAATGTGTCCAACCACAGGGCTGTTCTTCACCTATTGTGGTGAAGTTTGCTGACACCCAGAAGGACAAAGAACAAAGGCGTCTTCAACAGCAGTTGGCACAACAGATGCAACAGCTCAATACTGCCACTTGGGGGAACCTGACAGGCCTGGGTGGACTCACCCCACAGTACCTGGCGGTAAGTGCACAGAAGCATGGTCTCTCGACATCGCAAGTCCTTCAACCCCTCCATGTACTTTAAGATTGCTTTTTTTCTCCTCTTGGTCACTCCAAGAAGTTTGGAGGGGGAGTCTTGTTCATATTTTGTACCCAAAACAATTGTCCAATTCTTGATAGATTGTTAAAGCTCTTAAACTGGGCACCATGGTACTTTTAAATCATTGGCACAAGAGTCGGCTCATGTATTATATAGGTGAGGCAGTATCTCTGAGCTTCTTAGAATCTGAATGGGCCTTAAATTCTAACCTTACTTGCCTCATTCAGGAATTACTTCTACAGCATCCCAAATAAGGAAGCCTTCCAGCTTGGGCTTGAACCTTTATTTCCCTGAAAGCTCACTACCTCACAAAGAAATAAATCATTCCATTTGTAAGACAGCTCTTCTGACTATAAAGTTACTTTATTGAGTCGAGTCAATAAGCCTGCTTTTTGTCAGGGATGCAAAAGAAAGACCCTGCTCGAAAGTTTCCAGCTTGTCTACAAAGATGGCGTGACTTTGTCCAGCGCCATGTTAAAAATCGGCGGGCAGCCAGGTGGAGCAATGGGGTGGAGAGAGCACTGGGACTGGAATCAGGAAGACTTGTCTTCATGAGTTTGAATCTGGCCAAAAACACTTACTAGCTGTGTGACGCTGGGCAAGTCACTTAACGCTGTTTGCCTCAGTTCTTCATCTATAAAATGAGCTGGAGAAGGAAATGGCAAAAAGCTGCATTGTCTGAAACAGTTTCCCTCCAACACCCTTGTCAGGTAGTACAAATATTATAATCAGTGTTTTGCATATGAGGAAACAGAAGTTGAGATTGTCAGTTGCCCAAGGTTAGCCACCTAGTGTCAGAGGCAGGATTTGAATTCCCATCTTCCTTTCCATTAAACCATCCTGTCTTTCAGTTTTTAAAATTTAACAGAGTGGGATGGAACAAGACCCAATTCCTGACCACTAGAAGCTTATATTCTATTGTAATAGAATAAGTGCAGTTGAAAAGTTCAAAGTACCATTAGAAATTTGAGGAGGAAGAGATCATGAGTGGGTGAAGGACAGCAGGGAAGGTTTCCAAGAGAAGCTGCCTCATGAGTTAAACTTTGAATAAGGGCAGAGCAGGGACAGCTAGATGGTGCAGTGCATAGAGTGCCAGGCCTGGAGTCAGAAAGCCTCATCTTCCTGAGTTCAAATCCAGCCTCAAATACTACTAGCTGTGTGACCCTGGATAAGTCACTTAACCCTTTTTGCCTCAGTTATCTCATCTGTAAAATGAGGGGGAGAAGGAAATGGCAAACCACTCCAATGTCTTTGCCAAGAAAACCTCAAATGGGGTCGGACATGACTGAACAATAGCAACAGAGATGGTAATGAAGGCTAGGGAATAATGTGGTAAAAGGTACAAGGACAAGGGAATATAAAATGAATGAGTAGTCCAGTTTGAAACAAATGGCATAAGATAAGTCATGAAAGATAGGTTAGGCTCAAATTGTAGAGGGCCTTGATTGTCAGGCTAAGGATGTTACATGTCATTGTGTACATAATGAAGAGTTATAGTATTTTTAATGGAAAAGTATGAGCAAGATTGCACAGGCAAAAATGTGAAGAATAGATTAGGGAACAGGGTTTAAAATTTCAAAGGAGATCATCTAGTCTGTCTTCTTCCACAGAGTAAGAAATTCAGGCCCAAAGAAGTTAAATACACTTGCCTAGTATACCATGAGAAATAATTAACATTTGGGATTCCATTGAGGAGATACATGAAATCCTGTTCTCAAAGGTTGCTTCCCTATAAGGTAGAGGGATTCTTAAGGTGGCATCCATTGGTAGATTTCAAGGGGTCTATGAACTTAGATGGGGGAAAAAATGCATCTTTTATTTTCACTACCTTTAACAGAATCTTAGTGTTTCCTTCAATTATGCATATAGGCAACAAACATTCTGAGAAGGGGTTTATAGGCTTCAACAAGCTTCAACAAGAGGTCTACAGCACAAAACACAAGAATCCCTGCTGTCAGGTTTCCCCAACATGCAGGAGCTTTACAGCATGACAGAGTGCCTTTGATTACCTTGATCAGCATCACACAAATTCTCAATTATAACATAGTTTTGATTATATCTTTAAAGCATTTATAGATAAATACATAGATAGAGTATACAAACACATTTTTGTGACCTTAGGCACATCATTTTTCTTTCCTAGGCTTTGTTTTCCTCATCTGAAAAATTGGGGGGGGAGGGAGGGAGTGATTTCAGTGATCTCTCAGGGCCTTTCCATATCAAAAACTATAGATTAGATTGATGGTATATCTGTATATTATTGGAACTTTTAAATAAAATGTGGCAGTTCTTGATACATATTCAACTTAAAAATTATGTCTCAAGAAACTGTAAGTATCCAAACTTCACCCAGGGGATATTAGTTCTCTATAGTATGTTTTACAGAGCTCTAAGTAAAATCCTGGAAAATATTTTTAAATGTTCAGTTGATTTTATGGCCCACCAAATACACCAGAATCATAAGTTTAAAATTACTGAATTGAGTGAATCTGTGGTTATTTCTAGGTATAAATTTTTTTAACTTAAAAGGATAGGAATAATCTTTCATATATGCTTAGGCTTCATATACATATAAAACACATAAACTGTGTTTACCTTGCATCCACCATTTTTAGGTAAACTGATAAATGGAGCAAACAATTGATTTTAATGATTGTTTTAAATCACTAAAGTTCATCTATATTTGTTCTAGATTGGTCAAATCAACCAGTACTTTAGGCATGACATGAACAGAACCCCACACACAAACATGCATGTGTGTATGTATACACATATATGTGTCTATATACATATATACTGTGTATATACATATGCATCATTGTATGTATCTGTAGCTTCTTCTATGGGGGCAAGGGAAAATTAATCATTTGTAAAAACTCTCCAGAAACCTCTGGAGGCTTCCTCACAGATACATTATGTTATTTGCAAAGATTCTGAGATATTTATAATCCATTGCTTCGGGCACAGAAGCAACTTCTCCAGAGTTCTGACCAATAAAATGGGCTTTACTATATACCACTAGAGGCCACTGATTTTAAAAGTATGACCCATAGAACCAGGTAATATGGTATGGTGGGGAAAGCACCAACTTTGGAGCCAAGGAACTTGGCTTCAGATTCTGGCTATCAACCAATGTTGGACTAGGCTCCAGGCTTCTGTTTCCTCACCTTTGATCAGTTAAAGGGTTGGATCATCTGTGCCTATGGTCTCTTTCAGCTCTTAAGTTCTCTGACACAGTTTCTTTGTGTGCATGTGTCTGTGTGTAGCTGGTCTGTACAGGTGCTTTTCTAGTGACCCATTAACCAGCAAATCTGTCTTCACAGAGTGACAGAGGAATCTAAACTGGGAGGGAAGATGAGGGGATTAGGGGAATGGACCTTGATTGACAGAGATGAGTTATGGTAACTACTAGACTATAGAGAGTTATAATTAGTCACGCTATGTTGATTTCAATAGATTTAACACCTGGTTGTTAAAAAGAGTAAATTGATTAATTGTTTTAAAGCAGCCATGTTATTGAGTTTCCCCAGTGTCAGTGTGTTTCTTAATAGAGATTAGACATTAATATGGATTTACCGTACCGACTCCAGGGACCAGCAGTCCATCAATAGGCAACAATAGACAAATATGTAAGAGTAAAGGAAACTGCATATGTACATACTCAGTTTCAATTGGAAGGCGCTTAGTGCCAAACTCTGTGGCTCCATATTTGGGGGGCAGGGTGTCATAAAGAGTCAGACATCACTGAAATGACTCAGCAACAACAACAACAAAATTTTTCTTGTTGCGGGGAGCGAAGTGGCACAGTGGGGAGGATGCTGGGCCTGGAATCAGAAAGATTCATCTTCCTGTCTTCAAATCTGGCCCCAGATACTTACTAGCTGTATGACCCTGGGGAAGTCACTTAACCCTGTTTGCCTTAGTTTCCTCATCTGTAAAATGAGTTGGAGAAGGAAATGGCAATTTTTGCTCCAGTATCTTTGTCAAGAAAACACCAACTGGGGTCATGAAGAGTTGGATGTGACTGAAACAACAAACAACAGCTTTTCTTGTATTATTTTTATGACCATGTATTCTTCACTTGCAGCTTCTGCAACAGGCAACCTCCTCCAGTAACCTGGGTGCATTCAGTGGCATTCAGCAAATGGCTGGTAAGTCAAAAAACATGCCTTGACTTCTAGTAATATGGTAATTTCTGAGACCCTGTGGGATCTTAATCATTAATGGTCTTTAGATTAGAGAAGAGGACAGAGCAAGCAAGCTGAGAGATGAAATAGAGAAAAACATTTGATTTGTTACCAGTCAGGATATCAGTTTGATGTAATGGAAAGAATGCTAGATTTAGACAAGGAAATCAGAATTGATTTCAGCATTCACTAGCTCTCTGACCACAGGCAAGTCCATGACTATCTCTGAGCCTCAGTGTCTTTATCTGTATGGAGCAGATTTCTGGGAGCCCACTGATGAAAGGGACCCCAGTGACAACATGGAAAATTGAGATAATCACATTTGCCTCCCCTTGCCTTCTCCACAGGGTTGTAAGGAAAGTGCTTTGTAAACTTTGAAGCACCATAGAAATCTTCACTATTATTAGGCACTTAAATTGGGACCTGCTTTGGGGTTGATCTCACCTCGGGCATTTAAATCTCAAATTCATTACGGTCACAAATTGGGAAGTCTCCTTAGTTGTATCCTCTACCAGCAGCAACGAAGCAACTTTAGGATTACGGAGGGATTTCCAACAAGATTTCTATATCCTGACAGCCAAATTAATGACAGCCCTCCAACATTTTAATAATAGGCAGTCAATAAAAATGTTCTGACCTTCTTAATGAAAGCCAAGATTACAGACCTACCTTTGATACAAGTTTGCAATCCCTTGATAACCACAGACAATTAACTAGATGCCTTTTTGGACTCCAGTACCCGGGTTGACAGAATTGTGCAACAGAAGCTTTTATCTCGAAGTATAATCTTTGGTCTCTAGAAAATCAAAGTGTGACTGTATTTGAAAGCTAGCTCGCTGAAGGATTTCTTTTGGTAATGAGCTGTGCCGGTACTAACTGAGGTGTAGTGATTAGTAAAAGGTCACTCCCACTGTGTGACCTTCCATGCTGATATCCTAACTTAACGTGACGCCAACGAAGGCAGTGTGGGCAATAAATCAGAACACCAATGCCCATTACACCTGCCGCGAAAAGCAGTTAGAAAGCTTTTTCCTTGTTTGATTTCAAAAGGGGCGGGGGAGAGAGATGACAGAATTTGGTATGTGAAAAGCAGATTCAGTTTATTTTAATCATGGACACAGAGAATCAATGAAACAAGACCTAAATGCCCTGAATAAAAGGCCAAGCTTTTTTATCCATCATTACCCTCCTCCCCACCCCAGGAAAAAAAAAAAAAAAAACCCCTTTTTCCTTCATTTCTTTTTCTCCTTCCTCAAAAAAAAAAAAAATCGTGTCTTTGGCCTCAGCCTGTTTCACTTTGAATGAATCTTGAAAGACTTTTAATGAGTATAGATGGGTTTCTCCCCATCAGTGTTCAATTCCAGCATGCCATGATTGCAGTAGCATCACAGACGAATATTAATTTGTTGTCTGACCATCTAAATTGGCCTGTGGATGACAATATTGCTGAATGAATCTCCGTTCCTGAAACCTGCCAGCTCAGTCTACACTCTCTATTGCATTATTTCTGCTCTTAGCATTTGAGCCATCAGAAAAACATATCTTAATGTGATGAAATGAACAAGAGTCATTCAGTAGCATCCTTGTCCTGCAGCTTGGGAACTTGGCCTTGGAGCCCAAAATCATATTTAATATCGAATATCTTTTTAGTTCTGTTGAGTGGACTAGAGAGGCGACAGGAGAACACGTGAGGGGAGTTTTCCAACATAGGAGGGCACGTGATCCAGAGCATAGGTCAGGTGTGTTGTTGCTGCTATTAGCGTGGTTAGTTTTCCTCCAATAGCCTGGCTCTTCCTAGGTCCAATGTTAGGGGTTTTCCTGGTGGGATGACCTGGTGCTTCCGCTGCCACACTTGAATTATGCAGAGAAGGTCACTGGGTCCTGACGCTCCTGCCAAGGGTGTTATTTCCTATGGGTCCAATGGCATGTCATTCTGCATTAGGATGCTGTGCTCCTCTACCTCGCCAACTACAGGTCAGATCATTAGCACTTGCATGCCTCATGTGCTCATTTAAATACTGCGTTTGTCTAGAGGAGTTATTCCATAAGGCAATTCCTTCACTTCATGCCCAGGCTGCTGAGCAGATGGTTAATTTAATGCCACTCTGTGTTTGCTCTGGGCCTTCCAGAATATGCCTTTCTTGAACCTCAAACATCTTAAATTCAATAAACTGAATCTCAATAGGCTGTGAAATCAAATGCAGTACAGTCGTCAATCAGCTCTCATCATTCTATACTTTCCAAATGGTGCGAAAGGGGCTGTAGGTGCTACAGCTCTGCTCAGTTGTTTCTACTAAGAGAAGGGTCATCCTTCCCACAAAGGATTACAGAGTGAGCATCTTCTTGAATATTGTAAGTGTTGGTGTTTTGGTCCTTGCTTTCTAATAAGAGAAAGTTGGACATGTTCCAACTCCTAGCATCCTCTTAAAAAGCTGCAAAGTGAGGTATAATTCTTTACTTTGCCTCTAAAGATAAACCAGTCCTTGGAGGTCAGTCTTGTGGGTTAGTGATGACTGTAGCAAGAGAGACACAGGTTCTCTCCCAGACTTGGTACTTCATTGTGTATTGGGCTTAATACAGCTGCTCAGGTGGCTTCTCTTCAGAGCTCAGATTTAACTGTCGGGGCACTATTAAGACATACTGATGTCTGATGAATAACATTGTGGAAACAAGGCACACCTAGGTCACAGTACCAGGCACCTGGAAGAGCAAGCAACTGAGCAATGAGTAAGCACCTAGTATTTGCCCACCACTGTGCCAGGCACTGGGGGTATAAACACAAAGAATGAAACAATACCAATGCACAAAGGGCTTACATTCTAACAGAGACAAGTGCATCTGTTAGGAATATACAAAATAATTATGAAAAGAATAAATCTAAATAAATACAATGTAATTATGTATAAAGTAATTTGTGGGAGAGAGAAGTACCAGTGGAGGGAACCAAAGAAAGTGGTGCTTTGGAAGAGACAGAGGCTTTGCGGCACAGGCAGGAAAGGCGTAAAACAATCCCCACTCTCAAAGAATATAACTGCAGTCTCTCATGTGAGACAGCCAGTACATAAATAAATGAAAACATGTATCAGTATAAATAGGATAAATACAAAAGGAATCAATTCAAATAAATATAAGGTTGTTAAGGAAGAGAAATATATATTGATTATTGATACATGATGGCAAGGGGGCATATATGTTCAGTTCAATTCAGTAAGCACCTACATAATGGAATGCAATGTATAAAATTTAAGGGGTCGGTTCAGCCAGGAGAATTTCAGCAAAGAAAGTAAAATGTCTTTTTTGAAGCCAACAGTATTTTTGTTATATGCAAGCTTTCATGTCGGAATGGTGTATCTTTCAGGAGACTGAAAGGTTTATAAGCAAGGTGTAAAATGCTTAGTTCCTCTGCAGTAAAGCACTTTGCTGTTTGGGTAGAAAATAAAATCATAGAAAGAAGAAAATAATTTTTAAATGACAAGACACTAAGTAATTGTATCAATAAAAATCAAGAGACATGAGATATGTTTTTCCCTCAATCTCATTATTGCCCTTTCTATTCATAATTAACTTTAAACCTCCATTATTGTTTGGTGAAAAGGGGAACATATATTAAATATAGAACCTAAAAGTAGAAAATGGGCTGAAATCAAATCTTTGTGAACCAAAAGCTTTTAGGTACTTTTATTTATTAGTTTTATATTTCTTTTGAGGTATTCTTTTTGCCCCCTCACAAAACAAAACTTGCTACAAACTCTCCCATTTCTCAAGCAGCTTTGATGTCTGGTTTATTGGAATTTCTGAAACCTCGAAAAGCTCCCTGCTTGTGATGTCTGGCTAAGATTCTGGGGAGGCAGGGATTTGATTTTATCTCTGACTTTTCTGTTGCTTAATTTCTTTATAACATGTTTTATCTCATGGGAAAGTGTTAGGAACATGCTATATAAGTATTAAAAAAAAAACACGAATATGCCATTTCATGCCAACCTGTGTGATCTTGGATAAATCACTCCAGTCTGGGGCCTCTGTTTCTTCCTAAATAAAATGAGAGTAAGGATACTAATAACTTCTGAGGTCTCTCCTAGATCTAAATCTGTGCTCCTGTCATCTCCCTGGGTCACTCTTTCCTCTCCTGTTAATGGGAGAGTTGACCTGAATCCCTTCCCATGACCATAGCTTGTGCCACCCCTTCCCGGCCTCAGGCTACCACACCCAGCCTACCTGTCTCTATGCCACCCTTCTAACCAAACCCCAAACCTGGGCTGATCTGATTCAGCATTTTCAGGTGATTTTGCAGCTAACCATCAACTGAGGCCTGGTAAACTAAACTGCAGTGAAGCTGGCCCGAAGCAAAGTACCAAGTTGTCTGTCTATTATGTGAGTCACAACCTTGGCCATATTTGGGCTCCAGTACTGCTCCTAGGAAATAGAAGGCCAGAAATGTTGATGGGAAAGCTGCATCCACCAAACTCTGGAAACCAACTCGAAATGTATGAACTTGAGGCAGGTTGGGAGGTGGAGGGGCTAAGGAGAAGAAACTTGTTAAATGAATAACAGCGATTCTGGAGCTATCAGTAAAGAGAAGGATACTTGGTAAAGCAGAAAAGGTCTTCCCTCAGCAGTAAGCATCCTTTGATATAGCAGTTCCCAAACTTTTTTATCTTAGGACCTATGTATGCTCTTAAATAATATTGAGCTGCCCCCTCCCAAGAGCTTTTGTTTATGTGGGGGTATACCTATAGATGTTTACTGTATTAAAAATGGAATCATCTTAGTATTACTATGAAAATAATTTTGACCTCACGAACTCCTTGAAAAGGTCTCAGAGACCTGCAGGGGTCTGCAGACCACACTTTACTCTAGAATGAGGGGAATTAAAGACTCAAAAAAATTTCATGATGAGAAAACTTGATTTTTTTTTAAAAGAAAATAGCAAACTTCCTCAAACAAGATAAAAGTAAGTATCGGTTCTCCAAAAGGAATGTAGCAGTATAACAAGTTGAGAAAAGAAGGAAATGGGGGTGGGAAGGGAGTGGAAGAGAGAAAAGACACAATATTCCGCCCTGATCTGAGAGGCTTACGGCTGGGGACAGTACCCAAAGTGACAAAGTAGAATCTTGGACTCACTTATCCCCCTGTTTTACAGAACTTTATCTGTGACAGTCCAATACTACAGAAATTTCCTACCAATGTACTAATAGGCCTTATGAGAATGTTCTATAACCACCCATCTGTCACTTTTTAACAGACCTGATTGGCAAGCACTTGTAACAACTGACATCTGTTCTTCCTTATTGATATGCAGATTTATGGTAATTGCTATGAACAATAAGACACAAAATTACCTAAGGTGAACATTAAATTAAATTTTCATGCCCTTCTCCTTATAAATAATTTTTAAAAAAAAAACTTTAAGTTTCAACCAAGAATAATGTGCAACTGTTTTTGTACCTAATTTCATTGTTTCGTAAAGGGTTTCCTCCTCCTCCATTTGCCAAATAACTAAAGAAAAACTGAACTCCTTTATTACTTTTTGCCAAATTGATATCAGCACTCAGGTGAAATTCATTATAACGTTTTAACCTGCAAGATCTGATTTTTTTTAATCCATTTTTCTTTTCTAATATTGTCAACTTCCTAAGAACCGTAGCAATTTCTTGCTCAGAAGGCGGAAAGGATACTGTCTCTCATTTTAAAAAGGTGCTCTTCCCAGGATGAGCATACTTTCAGGAATTATTTTTGTTTCTTTCTCCTGGAAAGAGAGTCATTTGCTGTATGGGCTTCCACAGCCATAGTGACTACCACTCCGTGTGTGGTGTTCAGAATTTTTGTGTAGCAGTAGTTGAGAGACAGAAAGTGTTACTGGTAGAAAGTAAGTAGAAAGTAAACTGCCAAGGAAGGAGGTTAAAGGGTAGGAAAGGAACAGGAATGGACCCTGCATATACATATGTACGTTTTAGAGAGCTGGAAAGGACACTACTCCAAAGGAAATAATGGCAGCAGTTATCTATTGTGAGGCTGTTTGACTACTTGTGGCACCTTCCCCCACCCTAAGATTGAATCTTTTCTACAGAGAGATAATTCAGATTTAGTAAGTAAAGGGGAGCTGCTTTCTCAGTCCCTGAAGAGGGAACAGTGGAGATTCTGAGACTGTTGGTACAAAAGAAATAGATAATGTGGTGAAATAGAGAAGAATGATTTACTTAAGGAGGATGACCTACTTAGACATGAGGAATGAGAATATAGAATGATGTCATTCAACCTGGAAAGCTTTCTTAGATGATTTTTCTTGTACTTTTTACAAAATTTTCTTTCCTTGAGGAATTCCTCCCTCCTTTCCTCTCTCTCTCTTTCTCTCTCTCTCTCTCTCTCTCTCTCTCAGAGTCCATCTTGTCCAACCCTCGTTCCCTCCCTCTCCCTCCCCCCCCCCCACTCCGGCTCACTCTCTGTCTCTGTCTCTCTCCTTCTCTCCTCATTCCTGGCACTCAAAAAATTGCTTGAAAAATTATACAAAATGAGAAAGACTTGGGTAAGATGGTAAGAGAAGCCCAGGCCTGTCAGAACTCTAGAACACTGGGGTATATGGATTCTTTTCATATACCTTTTCAGAGTATGTCTGATAGAAAGAACTAAGAAGTCAGTCAGAGGACAGAGCACTGGACTCAGCATCTGGATATCTCAGGTCTCATTTTCCTAATCTAGAAAATTAGGAGATTGGACTAGATTGCTTCTAAGGTTCCTTCTATTTTAGGGAATAAGATCTCAGTGCTCTGAATTTTTTGTCATAAGCTTAGAGGAGACAAATTTATTAATTATACAAGCATGATTAGAGCAGCAGGGAGAGAGACAGAGAGAGAGGTGCATGTGGAAGAGAGAGAGAATAAGAATACACCAAGGACATTTTATTCCCCTTTCTTGAAATTCTTTTTGACCCAAAGCATTTTTACTTACATTTTTGTAACAATTATGAATCTTAAGATAAACTTCCAGAGTCTAGATCAAAACAAGTACAGAGTTCGATCTTGGGATTTGCTTCACCATCCAGAACTGTAGAAATGTTAATATTGGAAGGCGTACCCCAGTCTTCCTGGGGCCATTCAGTCCAGTCAAGGGTAGAGAAAAAGATACTGCTTTTGATTGTTTTAACAAAAAGAATGTTCCTGTTCTTAGATTGACTGTCACCTTAATCTATTCTGAACTTGAAGTTTCTCTTTAGAAATAGTGATAGGCTTTTGACCAGGATCAAATAACAGGACTTCAGAACAGTATATCGCCTCTTAGGAATTTGATTAAGTATTGATATTTTCAGTAAGGTGAATCCAAATGGACTCTAGACAGAAAGAATGACATATTTTACTTGAAGGGAAAAACTCAGAAATCTCAGTTCGTATGATTCTATTATCCCCATTATATAGAGAGAAGAAACTGAGGCTCAGATTGAGAGGGTCCAAAAATCCTTTTGGTACATCTATATTCACAAAGAGAGACCCTAATGCATCTGCTATCAGGAAGTGCAGGTAACCTTGAGGGAAAAAATGAGTAATGGTACTACTTGTACCTTTCACTTAAGATTCTTACCCAGTGATAAAAGGCTTTGGACTCAGAGCTAATACATTTTAATTTTCATGGATGGATAGAGAAAATGTAGGGAAGAATGAAGGGACTATATTTCTGTCCTTCCCCCACTCTCTGAATCCAGAATATCCAGGTTTTAACATATAGATGGTCACTTATCTTACTTTGTATAAACTCACTAAGAGCTCTAGCAACTTCTGCACATTTTCCCCCATTTTGTTCTCCTATACTCATCTCTTTGACATGTTGTACCAGAAAGTTCAGCTAAGACTACAGGTAACTGGGAACTGACTAGCATGGACTAATGAGTGGTGTGGAACCTGCCAGTGAACCAAGTAAAGGGATTTATGCTAGTCTTGAGACACAGAATAAGGGAAGGTACTATTTTTCTTTTGTTCTTGGCCCAAGGACTATATCTTACAGATCTTCAGTGGCACTGATTGTATCTCTCCTTTCTCTCCCTCCATCCCTGCCCCAACCCCAAATGCCCAAGTCAATGCTATGCTGTCAGAGTTCAACATTGGAAGAAATCTAGCCATAACAGCATAACCAGTATGGAGAAGGGTTAATATGTGTGTTAATATGAGAATGTTGAAAAGTTCAAATCCATGACCTCTAATAGCAGGGGTTCATGCAGGGGTTAGAGAAGGAAGTTAATATCACTACCTTGAGAAAGTAGAAAAGACCTTAAGTAGTGTTAGGGAGGTAAATGCGGTAGCGTTTTATGCATAAGTGACTGATTTGTCTTTGTACGATGAAGATGAGGACCGGATTCCATCATTTCATGGACCATTTGGCCTCACTCTGTCTTACAGAGTGTATTTATAATCTTACACCATAGGCTTACACATGCATCCTGTTAGTCCCATGAGCTCTCCAGATTAGGTTGAAAACACCTTTGTGCAAAGTATTTATTCGTCTACATATAACTGAAGGTAACCCTAGAAACTTACCCAAGATTAAAATGTAAAGCAAATAGAACTGGCATCCCCCTCTTAATGCAGTAAAAGTGAAAATAGCCCTCACTTAGGAGACTGTGAGTTCTAGATCTGCCACTTACTAATGACATAATCACAAGCAAATAACTTCTGATCTCTGAGCCTCAGTTTCTTCCTATGTAAGATGCAAATAATAATATCACACAGTATTGTTGTTGCTGTTTTTTTCCTAGGTAGCATATTAGGTAGACTTACAGACTTGGACCCAAGAATAACTGAGTTCAAATCCAGTCTCAGACATTTACTAGCTATTTACTAGTGTAAACATTTACTAGTGTGACCCTGGGCAAGTTCCATAACCCTTTTTGTACCTGTTTCTTTAGCTATAAAATAAAAATAATAATGGCATCTATTTCACAAGGTTGTCATGAGGATAAAATGAACCATACATTGCTTTTCAATCTTTAAAGTGCTATATGAATGTTAGTTACTATTGTTATTTCTGTCCCAGAAGTGAAGATACTCACTCAGCAATATCCTATAAGCAGGTCAGTGAGGATGAGGGATGAGGCTATAACATGTGAAAGAGAAGCTCTAGTAGTTGGGGCAAACATGAATGGCCGTGATCTATGGAAAGGAGTCACATTTGTATAGCGCTTCAAAGTTTTCAAAGGCCTTTCCTCTAATCAACTTCATGGAAGGGAACTTCAGGAACCAGGGACAGATCAGGTAACATCTCCAATGAAAAGATTAGAGAGCTCTGGCAATATTAATTAGGAAGGAAGGAAGGAAGGAAGGAAGGAAGGAAGGAAGGAAGGAAGGAAGAAAGAAAGAAAGAAAGAAAGAAAGAAAGAAAGAAAGAAAGAAAGAAAGAAAGAAAGAAAGAAAGAAAGAAAGAAAGAAAAGACAGAGAGAGAGAGGGAGATGGTCTCTCCCCTTGTCTCTTCCTCTTGCCCAAAGAAGTTGAATCTCTCTTAACCATAAGTGTCTTGCTAACACTATTTTTTGTTCTCCACACAGGCATGAACGCTTTACAGTTACAGAATCTGGCAACATTAGCTGCTGCTGCGGCTGCTGCCCAAACCTCAGCTACTACCACCAATGCAAACCCTCTCTCCACAACAAGTAGTGCCCTGGGAGCCCTCACGAGTCCTGGTAAGAGAAATCCCTCTAATTCCAAATTTTTGCAAGGAAAAGAGCCACCACATGTCCAAAAACAAATGTTGCCCACTCACTTATCCCAGGATGAGCATTTCTGGTGGATAGCTAAGAAACCACATGGGAAAGGAACGCTATGTTTTCTTTTGTTTTAAGAAAAAAGTTTGTTGGGTTTTTTCCCAAAAAAATCTTAAAGAGGGAAGTATACACAGGAAAGAGAGGTCCAAAGCTTATAAATTCAAAGATTCACAGTATTAGCTGGCACCCAGAGTCCAAAAGAGTATTGTCTGACATTGCCCCAAGGTACTTTTATAAAACATACTATTCTTCCTGTAAATCCTCGCCCTCCCCACCCCCCCAAGCTTTGTTTAAATTCCATTTATTTTTTTGGAGATTGAATTATTGATCAACTATATTAGGTTCTTCTTAAATTTACCTCAACTGTCTCTTCTTTCTGTCTTTAAAATTCCATGCACAGATTCCAATGGGCATACTTTTCAGTGTATTGGAGAATTTTTTAAGAAAAAAATCATTTCTTATGTCCTTATTCTGTTGTAAGGCCTCAATTCATTCTAATGTGATTCCCACTCCAGCCCGACCTTCCGGGTTTGTTGTAGCAAAGTTTATTGTGGAAGAATAAAAGAGCAATGCACTTCAAGTTAGACCTCCAAATTCAAATCCAGATTCTGCCACAGTGATTGTGGCCATATCCTTTAACCTCTCTGAGCCTCAGTTTCCTATCTCTGTAATGGGGATAATAGGATCATGGGAGCTTAGATTTCTGAGCTAACAGGGATATTTTTTAAAAAGAAAGAAAGAAAAACCTAAAAACTTGATTTAGCAACTTATTCAAGGAACCCAAATACTTGCACTATCCATCTACAAGAGTTAGTGAGTGTAAAACTTCATAAACATTAAAGCACTATAGAAATATACTCAAATGCATCTTTGTAAGTTTTTTTTTTCCCTCAAAAACTTTGCTCATTTATCATAAAAGGAAATGCCCTTTTTCTCACTTCCTGGCTATTTACCAGTTATATGCTGACATAGCCAATGCTCAGACACAGGAGTTTACATAAATATGCAAAAAGTTCTCACTTTTCCCCTTCCTGAATTTTCTAGACCTTTAAGTGTGGCTTCACCCCTTTTTGTGCCCAGAATAGCAACCCAGTGTTAAGACAGGGCTGACAGGATCATGCCGTGAGTGATTCCTTTTAAAAAGGAGACAAATTTTTTTAAACCCTCTTCTGACTGTTGAGTTAACTGTTTTAGTCATCCCAGCATGCTTTATTTCAATCTGTAGCATCCTTGGGAACAGAAGACCCTGGCCTATTTATTGCCTGAGGTTCAAGAGAATCAGAATCAATACTAAAAGACTGCCACAGTTCTTTAAAGATTAAGAATCACCAGTGTAGATACTATATTCTAGTTCAAGGCATCTTTAGGAGCCTTCTAAGTCTTCTATGACCTGAGATACCCCTTTCTAAGGCCATTTTCTTTTGCTCATTTCACTCCACAGCATAAGGTAGTTATTGTCCAAAAGGGATGATACTTAAATATTTTGTGACCTGACCTAACAACTTTCCTATCAAAAAGTACTGAATTGGAAAAGGATTTTGATGGTAGTTGTGTTTGTTTGAACATATCTCTTTTTCCTGAGACGACAGAAAAAGGAAAATGTTCTTCCTTCCTTCTCTTCTCCATTAACTGAAAAACCACCCTGGTAAAGTATCCTTCAATTTAACCTCGAAGTAATTTTTCTATCCTTCTGTGTATTCTGTTAACTGGAGTATTATTGTAAGTGATTTTTTTTTTCTCTCTTTTGTGTAGGAAAGCCCTACATAATAGCTGAAAGTATTTCCCATTAAAACTGAGCTATAGTAGCAGAAACAATTTAAATCTGCATTTCAATTATTTTTCTTAAGTGTAACTAAAAAATGTGGTGTTTAAGTGAATGTAAATTGTTTGTCTAATTTCCATCAGGGGCCAAGTCAAAGCCCCAGAAAATGTGGTTGGATCTCCAGTGAGTCCAGGAGATTTTATATAAAATATTCCACTTTGAAACAGCTCTTCAGGTTAATGCCATTATTTATTTTAAAAAACAAATAAACAGAGCTAAATACTTTACCATTAAGATGACCCAGTGGAACTGTTAAATGGCATTGCGACCTCTTTTTTTTTTTTAAGTCCCCCTGAGGATTCTGTAGTTTTAAATCTGTTACTGGGTTTTGGTTTTTTTTTTTTTTAATACCACTTCTTAAGCTGCAGCCAAATTCATCCAGAAAGGAAAGGGACAATGCAATCCCCCAAACTATTAATTTTTTTTATAATTGTAAATTTATAATTTCAATTTTGCATGCCCAGGAAAAGTCTCCCTAAAGCACTATTATAAATGATTTTAAACAGCCTTTGCTTAAAAAACATGAAAGATTAAGCTTTCATTTTTGTAAAAATCCCCTCAGGCAATAAATAGGTTCTTTTGTCTCATGGCCTTGAAATAAAAATTTAAATTGTTTAAATTGCCCATGGTTAGAGTAACTGTTTCATGCAATTATCAGATGGTAGTGAATAAAACTGAAAATTAAATCATGAAAGAATAAAAACCAGGTAAATGCACATTATGCCTTTCATGAGTTTCTCACAGGTCTTTTGAAGCTTCCTTAATCAACTTTCTTGTCTTATAGTTTGATATGATAATTGTTTCCTTTATTTACATTAATCTCTCCTATTTCATTAATTAATTCTTTGGTCATTTTTTTTCTTACCCAAATTTGAACTTGTTTTTGAGGAATGGGTTGCTGGGATTCAATATTTAAAAAAAAAAAACAATTGTATAAGTGTTGTTACACCTGAGAGAAGAAATAATGATCAGTTACCGATCTATGCTTAGGGGGATGGTGTGAAGATTAGTAGGTGTGTTTTCCTAAAGCATTTTGAGAGCTATGAATGACAGCAGTGTTGCAACCACATCTGAGTATATTTCTTTGGGATCTTTTGCTGGGCATGGTGCCTGTAAATCTCCTCTGCTGCTGACAAGGCTGAGACTGGTGGGTCACTTGAGTTTGGGAGCTCTGAGCTGTGATGGACTAAGTCAATAGAATGTCCACGTCAAGTCTGGGACCAGTATGGTGAGCCTCTGAGAAAGAGGAGCTACCAGACTGCCTAAGTAGGAGAACTGGCCCAGGTCAAAGCTCCCACACTCATCAACAATGGGATGGGGGTCTAGGAATGACTGTTTATACTTCCAGCCCAGGAGAGGTAGGGAAACCAAGTCTCAAAAAAGGGGGAGGGGGAAATTTTCAGTCTATATCATTTATGGTTGCATCTAGTATATTGCCTCTTCCTGGTGAGCTTTCTCTCTTTTTTATTTTTTTTAATTTAATTTAATTTAATTTTTTGCTTTTTTTTTTTTTGGAGGGAGGAAGGTAGGGCAGTTGGGGTTAAGTGACTTGCCCAAGGATACAGGGCGAGTAAGTAAGTGTTAAGTGTCTGAGCCATATTTGAACTCAGGTTCTCCTGACTCCAGGGCCAGTGTTCTCTTCATAGCGCCACCTAGCTGCCCCTTCCTTCTTTTTTAAAATAAGGGTGCTTTAAAGTTCCTCATTTACCTCTCTGGGTTGAGATTCAATGAGGTATACACAAGACTCATAAATAATTTCTTTGGATGGTAGAAGGCACTTTACTATGTGGGGGTGATATTTTTTCCAGGGTTTGTGCATGTGAAGTACTTAACTTTTCAAATAGCTTTAACATAACTGTAGGTAATACTTCCCCCCCTCCCCACCAGCTTTATAGTATTCTCTGCCTCTTTGAGATGCTTCCTGTATGTCAGTTTTCAAGTAAATGGTTAGAGTTCCTTTCCAGCTATCCGAGCTTAGAAAACAAAGACTGAATGTGATTTAATGCCAGTCAAACCTACCATAGCAATGGCAAATGAGTGATTTCAACTTATAGATTTTATGCATACATATGCAGTTTCACAGTTTAGTGGGGGGGGGGGGACCAACAGTGAGCTTAGCAACAAAATAAGCAATAGAAAACCGTTATCTACAGAAGAAATCATCCTGTAACCTTCACATTTTGGAGTTTCTTGCTTGCCATTCTTATATCTTATTATCATTCATACTTATTCATTCATCACCCTTTATTTTATCTATTTATATTCTCTGGGTAAACTCATAAGTATCAAGAGACACTCACTCTATAAGAAGGGAGGTGATTCATTTACCAAAAAGCCATTTGTCTCTATTGCCTTGTAAGGGGAGGGGGAGAGAGACTGGGTAAAGAAGTTGAATAATTTCCTGACCAGGTTTAGGCATATCAGCTTGCCCAGTGCAAATAATTGTGACAAGCAAGGAACAAAGAAAGTTGATTCTCTCTTATTTTTTTCCCCTGGGAAACCAAAGGACCATAAATTGGTGTTGGAATGACCTTAGGAGTCATCTCATTCAACTCCTTTATTTTACAGATAAACCAAGACCCAGAAAGATTAAGTAATTTTGCCTAAGGTCGCACAGTTAGTAAGTGGCAGAGCTGGGATTTGAACCCAATTTATTTTTTACTCCAAATCCAGTACTCCTTTCATTGTACCATGATGTCTTGGTTCTCAGCAGCTAGGCAGCACATTGGATAAAGCACTGGGCTCTAGCATTGGGTCTGGAAGACCCAACTTCAAATTTGGACTCAAGACACTTACTAGCTCTACAACCCTGGAAAAGTCACTTAACCTCTGTCTGCCTTAGTTGTTTCTTCTTCTTCTTTCTTCTTCTTCTTTCTTCTTCTTCTTGTTCTTCTTGTTCTTGTTCTTCTTCTTCTTCTTCTTCTTCTTCTTCTTCTTCTTCTTCTTCTTCTTCTTCTTCTTCTTCTTCTTCTTCTTCTTTCTTCTTTTGCCTATTGGAGGACAATTGGGGTTAAGTACCTTGGCCAAGGTTACACGGCTAGTTTTTGTTTTGTTTTGTTTTTTTTGGGGGGGGGGGTGCGGGAAGTGTCTGAGGCTAAAACCAAACTCGGGTCCTCCTGACTCTGGGGCCAGCACTTTACTCACTGCGCCACCTAGCCTCCCCTGCCTTAGTTTCTTCAACTGTAAAATGGGGATCATAATAGCATATGCCTCCCAGAGCCTTTATGAGGATCAAATGAAATACTAATTATAAAATACTTAGCCTGGTGTCTGGCACACAGTCACTTAATAAATGTGTATTCCTTTTCTCCATTCTTCCTTATTTATTTATTGCTTTTTTTTGAAGGACAATTGGGGTTAAGTAATTTGCCCAAGGTTACACAGCTAGGTTTTTTTTGGTGTATGTGTGGGTGTCCTCAGGTCCTCCTGACTCTGGGCCGGTGCTTTACTCACTGCGCCACCTAGCCACCCTGCACTCTTCCTCATTTAATACAATAGAAATGCCATAACTAGAGAGTTTGTGGAATCTCAGTTCTTGTAACAGATATTTACTGAGTGCCTACTGTAACATTGAGGGAGATACAAAGATAAAAAAAAATGTAGTTTCTGTACTGAGGGCACTTATGAAGAAAGAAGAAGCATTGAGTTGGGTCTGGAAGGATGGAAAGAAAAAGAGATAATCAGGAAGGTATTCTAGATATGCAAGACTATATGGACAAATGTATGGAGGTTTATAAGCATGGGAAATGATCCAGAAACTAGATAATCCAGTGTGACTAGAATATGAAGCATGGAGATGACATAAGTAATTTGAGCTAAGTCAAGAAAGATGGGTTGAAACCAGATTGTGGATAACTTTGAATGACAGTTTAAGGAATCTGAATTTTATTTAATGGACATTAGAGAACCACTGATGATAACTGCCACGATCAGAACCGTTCATTAACGAGATGAATCTAGCAGTAGCCTGTAGGAGAAAAAGGATTGGGGAGAGATTGTAGGAAGTTAGAAAAGTGTGGAATTATCCAGGCAAGATCCCAAGGTGTTCAGCTGTATAGTACAATGCCATGAGTGCTCAATCCTACCTTTGACTCTTACTGGCTACATTAGCATGGGCAGCCATTTAACCTCTTCTGTTATTGTTCAGTTGTTTCAATCGTGTCTGGCTCTTTGTGACCCCATTTGGGACTCTCGTGGCAGAGACAATGGAGTAGTTTGCCATTTCTTTCTCCAGTTCATTTTACAGATGAAGAACTGAGATAAACAGGGTTAAGTGACTTGCCCAGGGTCACACAGCTAGTAAGTATCTGAGGCCAGATTTGAATTCAGGAAGATGACTTAGCCTGACTCTAGGCCTGGCCCTCTGTCCACTGCACTACCTAGCTGTCAAAACCTCCCAGCCTCTGTTTAGTCATTTGTTTAATAAAAGTAATATAGTTATGGTACTTAGTTCATGGAATTGTCATGGGTGTCAAATGAGATCATATATGTAAAGCACTTTGCAAACTACAAAATATGTCTAAATGTCAGTGTTAAGTGAGAAGTAGACCTGATTGAAATCAGCATTCCCTAAATATACTTTCCAGCCCTGTGATTATCATATTTATTCAGTAATGTACTAGACTCTTTCCATATTGCTGTTTGAGAATTACATGAGATGAATATCTCAAAATGAGATTCTTTGGGAACACGACAACAACGGGCCTTTATAGAATGCTCTAAGTTCAGCAAAATACTTGCCCAGGGTGACACAGTTAATAAATGTCTATGGTCAAATTCAAACTCAGGTCTTCCTGACGCCAGGCCTGGCACTCTATCCACTGCACCACCTAGCCACCCTGACCCTACCAGTAAGTGTCATAATAATTTTCCCTATTTTGCAGAAAAAGTTAAAAGGACACGTAGCTAGTACATCTGCAAGGTAGGATTTGAACTCTGCTCTTCCTTACTCTGCATTCAGTCCTTTCTCTATTCACCCCAAATTGCTATCTATAACCAAATTCCTGAGATGAAGCTTAAAATGAACCCCCTTTCCATCCTAATTTTCTGTAGGAAGCAATTATCTAAAAAAAAAATTCAGAGTAAGGCCAATCACAAGATATTATTTATCAAAGGTGTTGTAGCAAATCCTCAATTGTCAAAATGTGGGAGTTTTCTTGCGAGCTAGAGAGGACTCCGTGGCAGTTAGTGTTCACAGAGAAATTTTTAACAGCTGCCTCTTTTTTATACCCCAGGTCAGTTCAGTACATATTTCTGCAGTCAGCAGTTCAAATCTGTCATAGTGACACTCTGTTACAGGCCAGTACACCCACCTCTCTGTCTTTTATTTGGTTCCCAGATGACCCCAAAATAACCATCACTTGTAGGTGGATAGGCTAGGCTGACAGCTTTCTTCAGAATGAATCAATACAGATCCACGTTTGAATGTATCTTGTGAAGGTTGACTAGCAAACTACTTTGGTGCCATTCTGTAGAATAAGTGGTATTCTCTCCACTTGGATCAACTGAAAGGACCATTTCATTTTTAAAAGAATCACCTGCTCTCAAATATGGAATTTTGAGATGTGCCTTATCTGTTAGTATTACCCTGTGAGTGAAGCAAGGCCACATTTTGCTTCACAAAATATTCTTAATCTGCAAAAGCAGTCATCTCAATGATGCAAGCTATTTAATTTGTGGTTTATTCAACTTGTGGTCCCCATTCTCTCCCTTACCCACCTTTTTGGGGTTTTTTGTTTTTGTTTTTCAATGCATAGTTGTCAAGAAGGGAAATGAAATTCTCTCTTTTCTTCTTCCCTAGCCACTCTTATAAGCCCTTGGGGGGAGGGGCAGAATAAAAGGCAAGTGTTAAAATGAGGTGTCGTGATTATCTGTGGATTTGAATTAGCCTTGCTGTCATATTGCCACAGATAAAAGAGACTTGACAGCATGTTACTTGCAAGTGAGCTGTCTTTCTCAGCATTTTCTGCTTCCTCTCCAGAAGTGGTATCCAAGTGTGTCTCTTACTACAATCACTTTGGGGGTCACATGAAAGATTTATTGCTGTGACATTTCACTTTCTGTTAACCAACATTAACAGAGCTAACAGTAAATAACCTTTACTATAAGTGAAATCCTAGGATGAGGAAAATAATCCCCAAGCCCATCCAATGACCCACTTACTTAAAGCAATATTTGAAATAACTTAATTCCAGCTTGGCAAAATAAATCAGACATCCCCTGGGAATTTGCTGTAATGAAGTCTGGCTTGTATGCCTACTTTCTTATAAAAGTTTTCACATTTTGTTTATTTCTAACATTAAAAAAAAACCATTTTATTAGTTAGATCTAGACAAGAAGGCAGTCTATCTTTCTTTTTCGATTTAGAGTTTCACAATCTTCTCCTAGAGGAAGAAGAACAAGAAGCCCCTGGCTCTGGTGTACCTGTAGGGTAAAATTTAGTGGAACAAAAAGTTGTGTTTGGTACTGTCCAGAGTGAATCTCTCACTTCTACATTGTGGTTTCCCAGAGAAAGCATATAAATATGAGGGCCCAGTATACAGTAATTTTTTGGTATTTCGGGACTGAAAAGAACCATTTATGAAAAAGGAATTCTTCCTTTGTTTAAAGGGAAAAGACAAGCAATCTTCCTTTCTAATAAGTGGCCTTTTTTTTAATATAAAGGATATTATCCTGTTTTTGAGATACTGTGAATTTTTTTAAAAGCTACCAAAACAATAATAAAAAAAATTTTTAAAGAACCCTTCCCCCTGTCCCAGATGAATTCTGATACTTGTACAGAATAGGAGGCTTAAGGTGGCAATACTCTTGGTATTTGCTTCTTGGAAGAGCCAGGATAGAAGTTTGAGAAAATCAGAAGTTGGCTGGTCCAAATAGTAGCACAGCTGATTCTCTAATTCATTACAGTTTCCTGGTCTGCCAAAGGGGCATCAGTCCCTGCCAACAGCATGGCTTCCGAATGCTAGATGAGCGGCCTCAAATGGTTTATGAGACGCCCCTGACCTAGAACAGACTGGAGTCCTTAATAGTCCTGAACTAATTTAAAGCTTAATAAAGCTGCGCACCTGAGGGGGCAGAGATATTTATGGCTCATCACTCCACTTGCTTTATGCAAGTAAATTCTGCCTCTGCCCTGAGCTATGATTATTGCAGTCCTTTGGGGCAGAATACCCTGCCATGCATTCTGAAGCCAGGACTTCGGTCAATGCTTTGTTCCTTTGTTTTTTGGTAGGATTTAAAAAACAAGACAAAACTATTCTAGTTGATTTATTCTTCCTTTCATTTCTTTTGTTTTATTCTTTCAATGAGAGTAGTAGCTAGGATACAATTATTTTTCACTAACACTACTTAAATATCTTTTCTGGGTTTGTTTGTTTTTTTTGGATGTACAGTTGAGTAAATCTACAGAATATTTACTCACTATATGTTCATGTTGCTTGCATAGGTCTCAAAATAAATCCCTCAACTAGAAGGTGTCCCATGTGGGACACCCTACATAGTACATAACTACCATGTTTCATAACAATATCTGAAAATTTTTCTTATCATCTCATCTTCAGTATATATTTTTCTTAGCATCATCTTCAAAATGCATTTTTTAATGAAATGCCCAGTTCAGCTAGGTAATATACCCAGAGTATGCCATTAACCTGCTCCCTATTCTCCAGAGGCTCCCTTTGTAAGGTAAATGCTGACACAGACATGCCATTCAAAACATATAAGCAGTCGAATCTGGGCTTTAAATTCCTGTATAATTGGACAGTAAGATATTTGGATCATACATCAAATTGGCTTAGAGGGGAGGAAAAGGTAAGTGCATACCTGGAATGGAAATGAAGAAGAGTCTCAGGAGTACCGAAGGGAAGCCACCCATTACTCTCTGGTGAAGCTGATAAGGGTTCAGGCAGCCTGACTTCCAATAGCCATTCTCCTTTGTATTCATTCTAATGCAATGAGCAGGAGTCAGGAGACTGTGTGATCTTGGGTAAGTCATTTCATCTGTAATTCCATTTTCACATTTGTGAAATGAGATCAATCCTCTGCTCCCTGGGCCCTCTTCACTGAGACATTTTTGGAATTTCCAAGTTCCTTAGAAAAATACTAGAATTCTCTTTAAACAGAGAAATTACAGTTACCATTATTATTAGAAAAGTAATCTTGACTGTAACTGTTACATAGAGGGGATTTATTTTTTGTTCAGATATAGGACAAACCAGATGGCCTTTGATATTCTGTGATTCTATTAAAGTACAAGATAGGATTATTTTTGGATTAAGGCATGGATCCTGACCTCTACCCCCCCTAAAAATATACATACACAAGGAAACCAAAAGAGTTCAAACAGAACCATGTATAGTGAGAGGAAAGGTAGGCAGCTGCCTAGGGTAAAACACTTTCATGGTAGGGATAAGAGGAAACATAAGACACTTATTAAAAAATAGTAGGTTTTTTAAAATAAATGTACATATTTTTAATGCCAGAAAATTCTTCTCTCCATGACATATAGGTATTTATCACCTGATAAGTACACTGGCTCCTTACATATGACATGCTATCTCCTCTCTCCATGCCTTTGCCCTGGCTGTACCTCATGCCTGGAATGCTCTCCCTCCTCATGTCAACCTCTTAGTTTCCCTGACTTACTTTAAGATTCATCTCAAATCCCACCTTCTGTAGACCTTTTTCTTTATCCCCCCCCCCACCCTGCTAATACGAATTTCCCCTCCTAGATCATCTTCCTTCTCCATATATTCCTAGTGATTTTCATATTTTTTTCTTTATTTGAATGTGAGCTTCTGGAAGGCAAAAACTGTTTTTGCCTTTCTTTGTATCTATGGTGTTGCTAACATATAGTAAATAAATGTTTGTTGACTGATTGGCCATAGTGAAGGCTGAAAGCTTCCTGTAGACAGTAATACACACAATTTTCAAATTAAGGAGACGGTAATTTTCAGACCTTGCCTGGGCACACAAGTATCTTGTCCCAATACTAATTTCAGAGAGAATAATGCCCTTCATTAAGCACGAGTACAAATGAAGTGAAAATACTCTCTCTTCCCTCAGTTCTTCCTGTTTGTGGCATTGCTGAAGATGTTGACAGGGGAATTTTCCACATTAGTTCAAATTTGACTTGAGGTTACAAAACCAACATAGCCTACTTACCAAAGACAAAATGGAACTGTTGGGTTAAATGGAGCAAGATAACAGTATCCAAGCAGGGTTTTCTTGTAGTTATCACCATTCAGGGTCATGTACCAAGGCCCTTGGAGAGTTATTTGCTTTTATTTCAGGAAATGTGCTGGATTTGGGCTCTGCAAGGAGCCCGAGAGAAGTCTGTGGTTGGCCATTTACAATGGAGGCAGCCCTGCTGGACTGCCTGCTTAAACAGATTGAGACTGGCATGCACAGCTTCAGAAATCTGTATCTGCACTTCATGATCTTTTGCCCTTTGCCAAGCCATGGGACCATAACAACCCAAGGAAGATCTGCCTTTTAGCAATCTGGGTTACATAGAAAACCCTCCATGGGACTCAAATATTGCTTGCATTTTCTTCTCTTCTCTCTGAAGTCAAAGGTCTTTCCACTCTAGGGACCCGCCCCTTGGCAAACAGGAAGGAGGTCTGTCTCTTGACTTTTCCCCCAAGAACACATTTCACTCACTGTCACCTATCAGTTGATTGGACCCACTGTGAGCAGTGGTCATTAGGAAGAAAGACTGGAATCTAGTGTCAGTGAGGAGGAACTGGGTTAAAGGCAGCTTTTATACTTCCCAGGTTCTAGTCTCATGAGTAAGCCATTGCATTTCTGTCACATGGATATCCTGTGCCAAGAACATGGAGCTTTATATACGTAGGAAAGCACATGAAAGATACCATGACCAGCCAAAACCCAGAAAAGGAGGAGAGGTCAGGTTGGCTTCCCAAATTACAGAATCATGTAGATTGAGCTTATTATACAAAGCAAGTCTTTTCTATTTCACCCAACATGTCCCCTATCTCCCACTTTATTGTCTGTCTTCAGAGGCATTAAAATAAGAGAGGTTAAGGTCCCCAATCTGTGGATGGGTAATCAAGAGGTTTTCACCTGGACAATTTGCCAAAAAAAACAGTACAAACAAGTTATTGGAAGCAAATAGGGAAAAAGCAATGAAGGACAGGGTAGAACTGTTTGGGACACTAAGATATTACAGTGCATGCCCATTTATTGACTCATTTATATGGATTTATGGATTTATATAGTAATATTACATAATTATATATAATTAATATGAAAAATTTTTTTAAATTCATATATTATTCTAAATTTACATATTAACTTCCCAAGATAGTAATAATAATAATAATAAGGAGACCTAAAAGTGATTCAAAATTAAACAAGAAAGCACAACAGCAATAATAAAATAGTGCTTTAAGGCTTACAAAGGCACTTTACAAATATTATTTCATTTGATCCCCACAACAATTCAGAGAGATATTGGGCTGTTATCCCCATTTTATAGATGAGAAACTGAGGACAATAAAGCTAAAGTTAGCTACTCAGGGTCAAACAGTTAATAAGTGTCTGAGCCTGGATTTTAACTCAGGCTTTCCTGACTCTAGGTCCAGCATTCTATCCACTGTACCCCTAAAACTACCTCTAAAAAAAAAAACCAAACCCACTGTCAATTGATTCTTTAGAAGCTTAGAGTGTAGGAAGCTTGGCTTTCACCTGGTTCTATCTTTAGAAACCTACCTCTGCTAGAAATTACTATGAACTCTGGCTATAAACTTTGTGTCTTCCCCTTGGCCTAGTACAGGCTCCTGTTTAATAATTGTTGGCAGAATTGCATTGTTCTCATCTGACTAGTGCAGCTCCCAACTGTGTGAGAACTGAGTTGCATCAGGAAAAAGGTAAGAGATACCCATACAGGAGAAAAGACTTATTCGAGGAATGAGATAAAATATCACAACATCTTTTCCCATCATCTTCCAACGCAAACAGCTTTTCCTGCCCTATCGTTCACACACACACACACACACACACACACACACACACACACACCCTCAAAAACACAAAAGCCTATCTTCTGGGGAATAAATTAAAAATGGAGGTGTGGTTATCATAGAATAATTAGCCCCCATGGGAGTAGAGATGCTCTGTGTTTTGTTAATGCCCCCAAGTTGTGATTAGCTAATAATGATGGGGCCTCTGTCATTGCTTAATTATTCTACCTTCTCACAATGTTCCCTGCACAGTTGGAACACAGGAACCAAGATCATTTCAGGCAGACAAGCAACCACAGGCTCCAGAGTCCTGTGTGTGTTTGGTCAATGCAGGCAATTTTCTCTGTGTTTACAATTATTTTATTTCCTAAACCACAAAGCCGCCGCGCTTTCACTACCTAATTGTTCCGTGGAAAGCATTTAATGAATGCACTGAAGGCAGATTCTTGCTGCCTTGTGTTACTTTTTTTGTTGTCACTGTTAGTGTGGCTTTTATTTTTTAATCTATTGCCATCCAGGGGGAGTAGATCTAAGGAAAAGTGAATTTAAGAGGCAGTTTGAGGAAGTAGATATATATACACTTCCTGGAAACCACAATATGTTGCCTAATAAACATTTGGGGGGTGTGGGCACAGTAAAGTGCTGAGCCATAAAGAACTTAAAATTAATTCATTTAATAAACATTTCCTAAGTTCCTAATATATGCAATGCATCATACTAGTTGCTGAGATACAAAGATAAGCAGCAGTGTAAGCCCAGAGTGGAAATTCAAAGGCCTCAGTTAATTCAAATTCCAGTTTTGCCACTTGCTAACAGTGTGACCTTCAGCCAATTGCTAAATTTCTCTGGATGAACTACTTTTTCTGAGACATAGATAACCTAGCGAGGGTCAAGAGGAGGGTTACCGGGCTAGAGAAGGGCCTTGAGTTCATGATAGGGGGAAGGAACCTGGTATATTTAGCCTGGAAAAAAGACTGCTTAAGGAAAATATAATGGACCACGTTCAAGTGTGGCCTGTGTTTAAGAGGCAGTAGATTCCCTCTTCTTGGAGAACCTCAAAGAGAAACTGAGCAGCCCTTGTCAGGTATGACTGTGGGGATTCCTGGGTGTATGAATTGGACTGGAAAACTTCCAACTTTCCTGAAATCCTATGAGGTGTTTTTGTCTGTACAATGGGGATGGTGATATTTGTATCATCTACCTGACTTAGTTGCTGTGGGAGATCAAGGGATAGGAACATGATTTCATTGGCATAAGGAATTTCCTCTGCCAAGAAAGGTCAGAACTTCCTTTGTAACTTGGAGCCTTAGAGGATCTCCTAGGACACTAAGGGAAACAAAGTGACCCAACCAGAGCATTTCAGGGGTAGGACTTGAACTCATTTCTTACTTGCTTAAGGTCAGCTTTCCATCCACTCTACTTCCTATCTCATTCCTGGGATAAAATGGGATAGCACATGTAAAGTGCTTTGTAAAACTATATAAATATAAGCTATTATTATTGTAACAAGGATCCCTCCCCTCATGAAGCTTATACTCTAATAGAGCTATGGCAAGTATGCAGATAAACATATCGTACAAATTAAAATATTGGAAATGAAGAAGAGACTGAGATGAAGTCACAGGAAATCAGATGAGGGAAAAATAAATGATCTGATCCTGCTTGGGAAACAGAGATAAAAGTAAAGTGTAATGATAATGAAAGGACAAGAAAAAAAAGAGCCTTCAAGAACAAGGGGCAGGAATAGGTGTTATACATAATGTGGAGCTGTCCGGCCTTCACTGTACCTGGGTACTTTGGGGAGCAAGACCCATGAATGTCACCTGTGGGTCATAGCTGTTGACAGCCAGGAAAAGTAGCTACTGTATCAGAGAGGAGGTGGAGGAAAGGAAGTAATTAGGTTAATTAGATTAAAGCCTGATAATTGGATTCCTGCTTTGGAGAGCTTCTAAATGTATTACAATATGGTAGAATCTACTAATTTTCAATCAGAGGCAACTAAGTGAGATAGCATTATGTTAGGAGAAAAGATGGGAGGGACCCCATAAATAAATTCTCATTCAGGAGCACTCAGTGTAGTGGGCTATGTTTGTGTTTCTACCTGTACCCCACTTCCCTCTTTATACAAAAAGTACCAATAAATCTCCCATCAAGAGAACAAAGATTGTTTCTCTTTGTATATTAAGCAGGTATATTTGAATGAGAAAGAAATGCAGGAACCAGAGAATAATAATGATGATAGCTGCATTTACTATATGCCAGACACTGTGCTAAGTATTTTACATATTATCTCATATGATTCGCATAATAACCCTAGGTGGTGGGTGGCATTATTATCACCATTTTACAGATTAAAAAACTGAAGCAAACAGAGTTTAAATGACTTGCCCAGGATTAGGTAAAACTGGTGTCTGAGGCTGGATTTGAGACTTCCAGACTCGGCATTCTATCGACTGCACCACCTAGCTCCCTGGAAGAAAAAGGAAAATTGCTGGATAAGGTTTAACTTGTTGTAATATTGGTATGGAACTCTCACTAAATAATGGAATTTCAGAAGTATTCCAGTCTTTGCCTGAAAATCTCAAATGAGGGAGAATCCATTTTATTTCTCAAGAAAGCTCATTCCACTTTTGGATAGCACTAATTGTGAAATTCTTCCTTAAATCAAGCCTTTGTTAGATCAAGAAATTCCCTTTTTCTGAGTTCTGACATTTAGAAACAAGCAACATTATCTAATCCTAGTATGCTCTAGACCTGAACAGAAAGAGGAAGTATCTGATAAGTTCTGTAAAGTTCATAAATTTACCTTTAATTATAAAGTTCATAATATACCTTTGTATATTAGTATTAATAAGTACTAGTAGGTCACAACAAAAATCTATTCATCTGCTAGAGTTCACCTGTTTAATGTGAGGCATTACATTCAAGTCTCTCTAGAGATCTAGGAGTGCCTTTTGGTTCTACGGGATGCTTTGCATTAGTAAAAATTGAATACATTGTAATTCTGACCCATATCATTAGTTGAACTTTGGGGGCTATATATACTACCTACATACCTACATACAAGTACTACGGTTTGTATGGAAAATGTAATAGAATTATAAAAAAAAAATTGATGATGAGTCATCATGGACTGTTAGAGCAAAACAAGAACTTAATATTCACCTATCCCAAAGTGCCACCCAAAGTAGAAATCTTTATTAACCTTGAACACTTCTAGTAAAGGAGAGCTTACTACCTTATTCATGTAGAGAGAGGGTTTCCTCTAATGGTAGTGAAAAGTGCACTCAATGAATTTGGAGTTATAAAACCTAGGTCAAAATCCTGGCTCTGCCCCTTGCTAGTCATATGACCTCAAAAAACTCATTTCACCCCTTTGATGATCAATTTCTTTAGCTGAAAGTTATGGTAAGACAATACTTTCTTTATGGTGCCATTGTGGGTAAAGCATTTTGTGAACCTTAAAGAGTTTACTTTTACATGAGCTATTTTTTATCGTTACTTAGTCCATTTTCTTTTTGGAGGGGGGAAGGTAGGGCAATTAGGGTTAAATGACTTGCCCAAGGTCACACAGCTAATTAAAGTGTCAAGTGTCTGAGGCTGGATTTGAATTCAGGTCCTCCTGACTCCAGGGCCAGTACTCTATTCACTGTGCCACCTAGCTGCCCCTACTTAGTCCATTTTCAGAGAGCCTTGATTGCAAGGAAGGAACATTGAGGAAAAAAACTGCCTCTTTGTAACCTTTATCCATTGATTATGATTTTGCCCTCCTGGAGCAGGAGCTGGCACATTATGTCCACAGAGGCTGATTACCTGCTTGTTTTTATGTGGCCCATGAACTTGACTCATTAACTCAGGGGCCATACATTTGGTCCATGGGCTGTAGTTTGCCAATTCCTACTCTAGAATACCATATAATAAACCTATTCCCTCTTCCACATGATAGCTTCTCAAATATTTTTAAATTGCCATAATGTTCCCATCCTCCTACTCACCGGCTACAAATTTCCCCTTACCATATTAAATATCCCCAGGTCCTTAGGAAAGCACCATGGGGCAGTGGTTAGCTAATGTCAAAAGACCTAGTCTCAAATCCCATCTCTGACATTTACTAGCTATGTGACCTTGGGCTAGTCATTCAACTTCCTGGGACCTTAGTTTCTTCATCTGTAAAAAGAGGGCACTACATTAGATAGCCTCAGAAGCCCCTTCTACCTTGACCTATGAACCTAGGATCCTTCAACCATTCCTCAGTGGCACAGCTCCCAAACACATCAATCTCCTAATGGGTTTGTATATATAATGTACCTCAGGGTACACTCAGAGTCTTATATTTAAGTCTGGGTGAGGATCAAGTCCCTTTTTAAGCAAAGTACTTCGAGGAACTTTTTTTGGATAGGTTCAGGGTTCAGAGGTTTTTCATTATATTCCCAAATTTGTCTCTTTGCAACATCCACACATTGTTTCTAGTTCTTCCCTCTAGCAGTCAGGAAAACAAGTCAAAACCTTCTTCTACAGAATGGCCTCACAATACTTAAAGGTAGTTATCATATCTTTCTCAAGTCATCTTCTCCCTATATCCATTTTTTCCCAACTGTTCTCCCAAAGTGATTTTTCTTAAGCACAAAATTGACTCTGTCACTCCTCTACACGATTAACTTCAGTGGCTTCCTACTACTTCTTGAATAATATATCATCTCCTCTCTTTAACATTTAAACTCCTTTGTAATCCGGCCTCAGTCTACCTTCCAAGTTTCATGATGCATTACTCCCTTCCTGCAGTCTCCAGTCCATTCATTTTAGCCTTTCCTGTTCCTCACATGACACTCCATCTCCCATCTCTGAGACCTTGCACTAATCAACCAAAGAACCTCTCTCTCTTTCCAATGGAGCCCAGTCACCATCTCTACATAAAGCCTTTCCTCACCCCCTAATTGATAAAGTCTTCCCCTTTAATTATCTTGTATTCATTATATTATTATATGCTATATATAATAATATATTATTATATGCTATACATAATAATATATTATAATATAATGCATTTATTTAGATTTATTCTCTTTATAGTCTATATAAACTTATATATGTATTGATTATCTCCCTGATTGAATCTAAGCTTGAGTGCAAGAACTGTTTCATTCTTTGTATATCTGTCCCCAATGTCTGACCCATATCACTTCAAAGCTGGTTGATTGATCCCAAGACTTTTCTCCATTCTCATTTTTCCTCTTGTACATTCCCTCCAAGCCTGCCTTCAAATACAGCACTCCAAACTGAATGTAATACTCCCAGTTGTCTGTGGTCTTACCAGGTTAGAGAATGCTGAGAGGCTATTACTTTTCTAGTACTGAATACCATATGTCTTTCTTCATGCAGCTTAAAATTCGATTAGCTTTTTTGACAGTGAGAGGGAGAAAGAGTTCCCAAGAAGAGGTAGGGGATGACAGTGTTAAATGCTGCAGGTAGGTCAAGGAGAATGAGGGCAGAGAAAAAGGTGAAAGACTTAGCAGTTAGTAGATTATGAGTAACCTTTGTAAAAGCAGTTTCAGTGCAGTAATAGGGCCAGAAGTCAGAATCCATGGTGTTAAAGAAGTTGTTGGAAGTCAAGGAAGTAAAAACAGAAATTTTTTTTTTCCCTAGGACTTTAGCAGTAAAAAAAGAAAAGAGACTTAGGATGAGAGTTTGAGGCAATAAAAACAGATGTGCCTTCTGAAAGTCATCTTCCTGCCACTGACTTCGAGTAGGTAGTTTCCCTTTGTGGAAGCAGGCCAAAATGGGAGCAATCTTAGACTGCCAGAAAGATAAGGAAACAAAAACTGGGTGTAGTGGATAGAATGCCAGCCCTGCAGTCAGGAGCACCTCAGCCTCAGACACTTACTAGCTGTGTGACCCTGGGTACGTCACTTAACCCTGTTTTCCTCAGTTTCCTCATTTGTAAAATAAACTGAAGAAGGAAATGGCAAACCACTCTAGCATCTTTGCCATGAAACACCCAATGGGGTCACTAAGAGTCAGACATGACTAATTGCCTAAATAATACCACTACCACCACCACTAATGTCTACTTGCAATTGGCTGTTATCCAGAGGGGCTTTAAGGGTAACTTCCCAAAGTTATTATTATAATATTCATTTTTAATGACAACCTCATCATCAGTCACTCAAACAACTGAGCCTATCTATAATTAGGGCGTGGGAGGGAGGCAGGGGGAGGAGAGAGCACCAGAAGGGAAGAGGAAAGAAACTCCAGTGACATAGCCCTATAATCTATTTGAGAGAGGTCACTATATGGAAATTTTAGTCATGCCCTTTACTTCTGAAGACCATAGAAACAGAAGGAGGCTGATGTTTTTTAAAATGCCTCCTAAATCTCTTGTACTCTTGAATTATTCAAGCAGGACTTCCTAATGGTCCCAGGGTAGAAAGCATAGATCCAGAATGATGTCACAATTCTGTCCTCTGGATAGCTATTTGGGGAACTGAGCAGCTGGGATCGATCATAGGTTCGTAGGTTAATACCTGAAAAGGACCTCAAAGGCTTCCTAGTCAGCTTTCTCAGCTTACAAAGGAGGAAACCGAGGCCCAGAGTGGTGAAATGGTATCTCCAGCATCTCAGGGGCCCCATGGTGGCAGCACCTATAGCAACAAGTCTTACCAGGTACACATATACCCACATACAAGCACAAACTTTGTACAAAAGGGCAAGGAATTGTGTTTGCCAAATGAGAAGCCAATAATATGGATTTCTCAATCTTTTCACTTCCTGGTCAAAATGTCCATAGGCTGGTTGCTCCCTTCCAACTTTTTTAGAAGGCAGTTATAACCTTGTTAGAAGTAACAGGTTGTCCTCTGGTAGAAGTGAGCAAGCAGGAGCAGGCCTCATTTCCCGCCTACTTTAATCTCTTCTAACTATAGCTTCTTTGTTTTAGAAGTAGAAATAACCTTCTACTGAGGACCATGCTGTGGGTGATTATAGAGCAGCATTTAGATGCCACCCTTCTGAAATGCCCCTTGGCATTTTCTGAAATGGTTCAAGGGAAGAAATACAGGATGCAGAGCCCAGCTGAGGAAAGGGAGATTTTAGGTGGGCAGAATACAATTACCCCAAGCGGAATCCTGCCAGGCTGCCAACACAGAAATTGGAAAATATGTGTGTTGGTGGCATTTAATTTGTGTCTGCCTATTGTGTCTAGGGTCTCTCTATTGTACATCTGTTGAACATTCCGTTTTTGAATACTTTATTAAGATTGGCTCTGTCGGCTGTTTCCATTTCCAAAGAAAGAGCTCATTTGTGAAAATTAGGAAAGATTTCTAGAGGGATCTGGAAGGTAAGAGATTCCAGGAACAGTACATGGGAGTAAGTATACCTGTTCATCCCAACGAAAACTCAAGGCTCAGTAGCTATTCTAAAGGCATTGGCCAAGGGCTTCCGGGACATTGGACTTTTCTCATTTTAATGAGTTAGCCAGGCATAGTGGAGACAGTATGGGCCTTTGAGACGTACTGACTATAACCTTAAGCAGGTCTTGACCTCTCAGTGCTCTAGGCAACTCTCTAAGCCTCTAAGTTGCAGAAAAGATAGGGATCTAATAATAGTTACATTTGATATTATATTATTATATAAAATAGCTAACATTTCATTTAGCACATATAAAATATTAAAATATAATGAAAACAAACTAGCTAACATTTTATATAGTATATAAAATATTAAAATATAATAATAAAATAGTTAATGTTTTCTATATTAAAATATAAAATAGCTAACATTTTATATAGTATATAATATAAAATATTAAAATACAATAAAAATATGAAATAGCTAACATTTCTATAGTACATGTAATATGAAATATAATAATATAAAATAGCTAACATTTTCTATAGTATATATACTATAAAATATAATAAAAATATAAAATAGCTAACATTTATATAGTACATGTAATATAAAATATAATAATAAAAATATAAAATAGGTAATATTTTATATAGTCCCTACTCTGTGCCAGGTACTATGCTAAGTATTTTACAGTTATTTCATTTGATCCTCATAACCACCCTGGAAGGTATGTCCTATTATTATCCCCATTTTTAAGATAAGGAAACTAAGGTAAACAGAGTTAAGTGATTTGGTCAGGGTCACACAGGTAGTGTCTGAGGCCAGATTTAAATTTTGGTCTTCCTGACTCCAAGCCCAGAACTTTCTACACTGCTCCACCATCAACTGCTCTGATAGGGAATTTCCTCACCTGGGAGTTTCCTGTACCAGTGGAATCATAAATACAGACCCTATCCCTGTACTTCCATCTATCAGGGATCTATAATTTCACTCTTAACTGTCTAGATTCATAAGACCTGCCACAGCTTTTGTTCCACCAGCATAATCTTCAAGAAACCAGGGTACCCTCTTGGATTTTCTATTTCCCTGTATTATAGCCTTCTATAAGACCAAGGGGCCAATTCTGTGTTCAGGAGTACTTGGGTTCAAGTCATGTCTCTCATATCAGAGCTGTCCAACCATAGGCAAGTGCCACTTAACCTTAAAGTATCCCTGGGAAACTCTCCAAGACTATAAGTTGCATACAGATTGTTGGTCCGGTAGCCATGGAGAGATGGTGAAACGTAGAGAGATGTAGGCATGTTTGTAGACAGTGGATGAAATGATTCCACAGTCATGCAGTGAAATAGCGAAATCCTCTACTGGATCAACTAAATATAACAAAAAGAGTACTGACTTCAGATTCAGAGGCTCTGGGTTTGCTAACTGGGTTCCAATCCCACCTGCACCAAAGAGCAGCATATAGCTTTGATACATCAGCTCCATTACAGCCAGTTCTGCGGATCTGAAGGGGCAAATCTTCCTTGAGGCACATGGCTGGCTAACTCTGATAAGAGTTCTCAGGGGTTCTTAACCTAGGGTCCATGAACTTGTTCTGTTTTGTTTTTTTTTTTTTATTACAAAACTCAGTTTTACTAAAAACTCAAACTTATTTTAAAAAATAATACAACTCAGTCCACAGTCAATAAACATTGATTAAGTGCCTACTGTATACCAGGAACTATATTTCAGTATAATTTATTTTCTTTGTAATCTTGCATATTTCATTTTCCTCATTTAACATCCATCATTTAACTGCGGAGCTAAAATACTTACCAGAGGAACCCATGACCCCAAAATGTTCAGAACCTCTGGCCTAGATCCTCCCCCCCCCATCCCTTACAAAAGGATAGAGATAAGGCCAGTGGAAAGGAAGTTGACAAGCTTTAGAGATTTCTCTTGCTAACTCACATCTATCACCCTTGTGGGCTGCCTGATCCTAAAGTGGGGGTGCTTTGCTTTCTACCACCTGGGATCCTTTTAATACTATTTGAATTTATGACTGACTTCTGTTTTTAATAAAGAGTCAAAAATGAGGAATTGTTTTCTTAATTTATGCCTGAGGGCCACCTGGGGTATTATATAAGCTCCAGGGACATCATAGGATCATAGATGAAGATCTGAAAAGGAACTTCAAATGCCAGAGTCCAATCCCCTCATTTTACAGATGAGGAAACTGAGCTACAGAGTAATTAGATGATTTGTCCAAGGTCGTACAGCTAGAAAGTATCTGAGGCAGAATTTGAAACCAGGTTTGTCTTTGAAGTTCATTTCTTTGTCCACGATGTTATGAATTCTTCTGTCATCCACTTACTTTCACCAGCCATGTGCCCAAGTGAGAGACTTTTTCCCTCTCTTTTCTCATTCATGCCAGCCTGTCTTGCTCGTTTCTCACTATTCTCCTGGGGTTGGACACAGGGTGACCTCCTTACAAAGTGAGATAAGAAAAATTTCAGTGCAGACTGAAAAAGTAATGAATTCTGTGAGAGGAAACTGGATGGTACAAAAATGCAAGTCACGAAGGCTAAGTCATTAAAGCCCATTTTGTGTGTTTCTGTGTCTCCAGCAATTACAGTAAATGCAAGCAGAATGGCAACATGATGAGAGAGATTTCTAGCCATGTTAGAGGTCAGAACTCAGGCTTTTCAGGAACAAGGTGACATTACCACCTATTAGACAAGCTATTCTTCTGCTGGGCAGTTTTTACTTGGATTTTTTGCTAGTGCTAGGAGGAGACCAAGAAGAAGCCAGTTCATGAAGTCTGTCAGTATTTAGTCAGGTTTAACCCTGGAGACAATCAGAAGCAATCAATAGGAAATCTCTACTCACTAGCACCAAGTCACATTTCTCCTATCATTAGTGTAAATGACGGTAGAGCCGGGGAACTTTTTCTGACACAAGTGAGTTATTCCAGAGTCCCAGATGAGTGTTAAAATTACCATACCTCACTATTCAGGCTCTTGGATTGCTTCTGAGCTAGCCTAATATGGGTAGGCACGTGCCTCTAGGCCTGACCACTGGTAGGTGAGGAAGCCCCACCTCCAAAAGAGCCAGGAAGTTCAAAATGCAAAGAATGAAGCAACTGAAGTCTAAATGAGGTCTCTAGCCATCCCAAGGAAGATAAATTGGGACACACAGAAATAGATATTGCTGGATGCTCTGAATTCTACCTTGAGAGTGCTGAGCAGACTCTGATGCTATTTAAGAACGTTTCATCACCTTCTTTCTTCCTCCTTTCCCTCCAAACACCATTTCTAGAAGACCATGATTCCAGTCAAATAGTCATCAAAGATGGTAAGTACAAGGAGAAGGAGGGAGCAGGTAGTCTACAATAAAAGTGCTGCTCAAGGGTCAAGAAACCCTTGAGTATAGGTTGAACCAGGTTAAAATGTAATTGGGAAATATTTAACAAAATAAATAAAAATACGATAAAACATAGATAACATTACATCTTAAGCCAAGCAGAAATCCTTATGTAGGGATTAGTGGTCCCAGTTTCTGTTTCAGTTTGACAGCATGGGGATGTACAGTGTCTGAGTGTACCAAAGGGATCCATTGATTAGAATGCTTGGGTATAATGCAAGTCTTTGAAGTAGTCACACACCCAGAAAAGGTGATAGATGGATGATGGATGATTGATAGATGGATTGATAGATAGGCAGGCAGGTGGAGCTAGTGAGTGTTTATCGTTTACCATGTATGTGAGAGGCACCGAGCTCAAATAAGAGGCTTACTCTTTTAATTACTCTACCAACATGGAGGGGACAAGCTGATTTTTCTTTTCTTTTTTAATGGCTATCTTCTTTTAGATTTGGGTACAGGCATTCTCCCCATAAGTTTGCCTTCACTGGTTACATTGCTGGTGCGTGATAAAGCATACTCTAAAAGTTATAAAATCATGCTTTAACATCATTTGGCCACTAACTTATAGGTGTGACATTTTTCCTATGAAACTACCTCCCCTCCCCCACTCCATGATGTCTTCTCACCCAATGTCATATTTTCATGATACCACTTAATAAAGTTGGGAGTATGCCTGTAATCATTTCTAGGATTGCTTTCATGGAAATCCATCGGACAGGCATTAGAGGGTTTGCTAAATCTTTGAGTTATTATCAAGCAAGTTCCTTGCTGTTTAACCTTTCTATTATATACTTTGCAAAATCAGGAGTCATCATTTCCAGGTAGAATTTCCATTAGTTCTGGATCCCCTTAGTCAAATCTGCTCTCCTTCAGCACTCCAGAGAGGTTCACAGAAAGCTCTGCTGCTAATATAGACTCAGATTATATACATATAAACTCAGAGTGGGTTATCCAGACTGCCTAAGCCAGAGAATATCTTGAGTCATGGGAAATTTTACTAAGAAGAAATAAGCAAATTATATAGGATACATCACCAGAAGTGGAGAATATAGAGTGAATGAATATGAAAGGCACTTGATATTACAACATGAGCTTAAATACCCACAACACAGTCTCAAAGAAAATCATTTGCTTGTCCAGAAAGCAATAGCAATCTCCTTTCCTATTAGAACACTTAACAACTGGGAGGTATCAGGGAAGACTTTAAAGGAAGGAGGTGTCACATAGGTGGAGCCTTGAAGGACCAAAATTCTGAGGGGCAAAGGTGAGAAGAAAGTATATTCCAGTCACAGGAGCTCTCCTGTGCAAATGCATAGCAGTATTAGATAGAATGTAAAGTTTGACAAATAGCTGGTAGCCCAGTTTGATTGTGATACAATGTGTATGAAGAGAAGTAGTATGAAATAAGGCCAGAAAGCTAGGTAGAAGGAAATTGTGGAAGTCTGTATTCCAGGCTGGGGAGTGGGTATTTTATCCAGGAGACAATGGAGAACTCCTGCAGAACACAGAAGAGTGTCATAGGAGTATAGAAGGGGACTGTAGAGACCATCAAGTCAATCTCCTTCATTTTGAAGTTGAAGACACAGAGAGGTTATCCAGGGTCACACCTAGTAAATGTCTCAGGAAGGATGTAGATTCTGAACTTCCTGACTTCCAAGTTCATCACTCACGTGGACTTCCTTTAGCAGCCCAAGAACATGAGTGGGGAAGTCCAATGGTAGGGTCATCCCAGATTGAGGATTGTCAGAGAACTCTCTTTCAGATCCAAGGGAGGGATATATAGTTCAAGGAGAGAGTATTCAAGACTTTACTCTCCATCCCCATTATGTACCAAGGTTCTATCTTGTACTCATAAGGTTGCACAATGGATAGAGCACTGAGCTTGGAATTCAGGAAGACTCAGACACTTGCTAGCTATGTGACCCTGGGCAAGTCACTTAACCCTGTTGACCTCTGTTTAATCATCTGTAAAATGGGCTGAAGAAGGAAATGGCAAACCAGTATCTTTGCCAAGAAAACCCCAAATGGGGTCATGAAGAGTCAGACATGACTGAAATGACTAAACATCAACAACGTTTTGCAACAACTGCACTGATATAATGTCAGGAATAAAGGAGTAGTTGGGGAAGAACTTAACCAATTGTCTTTTAATTCCTTCTTTTGTTACAGATTTTTTTAGAAAAAAAAACTTGAATGGTAAGGATACTTAATTGATCAAAACAATTCAATAAGTACTCATTAAACACCTGCTGTTTACAAGGCATTGTATTGAATCTTAGTCCCCACTCTTGAGGGACTAGGAAGGAACTGTATGGAGGGAGGGGAATAATATACACGAATAACTTGTATAAGAGAGGGGCATAAGTGCAAAGGAGAAGGCTGGAATATGTACTTATGAAAGCTTCATGGAGGAGGTGACAATTAAGTTGGGCTTCAGAGGGACTTCAAATATGGAAATGCCAGAAAACCGATTAGGGGAAGAGAATCCATTCCGGGAAGGACAGAAGATGAGCAAAGCCAAGAAGATGAGTAAGGCAAGGTAGGGAAAGAAAAATATTCCACTTTGGCAGGAGAATAAAATAGGTGAAGCAGAGTAATGGGGTATGATGCTGAAAAGCTATATTAGAGCCAGATTGTGAAAGGTCTTGAATGCCCAGAGCTGGGATGTATATTTTATATAGTAGGCAGTGGGAAGACCCTGAAGGTTTTTGAGGGGAAGAGTGATGGGATCTGAGCAGCACATTAGGAAGACCATTCAGGCAGTGTTATGAAGGATGAACTGGACAAAAGGCTAAAGTCAGGGAGATCAATTTTGAAGCTGCTCCAATAATTTAGGCAAGAAGAGATGAAGTCCTAACTAGGATGATTATTTGGGGGTTGGAAAGGAGACGATTATTATAAGAGATCATGTCAAAATAGAGTGACTAGGATCGGATGAAGTAGTAAGAGGAAGGATACTGATGAGGCAGAGATAAAGAGAAGGTTATAAGCCTAGGTGACTGGAATGGTGATGTTATCTTCAAGAGTAATAGAGAAGTTAGGGAAAGGGACATATTTTTGAGGAAAGTTGATGAGTACAGTTTGGGACATGTTTAGTATGAGATGCTAGTGGGCAGACAATTGGAAATAGGGAACTGGAGCCCTCAGAACAGCTTAGGAGTAAGAGAAAATTCACCTCCCTACTGGCTGATTGATGCATGATCCATCCCTCCCAATATTCAGTTCTTTTCTTACTGACTAGCAATGATCATTTTCATTGGCATTTACAGCCATGGTATAGTAGATAGAGAACTGGCCTTAGAGCCAGGAAAACTTTTGACACATACTGGCTGGGTGACCCTTCCATATCAGTGAAATCACAGGCACTCAGTCTATATCCACTCATAGCACTGTTGTATTAAAGTATTGTTATCATCAAGACTACCTAAATTGCCATATTTGGGCCTATAGACACTTTCTGCTTGTGAAATGTGAAGCCAGGCTTTATATGTTTGCATATTGTGATTTAAAGACTCATCAACTTGATCTGCTGTAATGATGACAGATGAGTTTTCCTTTCTGGCTAATTTTCACTAATCTTGTACTTTCTCCCCTGCCCTCCCATCCCATTTCCTTCTCTTTGTCTCTTTTTTCTCTTTCTCTTTCCCCTTCCAGTGGCTGCTTCAACTCCCAATTCCACTGCTGGTGCAGCCATGAATTCCTTGACCTCTCTGGGGACTCTGCAAGGACTGGCTGGAGCCACCGTTGGACTGAATAATATTAATGCACTAGCAGGTACCATAAACAGTGAGTATTTACTGCTCTGGTGGACAGCCTTCCCCAATATTGACCATGGGAAAATAATTAGTCATAAATGACCTACGAAAGGGTGAACTGTAACTGGGGATGGAAGAACACATGCTTCAAATAGTATAAAAAGTACAACTCAATTTTTGTGGGGTTTCTGTTGGGTGTTTTGTTTTGTTTTGTTTTGAAGGGAGAATGGTGCAGTGGAAATAACCCAGAGTCAAGAATGTTAAGTTCAGATTCTTCCACTCACCAGACATTATGTAACCTGGGGCAAGTCACTTTATCTCCTAAATCCTCAATTTCTTTACCTATAAAATGAAAGTCTTGAAAATTAGGTGTCCTTTAAGTTCCCCAATGACCATACAGTTTTATGTTTCTATGATAATTGTGCAGGAAAAAAGGGATCTTTAGAAAGGGAAATAGAGAAATGACCCTTCGTGCAGGGCACCTGCAGCAAGAAATCTATCTAGTCAGATGGATTAAGCAAATTCTTCTGCCAGTCAATCGGTAGCATTCATTCTCCACAGGTGCACCATTTTACTCTGGCTGTTTATAGTCTATAGCCAGAGGTAATCAGGTCTGGCCTCCAAAATATCCTCCTGGCTGCTTCGAAGGCAGTCCTTTTGGGGTCCACCAGAGAGCCTCAGGGATTTTCATCCTGAGAAGACCACCCATCCTATCATGGAAGAAATAGTGCATGGAGAAGTGCCAATTCAGGACACCACTAGTCTTCAGGTCAGACTTTAGGCCCATGCTGTGGCACTAGACATCGGCTTTCACTGAACACTGCTCCTCTGCCCCAAGCCGCAAAGAATACACTTTTGCCTCAGGCTCATTCCCCTCTGGCAGCACAAGGCCGGCAAGGAAACAGCAGGTATGTGGGAGCCAGCTGAGCATCTGTTTCTTCAGCCCAGTGGCTAGCCAGATTTTTAAAGCTGTAGGCTGTAGTAAGCATACAACTGGATATTTTGAGCCCTGAATCAGGGGGTCCCTTGGACAGTTGACCGCATTTGTAGCTCTGTTATATTGAGGGAGCCTTTTATTAAGGTTAAAAAAAAGATGACCCCCCCCCAACCACAATCCAACAACTTTGTACTTCAGAATTAAGACAATGGAATTGTAAACTTGAGTTTTGTAAGTGTAAAGGAGCCCACAATTTATCTGAATAAAAAGTCTTGAAAGGAAAACACATGGTATAAAACTAGGAAATAGAGGAATTGCAGAGTGTGTATATGGCAGGGGGGTTGTTCTTCCCAAAATATTAGTGGTCATTTGCCATGTGGGAAAACATAGAATCACTAGAGCAGAAATCAGCCACCAATTTCATAAGGGGGACAAAAAAAAATTACGCACTTCCCCCCCAAAAGAAAAAAAAAATTGTTACCCTGACCCTCCCAAATAAAGGCACAGTTGGCAAGGATAGCAGCATGTGAGGGGGTAACAGTCATTTAAAAGTATCTGTATGCCACACATAAATGTTTTGTGACAAAAGCCACGTGGCACAGGCTTCACATCTCTCACCCCTAACAGCATTCAGATCTGAGCAGAAGGGTCTTTGCTTCTGGAACAGAACAGCTCTTCTCTCTGTATGTAGGTTGAGAGAGCTCTAACCCCTACTTGTCTCTTCACCTAAGTTTTTCTTTTCCCCATCTTAGGGGCTTTGTTTTTTATTTTTGTTGTTGATGGTGTTTTGTTTTGTTTGGGGGTTGGGGGGAGTGGTTGGAATTTTGAATTTGTTTTTCAATATTCACATACATACATTCTAATCCCATTCATGTTGCTTCTACTGCCCCTGGACCCAGTTCCCCCCAAAGAAGGAAAGGGGTTTGATCACCCAGCAGCCTTTTGGTCCCTAAGCTAACAGGCCAGCAGGAACGGATGTCCTCCTCAGCACCATGTGCTCACTTGCATTGCTGTGCATGATAGCTATCCTCTTGTCTGTGCTGTCCTATTTTCTTGCCAAGTTTTGTTGTTATTGTTGTTGTCATCATTGTTGTTGTTATGCTGTTATTGTTGTTGTTGTGACTTTTCCACCATGATCATGAGGGGTTTGGGTGGTGCATTTTTGAATGTCCAAGAACATTGGTGAGCTCTTGCATGGGGTCTTGGGTTAACACAAGTTTTGCTTCTGGCAAGGACACAAGCTTTTTAAATAGGCATTGAGAAACTCTCTATTTGTGCAATTCTAGGTATGTATGGTTCTAGAAAAAAACAGAAAGAACAGATCTGATTTCAGAATGACCCTACCCTTCTATTATGAAGTAGCTTGTGCCTTTTTGTCATTGAACCAAGCTTTAGATGCTGTCATGTGTGAAAACAGAAAATAGGCCTTGGGTCTGATGAATGTGCTGGGCTATCTTATAATCTTAGTGTTCA
>NW_027186523.1:13911809-13941038 GCF_028583685.1 Petaurus breviceps papuanus
TCCAAGGAACATGACTGCCCTGATCACAGCTCTGATACTATTCAGGTTTTTGGAATATAGTCAGCGCTCTGTGTTACTGTGAACTCTAGTGACAGGGACAGCATAGATCAAAGGCACCCACACATACAGCAAAACACTCACTTTAGTTAGTGTTTTATCTTCTTCCTCCCCAATTATTTTTTTTTCCAAAATCGGTTAATAGTAGTAATAGGCAGTTAAACAGATCCGATATTTTTTCTTTTCTTATCCATTTTCAACTTGTGAATGGAAGGGGCTGAAAAACAATGTGATGTATAAAGGGCACATAGAAGGGGGGCAGGGGAAGGAAGATGAGAGTAAGGGAGTGAGGTAATCCCTCAGCCTCTGATAAGTTGAAAGTTGGCAGTCTAGATCTTGGGTATTAAGGTGTGAATTAAGTTAGATACAGAAAATCTTTTGCAGATATGTTCACACAGAGGCATTTTATTCACCCTAGGCAAAGTTTGAAAATTGTGTCTCCTGTGTGTTACTACCCTTTGGAGTCTTGGAGGCTTCTCTGTTGCCAGTAAACCTGACTTATCAGTTAATCAAAGAACATTTTTTAATGCCTACCATACATTTGTGAGATATTCTGCTAGGTACTAGAGATACAAAGACATAAATGAATTTGTGGCAAATTTAAGGATAAATGAAATGATTCTTACATGTCATGGAAAGCAGTGTTCTGACATGAAGAAAGAGATATGTGTTTCTACAAAGTAATAATTAAATAGTGACTTTCATTGTCCATACCTTAGGGTCCACTCCTAGTCCCAACTCTCCATGTAAATATTGCACTTAGAGGGGCAGCTAGGTGGTGCAGTGAATAGAGCACCAGCCCTGGAGTCAAGAGGACCCGAGTTCAAATCCAGCCTCAGACACTTAACACAAAACTAGCTGTGTGACCTTAGGCAAGTCACTTAACCCCAATTGCCCCTCCAAAAAAAAGAAAATATTGCACATAGTGATACATACTAAAACTTGGCCACATGTTTCTAAAAAGAGATGGTGTATATAAGGGATTTTTTTTGACAGGTTTTATAAAAATAGGGAAGAGATACAAGCAAGTTTATATTATTGGTTTACGTATTGTGCTGCCTTCACTTTTGTGAAATGACTCTAAATGTACATGTAGAAGCTATAAAAGATGCCACAAGCAGGATATGCACATATACATATATCTACTTTTATATGACCACGTGGAAATGTAACATTTTTGTTTGTGGTCTTTAATACTGTCATCAATCTGTAACCACACTGATGTGAATAATCCCTCCGCTGGTACTCCTTCCAGCCCCACCCATGCCTTCACTTCCTGGAGACCCTCATCCATGTTTTTCCATAGATCCTGGATCCACTCAATGGGCTAGAGGCCTTCCATCTTCCTCTAGGTCTTTAACTTTTTGTGGGTATCAGTAGAACCCTTGGGCTCTTTAGTTATTCTATGCTTTCACTAGGATTAGGCTACCCACACTTTTGATTCTTTGGAGATGGTGGGATTCAAAATCTTGCAATAATATAACCTTTTTATTTAAACGATAGGTCTTTGTAATGGAAACAGGTTAGGATCCTTAATAGTTCTATATAATTTCCCAAATGCAACTAAGTCAACTTGCTCTATTGAGTTCCAAGTCCTGCTCACTACTCATTTGCAGTGACTATCCCAGATGTGTGTAGTAGCAGCTAACTGTTCTCCTAATTTCATGTCATTCTGGGCAACAGGTGTTTTTTTTTTTATCCTACATGGATTGTTAAACTGATCTCTTAAGTAATTATGGATCTCATTGAGAGGTCCTTGTGATGTTCTGGGGCTTGATGAAAGTTATTACAGCAACATCCACAAACAAAACCATGTGGATTTCCTCATCATCTTTAAGGAAGCCCTCTCCCATTTAGACACTGTGCAGGATACAGAAGCATACACACAGTGTGTTTGCCAAGTGTGCTCCAGAACGTTCTAATGCATTTTGAAAGTTTTTCTCACTTATGTCCCAGTTTTTAAAGTTTAACTGTTGCATTTTTTAATTAAGTCTTTTTTAGTTTGAAAAATAAAAATAGTACCATTTATGATTAAACATTCAATAACTGCTTTCCTTTTTATAAAAATTTTAAATAAAATTATCTTGGTGTTCACCCTAAGAAATGTGTTATAGCTACAGCAGGATATGCCCCATGACAGCAGGAAAAACCTTTGTCAATTATACATCTCCCTGTTTTATGCCTCACTTAACGTTACTAATAAAGTTGTTGAATGGAGTTCTCTCTGTGGTAGCATTTATCAAGGAACAGTGTATGAGCTAAGAACATCCATGAGAGATACATTTTTAGAAGAATAGCCTTTAAAGCTGAATCAAATACTTTTTTTTATCAAGAAACAGAGAGAGCTATTTTATAGTCTTTGTACTTTCATCTGTTGTATGACAATTAAGATGTTCATATTTTTTTTTAAAATCAAGGAAACCCTCAAAATATATGTAAGTGATTCTTAAAGAGATTTTATAAAAGAAGAAAATAACCATCTAGTTCTGTAGTTATTGCTGTTATCTTAACCACCTGTTTTGGTAGTAACATAGTTCTTTTTTTTTCCATTCTTCTTTTTCCTGAGACATCCTATGAAATGATCCCCCAATGTTTTTTAAAAATGCTTTCTAACACAGATATCCATCATATGAACTTCATCTTTTCCCATTACTCTTGGAGATTTCATCCTCTTAACTACTATCTTAATTTTCTTATTAGGGACTCTATTTTGGAGTCCAGATTTGATAGGTCCTTTGTCACTGGTGAGGAAAAGAAAACCTCATAGAAATGTGACAAACAATCCATTTCCATCTGTTTTCTTCCAGTCAAGTTCATCTTTGAATGCTTTGGGAATGACACGACTGGTTCATTTGGTTCTTAGGCCAAATTTTGCTCATACTTGTTTTTGCATCATCTACTTTGATTGTTTTATAAGGCAATACTATTGTTTATAATCTTCTGCAACTCTCTCTGTAGTGTTTTACATACAAGTTTTATAAATAATATTCTAAACTGATGCTTTAGCTTGTCATCTCTCTCTGCCTGAGAAAGAGAGAAAATATATTTACTGACTAAAGTAGTTTCTAGGCTCTTTTGACCTCCTCATTATGGCAGCTGCTTACATTAGTTTTAATTTCATTATATACAGTATTATACACACACACACACACACACACACACACACACACATACATACCCCTGAACAATATATAGTTGCACCAAATCAGCTGGAACAACTTGTAGCATAGCAACACATGCTATAACACAAAGGAAAAACTAATCCAATTATGTAGAATATCAATCAATAGAAACCTATTAACACAGGCCTTATTTTTCTCTCTTTGGTTTACAACAACTCTTGCAAATAGTTGAAGCAGAACTAATGACTCCATGACTCCAATTTTTGGTGCTGGCTCCATGGTGGCCACAAAGTCATATTCAGGAGTAAATGTATGTTTTAACAGATGAACCCTTATATGTGGTAAAATAATAATATCATATATATGTAAATATATATATATATATATATATATATTTGCTTCATGTACTCCACAACTCTAGTCACTTGAGGGACTGTTAGGAGCAGTGTTTCCACACAACTACTGTCCTTATGGACCATCAGTTCCCTTTACAAAGAAAGTCCTTGAGGAATTTGCATCTTTTACTTAGAGCTACTAATAAGTACAAAAGCCAGGCTTACTAAGGAAGAAATAATCAAACCAGTATGACTGAATTAACATAGCTAGAGGCTTATTTTAATAAAAATGTTTTCAAGATAGTACATACAAATGGCTTTAGTGTATTATGTATGTAAGAAATTACATATTTGGACACATTGTTTCGCCATGTATAATGGCACACCGACCCATAAAAACACAGCTTGCTTCTGAATGTACTTTTGTGGACACCATGGAAATGGCACCAAAAACTCAGAGTTGTTAACTTTTTTATCAACTATATTCAAAGGCTACTTATTTTATATATATGCATATGTATATCTATATATAAATATATATTATAGCATGGCATAAGGAATAGAAAACTGGTCTTGGAACCAGGAAGCCTAGGTTTAAGGCCCATCTCTAACATACTGGCTGTGGGACTGTAAGTCACTTCACCAATTAAGGCTCAAAAATGACTCCTCAAGACTATAATATGCAGAGAAGATGCCAACCTGCATTGACAGGGACTTTCTGTATCAGTGAAGTCACAGATCTAATCCCTATCTCAAGTATATACACATCCATATGCACACACGTATACATGTTGTTTTTTGCGGTTCATTCATTTCAGTTGTGAGCAACTCTTCATGACCCCATTTGAGATTTTCTTGGCAGAGATACTGGAGTGGTTTGCCATTCCCTTCTCCAGCCCATTTTATAGATAAGGAAACTGAGGCAAACAGGGTTAAGTGACTTGCCCGGGGTCCCACAGCTAGTAAGTATCTGAGGCCAGATTTGAGTTCAGGAAGAAGAGTCTTCCTGACTACAGGCTCAGTGCTCTATCCACTGCACCACCTAGATGCCCATACATACACACATACATGTAAGTAGCACATATATAGAATATGTGTGTATATATGCATATATTTGTGAGTATGTGTACATATACATATATGCTGATAATTTAGCAATCAGCTTTAATAAGATGATTATGTAATGGAACAACAAGTAATCGTTCAGTACCCTGTAGTCTGACTTTCTCCCATACCTGATAGTCTAATTTTCCCACAGGCACATTCAAGGGGATGTGCCAGATGGGTACATTGGTACTTTATGAACTATGAAATGCTCTAAAAATGGAAATTATACTATTTTCCCCTTTAGCTAAGTCTATATCTAAATCAGAAGAGAAGATAACCTAAGTAGCAATTACTGATCTGCCTTTAGGGGAAAACATTATTAATTTGGGCCTCTATAATCTTATCGATCAATTAGAAACAAGTCATCCCTAAGAAAAATTGTGAAGTAAGTAATGTTTTTCTTTCACACCTTCTGATCTTCCTTTCTATTGCCATTCTTCCCTGAATCCTGGGAACTCAGTGTCCTCACGCTCCTTCTGGCTGCCTAAAGGTAAAACCTCACTTATGCCTGCTTTCTTGGGCAATGCATCCTTTTTCCCCCATCCCCACTAAAACTCCCTCAGGGCAACTGATCTTAGCTACTTTTTAGGTGGAAACCATCTACTGACTCTAATTTATACTAAAGTAAAAATGATTGGTACCCACTTAATTTATTAACCCTGACAATTCTTACGGAGTTTCTTAACCCAAAGAAATTGTTCTAAATTGATAGAATTAGTAAAAGAATTTCATTTCAACAAATAGATTTGGGGGAATTCTTGATACCTCTCCAGATTATAACAGGTAGGACATCGCTTACTTTACCTATAGATACATGCAAACAAAAGCCCTATCCAATCACAAATACCCCCTAAATTATTTCTCCCTTTGGAAAGTTAGGTGCCTTAGTTTTCCTTTGGCTTGCTGTCTTTTTCCTATCCCCCACCTACCAGGCATAGATCTTTTACCTATCTTTCTGCCAGGATCAAATTTCCATTGGTCCTACATTTACTAAAGAGTGAGAATAAGCTTCTCTCTTCTTCCCTTTGCCCACCCCCATGGTTCTTCACAAAACATAACAGAGTCCAGCTGAGAGAACACTGTCCCAAAGCTGATTTAAAGCCAGAGGCACAGGCTTTGGTATAAATGGAATGACCAGGAAGGTGCATGGTTAACTTGTCAGGGCTGAGGCTTTTTTCCCCATGGGTTTGTGTCTACTTAATACCCTTGCTTTCAATACTTGTTGGCCTGATACCATCTTGGGAGATACAAAGTCTCAAATGTGGTGCTGATGGGAATGGCCATATTCATCAACACCTAATTAAAGTCTGAACAAAGGCCTCATTCCTCTACCCATTTAAGTGGAGTAGATCATTCCTGGTCATACCTTCCTCACCAGGACTGTAACTCTGATTTCAAAACAGTTTTGAGGCAGTATTCTCACAGTTGAACTCTATTACACTTTGGGGGTAGAGATAAGTGAGAAGAAGATGGAGATGGAGGAGAAAATGGTCATTTCTACTCTTCAGTAATTGTAGGAACACTGCAAATGGATTTGATCTCAGGGTACTTAAAAGATCTGATTGCTGAATTTATCAGTGATGGTTGAAATAGGAGAGGAGGGGCGGCGAGGTAGCACAGTGAGTAAGAGCACCGGCCCCAGAGTCAGGATGACCTGGGATCGAATCTGGGCTCTGATAGTTAGCACCACACCCAAAAATAACTGGCCGTGTAACCTTGAGTAAGTTACTTAACCCCAATTGCTTTAAAAAAAAAATAGGAAAGGAATCCCAGGATTAGAGAAGGAAGGTAAAAATGGAGTGTACAGACCATAGGCTAATAAGTTTGACTTCAATTCCTGACAAAATTCTAGAATATGTAATTAAAGCAAATAGTGATCTCAAAGAGTCTACTTGGCTTCTCCATTAAGAATAAATCAAGACAAACTAAGCTCATTTTTTATTGTGACACATTATTAAATTAGTAGAACATGTGATGCTATTTACCTATATTTTACCAAAGGATTTAACAAAGCCTTCATGCTCTCTTTGTGGAGAAGTGTAAGCTAGTTCATCACTGTACTTGAAACTGGTGTTAAACGACTAAAATCAAAGAGTAGTAATGACTTGATGTCAACTTGGAAGCAAGTCTCTAGTGAAGCTCCCACAGGGACCTGCAATTGGCCCTGTACTGTTTAACATTTCAATCATTAATTTGGAGAAAAGCATAGATAACATGCTTATTTAATTTGCAAATGGCACATGCTAGGAGAGATGTAGGATGTTAGGATCCAAAAAGTTCTTGGCAGGCAACCAGGTTGTGCCAAATCAAATAAGATGAAATTTAATAAAGATAATTGTAAAGCTATTCACTTAGGCTCAAGAAATCAATTTCATTACTACGAGATAGGAGAGTAATGACTAGACAGCAGTGTATCTTTAAAAAAATCTGGGGGTTTAATGGACTACAAGCTCAATATGGGGTCAACACTGTAACACAGCACCCAAAAGAACTGATGAGATTAATGATTAATTAATAAGCTGCATAAAGAAAGGCATAGTTTTCAGGATTAAGGGGATATTATGCCATACTCTGCTATGGTCAAACCCCATCTTAAGTTTTAGGAAAGATATTTAGTCTGGAGTAGAAAATAATAGGGGCAGAGAAGAGGGGTAGAATATGGAGGGTGATTAGGTGGTACTTTCAGTTGACCCCAGAGGGCAGAAGTAGATTTAATGCCTGGAAGTTACAAAGAAGCAGATGTAGGTTTACAAAGGGAGCTGTCCAAACACAAAATGGGCTAGCTTAGGAGACAGTAGATTGTTCTGCACTGGAGGTCTTCAGGCAAATGCTAGGTGAACACTTGTTCAATATATTATAGAAAGGATTCTTGTTCAGGTGGAAGTCGATAACTACATTTTTTTGTGATCTCTTCTAAATTTAACAATCTGACTTTCTAGGATTTTTTCCAATCCTAAATCTATGATTCTATATTGGGACAGAATTTAAGGGACTAAGATATTGGATAGCCAACAATTGGTTCCATGCAACTAATAATCTTGCTAATTCAGAATTCATGGTTATTTAGAAAGGGACTCTGTTGAAGTTTACTTTTGCTTAGCAAGTTTAGAGAGGCAAATAAGATTACATGGAAGAATGGTTAACCCAATCAAAAGAACAAATTCCTTCCAAGCATCTTAGGAATACCTATTTGCATAGCAACAATTAGTATTCTAATTACAAATGATTCCTCTCTTTATTAAAGCTGATTTGGCAGGACCTCTATTTGCCAACATTTTGTTATAGCCTAGTTCCATCATTATTAGATCTACTTGCAGGAAATAAAATTTAATTTCTTGTAAAATATTCTCTCATTCAAATGTCTCACTAATTCAGAGAGGCCTTCTTAGTCTGGATTGAAGTTTGACTTGCCAGCTAAACACTTAATACAGCAGCCCCTTATCCTCAAACCTACCCAGGAGAAGTATTCGATCTGAGATATTGTGAAATTCTTCTACTCTAATCCATGAATCTATGCTTATCTTGTGCATTGTCCTATTACTGAAAGAGAGACAGTTGGCCAGATAGCAGGAGTGTGCAATTAACTAAATAAAAATCCTCTAGATCTTCTACTTCCTCTGGATGGCCACCATGGGACATGAGAGAATATGTACAGGCAATATTTTACCCAAGGGCAGGGATAGGGTATAACTATCAAATGTCTTCCTTCCAGACTGTCCACTGACCTCATTATGTTCATTTCCCTGTTGTTTTTCCCCCCCCCACAATAGACACCTTAGACAACTATGATATGTCTGGCTGACAGACTTGGCCACTTTTCACATTTTGTTCATTATGCTCTGTGTACTCTTTCCAACAACTGATATCCTTTTATCTTGAAGAGAACTGAAGGCAGTGATGATATTCTCACTTCCATTTCCTGAGCTATTTTAAAGTTAGCATTGCTGTAAAATATTCATTGTTTGGACTCAGTACTCCATGAATGTTGAAGACTACTAGATTTGAAGCCAAAAGACTCCAGTTCCAGTTAATTAGGCTTATAGTCAAGATAGCTAAGGGTTCAGTGGTTAGAGTGCTGGGTCTGCAGATAATAATACTGGAGTTCAAATCCAACTTTGGACATTTACTATTTTTGTGACCCTTAGCAAATCACATAACCTCAGTTTCCTCAACTGTAAAATGGGAGTTATAACAGTACTTATAGGGGTTATTGTGAGGAACAAATGTGATAATATTTGAAAAGCACTTGGCACATAGTAGGTACTATGTAAATGTTAATTCCAAACCCAGTGTGCCCCAGTTCAGGAAATGTTACTCATTGAGTGACTTGGAACAAGTCACTTAATATTCTGAGTCTTACTGTTTTTATCCATAAAATAAGGGGTTGGCCTAGGTGATTTCTGAGATCCCTTTCAGCTGTAAATTCACAATCCTATGATACAGCAACCCAACAAGGCAAGAGAGCAGCAGGAATGGAAGGGAAAGCCAAAAGGAACATACCAGCCAATACACAATCCATCACAATCAATAGTCGAGATCTGGCTTCCAAATGCAGAGTATCTATCACCTGAGCTCATTTGGTTTATACTCTTTGAAAGACAACAACTCATTCTGTCCTTAGCAATAACACCCAGTTAGAAGAATGGTCCCAATTACATATGATTTAGCACACAGTAGGCACTTTAATACATGTTTAGCAATCAACTGTGTATGTATGTGAATCATCTAGAGTTGGAAATTGCATCCTAAATAATCAGCTCATGTCTGCTGAGTAACTTTAGCAATTCCAGTAGCAGTAGGAGAATCTTCCTCATTTCTCCCTAAACCTCAATACAGAGCAGGTGGGAAATCTCTAGGGTGCCAGTCCCTAGCTCCTATACTGCAGATGTGGTTTTTTTTTGGGGGGGGGAGGCGCTGATCAAGGAGGAATGCAACCAGTTAAAGAAAACACTGATTCACTGGCTTGCAAAATATAAAAACTAGTGGCCATGCCAGGCCATATCAATAGCATTGGACAGTTTAAGGGCAGAGAAGTTTTCTCTTTTCCCAATCCCTTGAGCCATGCAGTAGGGCCTCCATCAAGGGGCTGAACCATTGGATTCTACCATATAAAATTTAGAGACTTCAGAAGTATACATGGATGGCAAAACTATACAAAGCAATAGGGCCTCAGAAGCTTAATTGTACTTGCCAGGAGCAGGTTGCATGTGATTAAGAATTTGGTTGTCCAACTGTAGTGCCTAAGTGGATTTGATCACTGTTGTGGATTTGGGGGGTTCGTGGGAGGGGGAAGGGGAAGCTTTAGTATGATTCATCATTATTTCATTGGGTTGTTCTTGTTTGTGTTGGTGTTTCGGTTTTTCATTTTGGTTTTGTTGGAGTGCGAGCATGCATGCTTTTGATGTTGTAATTGTGTCAAATAATTCTCTAACTTCCTTTGGAAAGCACTAATGAACAAGTGCAATTTCTCTTCTCTATTGTTGGGTTTTTTGTAAAGTTGCTCAAATGCTCTCAGGTATGGCGGCTCTGAATGGAGGACTTGGCGCCACGGGCTTGACGAATGGTACGGCTGGCACGATGGATGCCCTCACCCAGGCCTACTCAGGAATCCAGCAGTATGCTGCTGCTGCACTGCCCACGCTCTACAGCCAGAGCTTGTTACAACAGCAGAGTGCTGCGGGCAGCCAGAAAGAAGGTAGGTGCTTCCCCACCAGCCTCCGAGACCACCAACCAGCAGCATCTTATTTAAGTTGGTGACAGTCTCATTTTTTTAAAAATTAGAAAAAATTACAACTAAATTGAGCCAATGTTTAAAACAAACAAAAAATCAGTTCTGTTTCATTTTTACTTTTCACGGATACATTCTGAAGAAAACTGATTGGCCTAACCATTTATTTTAACCTTTTCTTCTTTCCTGTTCAGTGTTATATTTCTTTTATCCTTTGATTTAATTTTGTCATCTATCCTTCAAGATGGATTTGCCGCCCATTGTGTGTTAATGTGCAATTAATCATTAGCTGCTGCTTTCAAAAAAAGATGCCAGGAATAAACAAAAAAACAGCCTGGGCCACTTCTTCTTTCCCTAAATATCTAATTTCTTGTTGTTGATGGGGTGAATCCATAAAACCTTGTGTGGGGGCTGCACTCGCACTTTCCCCAATTCTGTGATCTCCATGTAACTCTTGTGATCCTCTAGCTGCTTGTTATTAGACATTAGTTTTCAGGTTAATGACAAGATTCACTGTTAGGATTGAGTGGTTCTTTGTTTAATTGTGGGTCTTCTGGGGAAGCAAATAAGTGATTGATTGCCTTGCTTTCTCTGCCAATAAAGCAAAATAAACCTCAGGAAGTTAATGCTAAGAATAAATTAATACTAATTATGAAATGTTTAGTGAGCTAGTCCAAACAAGGGTAGCTTGTCTCTTTTTACTTCTTTTGGGTTTCTTTTGTCTTCACTTAATCTGCTGGGAGACAGAAGGGAAAGCTTTGTAAGTTTTCCCAAAAGTATCATAACTTCATTCTGCCTTTACCTGCTTAGAATACAAAATGCTGAAGTATAATTTTAGTTTTTAAAAAAACTCCCTTTTTTTCTCTATTCCCCCACACACTTTAAATTTAAATCTGATTTAATCTACATGTTTTGACTTTTAAGGTGTTCTGCAGGAAGTACAACAGGGTTGCATCCCCATAAATTTGTAAATTTTAAAGGGACACTGACAGTTTTAAAAGATACCTGTGTTTAAAAAAAAAAACTTTGTGATGTGTTATTAGTAATATTGTATATTATTAAAAGCAAAAGAAGTTTGAAAATCTCATTTACTTTTCATCGTTTTTGCTGTTTATTTACTTTTAGCCTTGACTGCTATTATGGGTTGTTTTTTTTTTTCAATGCACGACTATTGAGACAAATCAAAGCCCCAAGTTTCATACAGGCATGTAAAGAAGCCCCATTCTTCATGATTTAACACTATATGTACTACCAAAGAAAAGAAATGATATATGTTTATAGGAGTGTCAAACCATCATAATGGTTGGAGCCATAAGCTATAAAGTTTTATGGAAATGTGGCATTATTGTTATTGTTGCTATTATTAATACACAGATAGATATCCTGTCAGATATGTATTCAATCAGCTAGAAATAATAGACTCATTCTGCCCCATTATTATGGACAATATGTTCTATTCTCCATTTATAGATGAGGCAGAAAAACTATACCGTGTATCGTTGAGAAGGCTGTAAATCATAAATATTACATAATCCATAAGACAATCAGAAAAACTTTCAAAGAAAGGACTATTCAGTTGAGTTAAGTTAAAATGCCATTTCCTTGGGCCAAAATTTTCAAAGCCCCTCCACACATTTTTCCCCTTTTCAGTCCCTAAAACATTCTAACCACATGACCCAGAGTACTGCAGGGGCTGACTGACTAGGAAACAGCTCTACCTCAGATGCTAATCATTCAATCAATCAAGAAGTATTTTTAAGCACCTAGTGTGTGCTAGCTGCTGAAGATACAAATACAGTGAATGAAATAATCCCTGCTCACATGAAAAGGAATTGAAAGTATCCCCTTTAAGTATCTGTGTTTAGATCTGTGTATTATCTGCAAGTCTGTGTTCTAAGGGATTTTTTTTCTGTCTCCAGCTGCCTTTTATATGTCTCTTATACCTACCTTTCCTCTACCCAGCCAATATGTACTAAAGAGATTTAAAGTGATTTTAATTTTAGTCTTTGTAAAGCGTAATTAAAATAGTTATTAATCCAGTAGTATAGGAAAAATAAATTATATAATGCATTCCAGAGCCAAGTAAAAACTGTTAGGTTTTACGTACTACAATTCCACTCTTTTGGAGAAGATAAACCAAGAATTAACTAAATCTGTTTTGATCACATTCTCCAGATATGAGTTCTCCCTCAGGGAGCAGACCCAATTTTGCAGTATCAATAAAGTGGGTTTAATTTTTTTTTTCCCATCCAAAATGCCTGAGAGGATCATGGCATCGCCTCGATCCAGTAGCACAGACAACCGTTTTCGCCACTTTTTGTCAACAAGCCAAATCCTGAAACTAGAATTTCCTCCTTTGAGACCCACTTCTGTCTCCTGTAGGGATGCCCAAGGTCACGACTGGAGTTCTACACTTCAATGGTGGCTTGTTGTAAAACAGTTAGCTCCTCAGAAAGGGGATGATAGTCTTATATATATATATATATATATATATATATATATATATTCTAAACAAACTCTTCAGGTATAATGTCTGGAGGGGAATGTGGATTTCACATTATTCTCAGATGATATTTGACTACCTGGGTTTTATCAAAATATAGCCCTAAGTAGCTGTTCCTTATAACACAAAAGCCATCACCATTCACTCCATCATTTGTCATTCAAAATATTTGAGAGTGCACCCATTCCAAAAAACTGACCAGACACTCTAGAAACTAACATTCTAAGAGAGATTGGGGAAGCAGGGGAGGGAACGATGGAGGGGAGACAGCAGACAGACTCAAATAGTTACAATAAAAATGGAGCTTTTGCCTGACTTTAGGTAGGCATTACCTCAGTTCCTTGGCATGCTGTGACGTCTGAAACCTGCCTAAATGGCAGCATTTTAGAAGCCAGGAGATCTCTGAACTTCAATGGTCTGCATCTCTTTATAAGTGCAGTCCTTGGTCTCTCTTTATATAACAAGTTTCTCCACATCTTTATCCTTTGTTTGAGGACAAGCTATTGTTTCTCTTTCCCTGTCTCTCTGGCTATTTACACAGGCCAAATGAAAAAGGAAGGTGAACAGTAATACAGGTAATTCAGTCAACATCAATAGCAAATAATAGATAATTTCCAGTCTTCTTCCCCAGCCCTCATCACTTGTCATGGGATGGAGGCTATCCCAAGATGGACACTCTAGAAATATATTTTCAAATTACTTGTTACATCTTAATCTCCGATGCATGAGGGAAATTTGCAGGTCAGTCTTTGCAGAGACCCTCATACAGTGACAGTCCAGAGTTACAGACCCAAAGTATGTTCTAGTCATAAAGCAATCCATCACGTCCATTTTGAGGAACTTCTATGAGGAGGATCCCAAAATGTCACCTTCCTCTTTTTCTTAACCTATTTTCTGATGTTTATATATTCTGAAACATTTATCTAGTGTATTTCAAAAACTTTTCAGGCATAGCCGGTCACCTCTCTTCCCTAGTGCATTAAAATTGTATTCTTTCTCTGGGTTCCAGGAGAAGAGAGATGCTTTACAATTTAAAATGGGCATCACTGACCCTCATGTGTGTATGTGGGCCCCTTATTTAGAGTGGCCAATAAATCTGGGTTGGTATGATTTATGTTGTGTTTGCTCTATGTACACGTTGCAAAGGCTTCCCTCTTCCTCCCCAGTAATTCCCCAAACATGCTTTTCCATTGTTTTATTTTTACACCCATTCTCACATTCCTAAGTTTAGTGTTTTAAAAAATAATTAACAGATAAAATATTATTTTCCTTTTTTAAGAGGGAAAAATATTTTACTTTATTTTTAACCAAACCTAAATTTGGGGCCCAAACCATATGACAGTGTCCCTTTAAAATATAGGCCACTGCCGCTCTACTGGCATTTCTAGGGGAAAGTGTGGAAAAGTGTTATCTTAACTATGAAATTCTTCTTACTATTTGACTTTTCCACACTGACGTCTGTTGGATTGGTGAGGACATAGCCAAGTCAAAGATGTCCATAGAAGTGAACACTTAAATGAGACTGAAATATTTCAACCTTCTAGTTTCAGGCATTTGTATCATAAATTTTCCCTCAGTGTTTAAGAAAGTCCCATTCATTCGAAAGATTTTTTTTATTTTTTTATTTTTCCTCATTTGTTTATTTATTTACTTATTTTTGTGGGAAGAAACTTGGTTTGATTTTTCCTTACATCTTGCCAGGTGGTTTTCTCCATTTCATTTTTACAAAGTTCTTTTTACCCCCATTTTATTTTTTTTTTCTCTCCAACCCATACACCTTCCCTTCCTTCCCTTCCCCCTCCCCCCTGTCTAGGGAAAACATTGCAGCCCCTCCCCTCAGGCTGTGAGAGGGGCAGGCAGTCCTGGTTCCTCTCATGTGAACGCCAGTTGAGGCTCCATGAACCTGCTGCAGAAGGTACTTTACCAGCACTGCTCTCTCCTCTCTCCCTAGACACCAAGCACATCACATCAGAGACATACCCAGTCTCCATTATCCATTCAATTTGGGGTATAGTAGGGTTGGACATTCCAGCTGTCTGAGGGTGGGAGGGCCACATTTGTCTCTCTGCTATTTGCCCCATAGTGTTCTTTGATCCCAAAGGTCTTTTGCCATTGATAGACTAGAAAATGTTTATCTTCAATCTAATATTTTAATTTCTTTTTCTTTATTTTTCTTTTAACTTCTAGACTGATCTAGTAGAAGTGGGTAGAGGGTGAAATGATCAATATGAAGAGACTTGGGAGAGCTCATCCTTCCAACTGATCTGGTTAAGCAGTTTTATGAGAAAGCACTTTCCCCAGTATGCTCCTTATTTCCTGAAGTGCAGTTATCTTCTGAAAAGTGACAGCGAAGGCTACGAAGGCCAGTTGGATTTGTTCCATCTCTCACTGGCTTCTGCAGTCCACAACTGGAGAAGATGGATTGGCCCTGGTCTCCAGTACTAAAACTCTCATCCTACTCCTAAGAATCTGGCCTCATCCTTTTCACCACCAATCATTTTAATAAAGATGATGGCTTGACCAAGTATTATGAAGTTGGGTAAACCACAACTAGCCAGGAGGTTTTAGAAATAAATTGAGGAATTTATAAACTTAGGTCAGCAGCAGCATTAGCATTACAGCTGTTATAATAAATTCAGGGGATTAATTTAGAGTTTAGGGATGCTCTATAAAGCAAGCCACCAAGTGAATACTAGTCTTTACCTGCGTTCTCTCCTCTCACCTTCATTATGAGAAGATATAAATTTATAAGGAGAGTAAAGCAAATATGGCCCCCCACAAAGATATAGAACCCATTCTTAGCTGCTTTTTGGATCTTAATTGCACTTTAAGAAATCAAGATAATGAGATACCACTTTTTAACACCTCAAGGAACCCTTAGGCATCAAGAAGATGTGGAGGATTGCTTTTTCTAAGACACTACATTTTAACACTGACATTTTGTCCATCTGCTTTATTTTCTTTTAGTATCATAGAAAACCAAATGCTTAGCTCATCAGATCTTAATGCATCACTGAGAAGAGGCATGCCAACCTAGGTAAAACAAGGCTCTCACTCTGATTTTCCTTTCTTCTCAGGTCCAGAAGGGGCAAACCTCTTTATTTATCACCTTCCACAGGAGTTTGGAGACCAGGACATTCTGCAGATGTTCATGCCTTTTGGAAATGTTATCTCTGCTAAAGTCTTCATTGACAAACAGACCAATCTGAGCAAGTGCTTTGGTATGTAGAAGAAACCAAGCAAGATGATTACAATTTCTTCCCAAAAGAGAAGTCATGGAAAGGCTGATAAATATTAAAAAGCAGAATAGAATCTCCCCTGAGGTTGGGATATTTCCTAATTTTCCACATGTATAAAAGCATTGTCACATAGTAGGATCACAAACCTTGGAGTCAAGAGATTTGGGTTCAAATTCCAACTCTGCCCCTCTCAAGCTCCTTGACCTTGGGCAAATTATTTAAACTCTTTGGGACTCAGTTTCCTCATCTGTCAAATGAGAGTTTAACTAGATCAGTCCTTCTCAAACTGTGGGTCCCAATCCCATATGTGACCATGAAAAATTTGTCAACAGTAAAAGGTTTCTGAATGCTTGATGACCAGAAATTAATTAAAAATCAAGCATGTAATGAGTCCAAGGTGTTTCTGGCAGCTCTTGGCTGTGTTGCATCAGGCAACTTCACTGCAGCCTTGGTTCTGAACCCCAAAAAATATGTAATTATTCCCTGTTGTACAGTAATAACTACATTTTAAACTCTAGAGATTTAACCCAACATAATATTATATCAAAACACCCAAGAATAATAAGAGCTCACATTTGTGCACTTTGGTGTTTACAAAGTGGTTTCCTATTATTCCCATTTTAGAGATGAGGATGCTGAGGCTCAGAGAGATTAAGTAATTTTTCCACCATCATAGAGCTAGTAATAATTGTCAGAGTCAGGACTCAAGCCCAGGCCTCCAGACCCCACACCTGATGCCCTTTCCAACAGACCACACTGCTTCTAAGTCTTTGTAGAATATTCTATCATCTATACTGACGTAGACTAGCAACACAGACATGTTGTCCCTGATGACCAAATAACTGAGATCTAATACTACCTGGGCATTACGATGATGGGTACTTAATAATATTAAGTCCAAGTTACTGAGCTTAGGTTCAGAAGGTTTGAGATTCCATCCCATGGGTTCCATGTAACTAGTCATGTGACCAGTGGCAAGTCACCTGCTGAATGAATGGAAAAGCTTTTATTAAGCGCTTACTAAGGAGAAGAGGGAAGGGACCAATCATTTATCAAGCACCTCTTACCATGTGTCAGGCATCGTGCAAAAAGCCTTACAAACATTATCTCATCTACTCAGCCTTGGGGATACAAATAGATAAGTGGAAACAGTCCCTGCTCTCACTGAACTCACAGTCTAGTTGGTGATATAAGACACTCCCTAATGTCCGCGCTATCATCCAGGAAGACCTGAGAGCTCTGTGGTGAGGGGACTTAGGTATGTCAGGTACATAAAGCCATTAATTTTATTCTGTTGGAGAAGTTATCAGTGTGGGCCATTACATTACTGTTACTTCTTTAGCCAACAGACCAACGCTCTTGTAACTATACCTCAGAGATGAAGGGCAACAAGAGTCAAGTTGTTACGTAGGATATGTGAGATATCTTAAGCCAAGTCTCTCAAGTAGCTAAACAATGCCCTGCCCGAGATCACAAGGTATGTGCTGCTGGCCTGCTTAGCTGTAGGAGAGAATAGTATCTTGGGTGTCTTAGAGACAGGCTTATTGTGGTTTTAGAAAACCATGAAATATTTCCTTCCTTTTCTATTCTTACCAGTGTCACTGTGATTATATGATCCATAGCTGTTGCCTGTTTCGCAGGTTGTGTTTTCAGATTGGATTTATGTATAAATCCCTCTTTGAGGGAGGAGAAGTTTCACGTCAAGTCCTTAGTACAGTGCCTGGCACATAGCAAACTCTGAATATGTGCTCGTTAAATCAAATAATAACCAAATGTCTTACCTTCCTATTCCTGTACTCAAATAGAGGTGCTTCTTGTGGTCCCTTTCTCTGGACATCTTACCAGCCTCACAAACAAAGCACAAAGAAGTGGTACTGAGGAGAAGATGATGGGAAGCTAGAGTTAAAGAGAATTGGTTGGTCCAGTATTCTGGGCTGTTGGGTGATAGAACATGAGAAGTGGTTGGTCCAGAAGTACCTTAGGAAACCCAGCTAGTGGGTAATGGAACAATTCAGATCCTAACTCTGTCACCTTTGTGAACCGAGGAAAGTCCATTCTGTGCCTCAGTTCACTTATCTGTAGGATAAGGGGAAGAAAGGAGAAAATAAGTATTTATGTAGTAGCTACTATGTTTTAGACACTGTACTAAATGCTTCTCCAGATATTATCTCATTTGACTGTCACACCAACCCTGTAAAATAGGTGCTATTATTATCCCTATTTTACAGTTGAGAAAACTGAGGCAAACGGGTTAAGTGACTTGCATTACACAACAAAGATTACACAATTAGTGAGGGTCTGAGGCTGGATTTGAATTCATGTTTTCCAGATTTCCAGAATGAGTATGCTGTCCACTGTCTCATGATGTTACCTTGAGTTATTTCTGTGTCCAAATAAATAAGTCTCTAGCAGATGTTAGAACAAACTATCATCTTGATTTCTCATATTTTTGTTTCCTTACAGAACCACTAGTATTTTTAATTTGGGGTCCTCTTGAATAACAACCCTCATCCCTTTTTTTTGTAATTAATCTTATCAGGTCACTGGATTGCCTCATAAAGAGATTAAGGCTATATGTACACAAACCAGTTTGCCTCAATTCAGTTGGAGGGCAGAGGAAGTCGAATTCAGACAATTGATTTCAAAATGTGTTTTGTTGTTGTGGCTGTTTTGTGATTGGGTTGGGAGACAAAGGATATGTCTCCATGATACCAAAGAATATACCGGCCTAGCTTTTTCACCAATTATTTCAGTGTCATCTGGATAGCCAAATTAAAACCTGCGGCTAAGGGGAACAATGTGCAGATATGTCACTGAAACTTGAAAAACCATCCGTACCCCTTACTGATTGCAATTACAGAATGTTAAGCAAGACCATAAAGCACTATCTATTCTAACCTGTGTTTTTCTTTGGCTCTCTCTTCTCCTCACCCCTTCATTCCCTCTCTCCCTACCTTTTTCTTCTATTTTCCAGGTTTTGTTAGCTATGACAATCCTGTCTCTGCACAAGCTGCTATCCAAGCTATGAATGGCTTTCAGATTGGCATGAAACGCTTGAAGGTCCAGCTGAAGCGTTCCAAAAATGACAGCAAACCTTACTGATCTTAACCCCAGAAGCTCACTGCTCATATTTTAGCTTTCTTAGGGTAAGTCCCATGAGCCAGCCTGTTCTCCACAGGGAAGGCAAAGGAGGACCACATTGCCAACTTTCACCAAGAGAGACAGTTATTTTTACATTAACGCCTCCATTCCCCTACCCACCCACCCACCCAACTCGCCATTATTAAAACTTGGGCTACTTCTTTCCTACGAGTAAAATTCCTCCAGTTGTGCTACTGTATTCTTTTGTTTTGCGACTTTAATTGTTTTTTTTTTCATTCTTTTATTTTTTAAAGAAAAACACACAAAAAATAAATGACATCTTCAAAAGTTAGAAGACAAACTCTAATGTGCAATTTAACTCTGAAACCACTGGTGCCCTTGAAAGCACTGGCTAGGAATGTGTCTGTCTGGACCTTAGAAAGGGCACCAGGAGTTTAGAGTTTAATGTGGTGGCCTAGAGTGAGAGCGAAGCCAAAAGAAGCACTTATTCAAAATTAAGCAAACAAAAAAAAAAGTCTTTCCACTACATGAGTTCATTATAGTAAGAAGGATTTTATTTTAGGGTTCAAAGAACATGAGGTTTATTGGTCAAATTATTACACTGGTTGTCTTTATTTTACCATTGTTTTTTTATTTTAGTTTTTAGAAAGGATTAATGTAAAAAAGATTTAGAGGATCTGTTTCTTAAAGCTACAGGGTTTAAAAAAAATAAAATAAAAATGAGTGAAAATACTTGATGTTTCTTGACAGATAAATTTAATAATAATAAATACATAAATAAATACATAAATAAATAAAAAAGAAAGCCACAGGCCTGTAAATTTTATTTGTAAAAAAAGCATTTCTATTTTTCTACAAAATTTTTACTGCCTCAGAAATAATGGAAGTTATTTATTGCCTATTGTTAAATTATTGGATACCTAATGAGCAGTTCTCTGTGCTAGCTAGATCCTTTTGAAGTAGTCTCTAGAGTATTCGTGCCAGGAATGGGCTTTTTTTCACCGTTGAACCCTAGACCTAAAAGTTCATGCTTTCACCTCTTGTTGTTTGTATGTCTGGTTATTTTCTTTGTAGTTTCCATTATCTAGTTTAAAGTTCAGCTGTCTGACTTTCTCCTTATGTTAACATTTGTTGAAACTGGTCCCTTCCCCCTTCCCCTGCACCCCCAAACAACCGAATCCATCCCCTTTCTCGCTCTCTCTGGATGGATTCTCTTGGGGTTTCATTGTGCTGTGGACACAGATTGTAAGAAATGCAAATTATGTGAATGGCTCCTAGACTCCCTGAGTTAAGATTTGCATTAGTTTTCTCCCGCACCCATAAAAGTGATTTTGTTTCTGCTGCATAGATTTCTGTGTAACTTTTTACTCTTCCTTGTTTTTTCCCTAGACATCTTCATGCCCGTTAGTTCATCGTTTGCCTAGCATGTCCCTGTGGCGTCTCAAAAAAAAAAAGTTTCATCGTCCCGTCATTGTTTCTGATGTCTTTCTGACCTCACATCATATTTGGTTCTCCTACTGACCTTTGAAATTTGCATGTGACCTCATCTAGCTATGAATTCTGGGAAGTCAATGTGAAAAACATTGCTGCATTCATGCAAGACTGAAATTTATTATTAGACAAATTAATTCTAGAAGAAAAAAAAAAACCTGTGGCAAAGTGTTTCTTTCTTTCTTGATTTTTTTTTCTTTTCGTAAAAAAAAAAACCAGACTTGAAAGTATTATACAGGGATTGGCATTCTTCCCGGTCACTGGTAACAATAGCAATATGTGTCCAGGGACACAGAATGTTGGTTTCTAACAGACTACTTCCAAAAACAGTTTGAGAAAAAAAAAAACTGTCTGATTTTAAGTCTCTAGAGGTCTGTAATCGTTTTTACATTTTTCAGGCAGTGTAAAGTTTTTTGATAAGGCCATTTTAGGTGGCTCACTTTCTCATTAAGATATATATATATAGAACCACTTTTTGTAGATTAGTATAAGAAAATATTTACCCTGTTTTGGGGCAAATGCTACCTATTTGTGTCACCTTTTGCTGAACTGACTCACAGTTAGACAATCCATGGTTTAATGCACATGAAATTACCTATATTTTATACTGTTCCAATGTACAGGAGAAAGGTTACTGTAAACTGTGTTACGTTGGTGCTCCCGTGAATTAAGTTGTGGTTTCATCATGAGTCTTATGGTCTTAAGTGTTCTATGTTGATAAGACAAGTTTAAAAATTTGGTTTACTTGAACAAAACAAAAAAAAAAGAGTTTCAAAAAAAATTGTTTGCTTAAAAAAAATTTCATGTGAGGAAAAAAAAAAACCTATTCCAGAATAAGTTTTGTGTTGGCTTGTGAAGCATTGATGTCATTTTTTTATTGTGGACAATTTAGGTGTGTTTGTGTTCAGCAAAATGTGATCTGTTTTTTTTCTTTTAAAGAAAAAAAAAACAGTGAAAATATATAGTGCCAAATTCCAAAGGTACTTCCTTCCTAGAGCTTCAGTGTGTTTCTTGTGAGAAGTAATTTGATAACATGGGTATTTTATTATGTGTTTTGTATAAATCCCTAATATTAAAAAAAGAGGTTAAAAAGTTTGTTAACTTGCTATCCTGTGGTCTTGTTGCCTGAAATTGTTATTGTTTGTTATTTCTCTTTGATGTTTTTTGTAAGACATTGTATAAGTGCCCATGTCTCACTTTTTTAACCACTCTGCACATCAATGCTGTGAAGGCAAACCTCACAATGTATTTTCTTCATAATATTATGGAAACCTCTAAGGTGAGAAAGTTTTGAACTTTTAACCCTTTCTACCCAGAGCTGTCTGGAAAGTTGGTACCTTTGATACATCCACCATTTATTGTTGGGTTTGTTTGGGGGTGTTTCTGTTGGGTCATTTCCTCCTCCTGCCATTTCCCCCTCCCCCCATATACTTAATTTTTTTGTGGGGGTTTTGATTTGATTTTGTTTGTTTGTTTGTTTTTTAAACATGGTTGAAATCTACGAGAAGGAAAAAAAATGCACAGGGCAGATCTGAAGGGTAAAACCAATAGTAGTATTTAACCACTCTCCAAAATTCCCCACCCCCTTCATTTTTTTTCCTTTCACTTTTAAGGACTTTTTAAAAAATCTTCTCAGAGAGCTCTAAATGTGCTGCTGTAACTTGCTGTTCAGTATTAAATAACAACAGTTTCTTACTGATTCTCTCCTCCCCTAGTCCCATTCCTTCAAGAAAATGGTGAATTTTAGCACCTAATGATATTTTTTTTTTCCAATTTGCTTTTGAAATCAAGTGTGGTTGTGCATTCTGGCCGAGAACTTTTTAATGTGCACTGCAATGTAAACTACTTTTTAAACAAACATTTCCTGGATAACGTTTACAATCGGCCATTGTGCTGGGGATTGTCTGAGCCCTCTGGGTCTGGCCTCTACGTTCAGAGTACCCAGAATTTGAAACTGGTAGCCCTTTCACTGCCTTTCTGATGTTAGTTTGTTGGACTAAGTGCATCTGAGGAGACTGTACAAGCAGAACTCACTTCTCATTACTGACACACACAGAAAAAGAAAAAAATTGCCAACCAAATACCCATCAGCATTAATTACCTGCTGCCGTTTTTCTAAAGTGCCATATTTCTTTTTATAAAATCAAACACAGACATCATAAGGTCTTGACAGACTGAAGGCCGTAACAACCACCAAATGCAAAGCCCTTTCTGAACAAACATAAAACAGGTCATTGGCATCTTCTCTGTGGCTGGGTACAATTGCTGGTGACCTTCCTCTCTCCCCTCTCTGACTCACTCACCCTTTTCAGTTTAATGTGTATGGATTGTGATAGCCCTGAGGTGGAAAGGACTAGCCTCTCATGATGCAAAAAAGAAAAAAAAAGAAAAAAAACAGAAAAAAACAACAGAAAAAAAAGAAAAAAGTTTCCTTCTTATAGCACATGCACTTATGATGAAATGATTTTTATTATCCTCACACGTGTTTACTACTGCTGGGGCCTTCCTTCATCCTTTGAGGGCTATTTGTACTTCCTGCAGCAATCTGCTTAATAACAAAACAGATCGCACATATGTCTCTCATATATATCTATATACGGGGTGTGTGTATATACATATATATAAACACAAGAGAAATTCATTTGAATCTTAGACTGTTTCACTCAGAATCTTCTCATATGTCAACCACATAAATTTCCAAAGGTTTTTTTTTTTTCCAATTCCTTCAGCAAAAACTACCTTCCCTGTCCCCTTTTAGCCCCTCTCCCAACCTTCCTCTCGCCCAGAGTGGACTGAGCACTATTCAGGAGAAAGTTGAGGGTGAGCACTTTTAGTTGAGCATTTATTATTTTGCAGGCAACCAAGATATGGTAGGTTTGGTGGAAATGTCTGTCCCCCTCCCCCTTTTATTTGTATGTGTTGTCTTTGTTAAGCAAGTTATCCCTCCTAAGTGAGAAATCGTCCTCCGGTTTACTTTGACTCAGAATATCAAAAGGAAAAGCTGCAAGGGTGCAAAGGGCCTATGCCAGAAGGAAAACAAAACAAAACAAAACAGGGAAATTGCTTTTTTTTTAATAAAAAATTAAATGTAGAGAATAGTACTTTTTAAATTAAATCCGAGACTTGCAATGAAATGGCAATCCTCAAAGGCATAAATAAGTTCATCTTTCTTTCACCATAGGGGTTATAGTTCTTTGGCTTGTGCTACTCTGGAACCATTTTACTGTTTCTGTTTTTATTATCTTAAGTGCTAATTAACAAGAAGAAGAAAAAAAAACCTGTAGTTTCATTACCTTTTTGGATAATGTCATACAAAAAAAATTGTATTTGTGTTTTTTTTGTGCTGTGAAAAATTGTTGTTTGTAGATTAATAATATGATCATTTTGTTTAGAATTACAAAAATAGTTTTTTAAGTATTGTCTGAGAAAAGCCAAAGTTAATGCAACCTAGTGGAAACTGTAAGAACATTTGAGTATTGTTTCTGTTTTATTGATGCATTTGGATTTTGTTGTTTGATGGAATTTGAGCCAAAAAAAAAAATGCAGGCTTTCCTATTTCTACAACTGATTGTACTTATGCATTTTGTACCAGTGGAACTTTTTATACTGGAGATTAAAAAAAAAAAAGGAAACTTTTGTGGCTTACTCTAGTGGGCCCCCTGACCATGACTGATTTCGAGTTTGATTTCTGGTTGGTAGGAAGAAAGTTGGTTTTCTTTTGAGAATTAAAAACTTTGGCTTGCTTTCTTTTTTTCCCTTTGCTTATATCTAGCGTTAGAATTTTGTCTTTTAAAAAGCGGTAAGTTTCACTTTTTATTCTGTATTGTGCAGTTACACAATAAGGTAATTAGAATTAGGAGTACTCAGTCACTTTAAGTGGATAAATGTATCAGTTAAAACTTTAGGGGTTTGCTTTTTTGCTGTTTAGATCAAAGTTTTTTCTGATTCTTCTGTCCTCATTGTGAACATAACCGTGTAGTTGAAACAGTCAAACTTATTTTTGTAACGTATGTTATTGTGTGATGCAGTTTTTTGCTTCTGTCTCCAATATTAAACCATTTTCCTAATACTTGTCTCTCTCTGCGTGTTGTATTGTTGGTGGTCATTATATGTTGGTAATACATCTGCACACCTCACTGTTTCACGTCCCTGTTTTTTTTCTATTTGTTGTGTATAAAAGATACAGTCGATTCCACCTAAGTGAATATCTGATTTTGGGAAAAGGAGGAACTGTGCACTTTAGCTTTCCTCGGTTTATTTCTGTGCCACAGCCCATTTCAGCTTCTGGGCATAGACTTGTTATTTTTTTTCTTTATCAACAGTCGGTCTCTGGGTTCACTTAAGTAACTACCTACAGAGTTATATTTGCCAAGGCCATTGTCAGTCATTTGATTACAGAAGCTCATTCTCATATATTCTCTCTCTTACCTCCTTTCTTCCTTTCTCTCCCTTTTGCTTCCTCTTTCTCTCCTTTTCTCCCTCTCTTACCTTCTTTCTTCCTCCCTCTTTCCTCTCCCCCCCCCCCCTTTGGTCTTTCCCTGTTGTGCAAACACAAGCTATCACAACATGTAGAAAGTCAGTCTCTGATGTCAAGTGAATTCAACTGCGAAATGGGAAACAGCACCTATCAGTGCTAAAAAGGCATAACAATATGCTTATAGAAAATCAGAGCTAAAAAGGGCCTGAGAGATCTAGTCCAGCCCCCTTTCCCCTCTGCCTAGGTAAGGAGCCTGAGCCCTGCCTGACACCAGAGAGTGATCTGAACCCAGATCTTCTGACTCAAGCCTAGTGGGGTTTTTTTCCATATTACATCTCCTGCTCTACCTGATAGTTCTTTGTAAAACTTTAGAAAACTTGAGAGAAGAGAAAGAGCAGCCCTGATATTTTTTCTAATTATACACTAGTCTATTGGCATATGAGAGTCAACTTTTTTTTTTTTTTTAGGAACTCATAACATTTTAAATAGAAGTGAGAGACCTGAGGGTGAATGTGGGGGTTGGGGAGGAAGCTCACTAGGTGAGCAAGAGACATGCATATATATGTATAAATACACAAATATGTATGTATATTCATATAAGAAATGTAGGTGTTGCCAATCCATCAATCAGTAGATAGATATAAAAATATTTTTTTTAAGAAGGGAACAGCTTTAGTTACTAAGGCTAATGGAAGACAATCTTACTCTGTACTCAAACTATTTTGATTTAAAAGGGATCGAGTTGGTCATACTCATCACTGAATATGATGAAGTCCAAAGGAAATTTTGAAAGTATAATAAAAACACATTCTTTTTTTTTCTCCCTCCCCCCACCCCAACACACACATTTCTATAACTGGTGTCAGATATAGTTGTTTACAGTGTCACACCCTGACTAACAGAGATCTAAAGCTTTAAACAGCTTCCTTTCCACCCCTTGCCTCTCCCAAAACCCAATCAAAACTCACTCAAGAGTGCTCTCTGGAACTTAAGCCACAAACCCCACCTCCCATTCTCTCTCCATCTCTTAATGCTCAGGAATCTGATCGTTTTTTTTCAAAGTGCTCTTAAGAGGTTCCATCAATGCTAGTCCCTCTCGCATCTCTCTCCTTCCAATTTCTCTGACGCACAATCTCTGGCGGAAGCTAGCCTACTCCTAATGCCCAGAACCCACTGCCAACGAGATGAATCCCTCCACAGCCCTCAGACCTCAGCTGCTCTGTGGGGCCCAGGACAGGGAACCATTTTAACATTCTCCAGCAGTTCAAAGGTTGAGGGCCCTGGTGGAGTGGGGAAAGGAGGCTTCTTTCTATAAGCCTAACACACCCCAATGGGCCATTGCCTTCTGCCAGCTCTAAACCAGCTCAGCTGGGAGCTAACCACTAGACTTCAGATTTCTAGGCAAAGCTTCTGCTTTTAATCTTACTATGGCTTTCAGAAGCCCTTACAAGTTCTATAAAGATCCACTGCCTATGTTAGCAAGGAAGGGATGACTGAGTATGTGATTTTTACCTTATTTTATTTTTTTAGATAATTTTCTTTCAAGATGCAGCTTTAAAAATAAAAGATCTACTATCTGCCAACATACAAAGAAAAAGATTCTGTGCTAGACTTTTTTTAAAAAGCCAGTTCATTTAAAAATAACTTCTCCACAAAAGGGGAAGGAAAAGTTAGTTCCCTAAAGTGCTGATGGTTGTATAAAGTCCTTGCTTTAAATTCTTTTTTTTTTAACTTCAATTATGTAAAACACCTTTGTGGTGTAAACAAAATGTTTCTTTGTTCGCTGTGCGTGGACCATCTTGGGAAATGATAGAGTTGTCACCAGACTTACCTTGCCGATAGAAATTATGTCTGCCCAGTCCCCAGCCATTAAACTTGATCCAAGGAGCTGGTGACTGTTAGCTCACAGGCTAGGAAAACAGTCAACACGAATGTACTGTGAATCGTTCCTGATAAGTGAATAAAACATTGTGACCAAACAATCAGCTTATTCACTTATCAGGAATCGACTGTTCTGCTAATTCGCTAACTGTTTTTGTTCTCATCTCTGTTGTAGTTCACTATTTTTGCTGTGTTCTGTTCTTACTCTCATGCGCTAGCAAAATCACTAGGAATATATCTTCGTGTGACCATGAAACGTTATATCGAGTGAAAATGATATCTTAACAAAATCTATGCACTTGCTATCAGGAACACAATACTGGATGTGTCTTATATATATTGAACTATATAGTACTCGATTTCTTAAATAAAGCTTAAGAAAGGACTCTGTTGTCTGTAAAATTAATGTGAAGATTTTTTTAAAAAACAATGTTTCTAGAGATTGTTTTGTGTTAAATCCTTGGGGATGCAGAGTTTACATTTTTTTCTTTGAATTTACATGTATCTGTGGCTTTATGGCTCAATCCTCAATAAATTGGCTTTGGAAACAAGATGGAGTGAGGGAGCTTTCTCCTACTGCTTTGTAGCAAGATATAGCTGGAAAGCCATCCCCTTATTAGTGTGAACAGTGTGTCTCTGTCCAAAGCAAGAGATATCACTTCTGCAAATACCAGAACAAAGTAATTCCTAGACTTACAAAGAACCACTTGAAAGTATCAGAATTTTGCCCTAACCTAGAAAAATCCAGCTGTGTTTCTGAATATGATCCCTTTGGGGGTGGATGAAGAAGGGAAAAAAGAAGTTTCTAGAATAATGCTGGTTTACGTCAGTGCCCAGCCAAAGTGAGGTGAAACTCTAAAAGTGTAGTCAGCTGGAGAGCTATGCTTGTTTTATTCAGAATTGCAAAATGAGAGAAAGAGAGAGAAATGGTATTTGATCATTCAGGATGAGAAGGGTAAATTTTCAAAGCACCAGTAAAAGAGGCACCCCATGACATTTGCTAAGCTTAAATGGAAGGCCTGCTGCTTGGACCTTTCAGAGTTTTTGGGGGTTTTTTTCAAAATTTTTCCCATAGGGCATTAGTTTGTACAGAACAATGTTTATGTTTAAAAAAAAATTCTCAATGTTTGATTCCAAGGAAAATTCCTAGACTTTCTCCACTTAGGGGCTGAATTATAGCCAGACATTCTAAGCCTTCATTCAACCAAACCTCAGGGACTTGTGCTAATGGCAGACAAGGAGAGCATGGATAATGAAAATTGACAGATAATCCAAAATCTTCTCACTGATGAGTCCAACAAAAAACTTGCCTCTCACGTGTCTTTGGGTAGGGTTAAAAGACTAAATGGCAAAAAGGAAATGGAATCTGTATAACTGAATAATCCTAGATAATAGAAAATTGACTACAGAGAGAGGAATTGAATCCCCTTTCACCAGAGAACTTTATAAACAAGTGCTCCCATTTTATGGAGAATGAAATCTAGATATTACTCAGTGCAAGACCTAGAAAACTTGATAAAAACAAATAATTCTAGAATCTAGCTGCCTACAACCCTAACTTCATAATCTCTCTCACAAAAGCTAGCATATTATTCTCTGAGTAACACATTTTGGGGTTGTAGTCAGAACCCTCAGGTTTAAATAGAAAGCTATAAACCCAAAAGCCCTGAGGGGCTTTCTATCGATTCATCTCTAGCCTCACAAATAATACTAAGTATAGGATCAATTCAGAGCTATTGAGATGGCCTTCAGCATTTAAGGTGACTAGTCTTTAAGATTCCTGAAGAAGATGTTAAAGTAATCCCTGTTTTCTTGAACTGGAGACCCAATTCTAAGTGCATTTTGAAATATATATTAACTCCTCAAGATTAAAAAGCACCTTAGACTCCATACTGATATCTCACTACACATATATATCACTTCCATCATCTCTGATTCATATCTCAGCTGGGAGAGATCCAATGTCACTCACTGTCCTTCATTACTGTGACTGCTTTGTCAATAAGCTCTAATCTTATCTCCTTCACACATACCCCAAAAGGTCCAGAAATGAACATCTCCAGTGTTCTCTTTCCTTCCTACCTGCCTTCTCTGTCTCTGTCTCTGTCTCTCTCTCTCTCTGTCTCTCTGTCTCTGTCTCTCTCTCTCTATCTCTCTCTGTCTCTGTCTCTCTCTCTCTGTCTCTGT
>NW_027186523.1:13941138-14017010 GCF_028583685.1 Petaurus breviceps papuanus
CTCTGTCTCTCTCTCTCTCTCTCTCTCTCTCTCTCTCTCTCCTCCTCCTCCTCTTCCTCCTTCTCCATCCCTCCCTCACTTGCCATGGGAGCTTAGAGGCTCTAAGAAAGTGGATAGTTACAGAAAGGGAGGGATTTCAGAAAATTCAACTACTGGTACCAGGTAATCTTTACTGCTGCAGAGCCCAAGAGAGACTCCTAGATAGGGAATACTATCCTTGAGGAAGATCCTGAACTTAAAAGCAGAACTGGGCCAGGTCACCTTGGAATTAGTAATTATCTTTTACCTGGGATCCCATCCCCGTTCCCACTCTCCCCCTCCTCCCAGCCCCTTTTAGGCTCCTTGGAATGAATAAATGCCAAATTTAATTAAATGTCTTGTGTCCAGATTGGAGAAGTAATGTGGCACAGTGGATAGAATGCCTGGCCTGGAATCAGGAACTCATCTTTCTTGAATTCAAATCTTGTCTCAGACACTTACTAGCTGTGTGACCCTTGGGCAAGTCACTTAACATCTTTGCCTCAGCTCCTCATTCATAAAATAAGCTGGTGAAGGAAATGGCAAGCCACTCCAGTATCCTTGCCAAGCAAAGTCTGACACGATTGAAATGACTGAACAACAACAAAAAATGCACCAATGAGATTTTAACACGTGAAATCTCCAGAGAGAAAATGGGGAGGCACAGAACAAGAGTTGGAAAAAAACCACAAGAAACAATAACCAATGGTCCCTGTCTTTTAAGAGGAGAATATTCTCCTCCCTTAGGAGAGAAAATCTAGTTGTCTTTCCCCCATTTCTTCCTTTCTCCTGGCAAGGAGAGCTGTTAAGTCTGGAGAGTCAACTCTGGAAAAATGGCTAAGCCCAAAGAAACCCCCAACTGGTTCTGTATAGTTAAGACTCCAGAACAGCCTTAGAGCCCCAAAGAACCTGCCATTTAGATCCAAGCACCTGGTGAATGAATTTGTTCCTCAGGGATTTGGTTGAGCTTTCATCATCAGCCATGGGGCTGGGACGGTGCACCATCATTAGCACTTATCTGTTATCTTGTTAGGTAGTCTCTTAGATGCTATTCTGGGAGATCAAATAGTAGAATGGCAAGATAAACTATCATATTCCATTGGAAAATGATTTAGCCATGTACCTAAAGAGCAGAAATTGAAGAGCAAGAAGACAGCACCTCTTGTGCTGGGTAACCTTTGGCTTAGCTCAGACACTAAGTTTCACTTACTTGTTCATAAAAACCAATGGGGGAGGGGGCAGCTTGGGGAAGAAATGCAGCAGGTGATGGGGCCAGAGGGAAGTCCCTAGCCTAATGAAAAAGCTTGGAACTAGCTAGCTTATTCCAAGTGATGCAAAGTACTTGGAAATCCTACTTCCAAAGTAGTAATGTCCAAACATTGTTGATCATGCGTTCCCAGAAAATTTATATATACACATACTCATATAATACATATACATATATAAAATATTTATACACAAATATATATACACATGCATATATAAAATATGTGTATATATAAATATATATAAAATATATGTATTTTATATATTTGCATATAGTGTACACCTCTAATATGTATTTAGTTGGTTATATACATGTACTACTGTACATGTATATAATGTACTGTATATGTAATGTATACTGTACATGTATATAATCATGTAAATGATAAAATACAAAATTGTTATTTAGTCATTTTTCAGTCACGTCCAACTTTCTTCAACAGCATTTGGGGTTTTCTTGGCAAAGATCCCAGAATGGTTAGCATTTCCTTCTCCAGTTCATTTAACAGATGAGGAAACTGAGGCAAACAGGTTAAGTGACTTGTCCAGGGTCACATAACTAGCAAGTGTCCGAGGCCAGATTTGAACTCATCTTCCTGACTCCCAGCCTGGCACTCTATCCACTCTACCACCCAGGTGCCCTTAAAATGATCAAGATAAAGACAAAATAACATTTGATCCCAAGTCAATACGAAGCCACAGGAGTTTATTGAGCAGGGGGATAACACAGTCAGACCTGTACTTTAGGAAAATTGTTCTGCTAGTTGTATGGAGGATAGATTAGAAAGAAGAGAAACAAAGCAGCTAACCCAAATGAGAAGACCATTGCAGCAGTCCAGTTGAGAAGTGATAAGGAGTTAGGCTAGGAGTGGCAGGTGAGTGGAAATCAGGGAGCATATGCAAGATGTAGAGGGAGATATAAGATTTGGCAATAGTTTGAGATATAAAGGATGAGGAAGAGTAAGGAGTCAATGATGATACTAAAGTTGTCAAACTGGGTCCCTAGAAAGATGGTGGCACCCTACACAGAAATAAGGAAGCTGGAGAAGAGAAGCAGGTTTGGAGGGGATAAAGCTAATATAATGAGATCTTCAGTGCACATCACAACATCCTCCTCTTCATCTGAGAGACTCAATCTATCCCACCCAAAATGAAAAAGGATGAAGGGTAGGGCTCTTACCCATTGGTCACTACCCCACACTACAGAGATCATCTCCCATGAGCTGCTGCCCCAGCCACCAGGTAACCTAAGGGGCAGGCAGTGGGTCTGTTAGGGGGAGAAGGTTAAAAGAATTTTTCCAATGGCACATTATTGGCTGCTGTTACAGGTGCCCAAGCAGTGGTTAAAATATATCTTCTCTGAGAGACCCACATTTAACTCGGAATAGAGGCTTGCAGAGTAGAAGGTGGAAACAGAGAATAAGGCTAGATGTGACTATGTTGGAATCAAACCCCATAGTCAGCTCATCCGGAAAGTATGACAATGTGCTTCCCCATAGTCCTACCCTCTGATTAGTTGATCACACTCTTTGGGGCCACACACCCTCACTTTGGAAACCACTCATGTAGAGAGTGTAGACACAGGCTTGGGGAGTTGCACCCTTTGTTGCACCCTCTAACAGACTGATTCATCTATCTGGAGCTCCATGAGATGGTTCCTACATCATCAGAAGATCTTTAAGATATATGGTTCCATTCTAAGCAAATCATTCAATTCAATTCCCCAACCACTGAGTCAGTGGCAGCTTGAGTGGCAGAGTTTCTGTATGCACACTGATTCCTACAATAGGTTTTAGGATTAAGTAGGCATTTTTCCTTTCTAATCCCAAATTGATTTTTCCCTTTGTGAAAATCCCTATAAAGTCACTTGTCTCCACTATAGACCCAAGACAAAACCATCCCACTGTGAGAAGTGATAACTGGGTCTTATATAAAGTAATGATTGGAGGAAGGAGAAGAAAAGATTAATGGAGTTCTGATGACCTTGGCTATGAACAATTAATTGAATTTCCTTCTTCCCATGGTTTTCTTTTGTGAAGCTATCTATGTATGGGAACCACTGAGTATATACACAGTTACTTGCACATAGCAGGTGCTTAATAAAAGTTTGGTTCTATTTGATTATTGACATGAACATACATACATCACTTTTTCAAGGGCCCTTTTTAGACGCTCAATGGCATGTATGCCAATCAACAACAAACCCAACTGTAGAGCATCTGACTCTCACATGGAGGTAATGAGAAGAAATGAATGAGTATGGAAAGCTTGAACCTGCTATCAGGTGAATAAAATAAGTGGCCAGACCTGTTGATAAAACAAGATGAAGGAGGATCTGGAGTCAGAAGCCCAGGGCTTGAATACTTTAATAGTTCTGATCTGAGCACACCCCAGTCTCTCTGGGCCTTAATTCTCTTATCTAAGAGGAAGTATACTACCATGGAAAGAAAGAGTGATGGATCTGGAGACATAGGATTTGAGTCCAAATCCTCTCTCTGCTGCTTTCTTTCTATGTGAATTTGGGCAAAGCATTTCACATCTTTGGGCCTCAGCTTTCTCATCTTTAAAATGAGGGAGTTGGACTAGATCACTTCTAAGATTCCTTCCAGTTCTAAATGTGTTAACCTGTGTGATTTCTATGATCAATTCTATGATAAAAGCAATCTGATAGCAAGAACATGATCCAATTTTATAGCTAGGATAACCTGAAGACAAAATCTTAATTCACCTCCTAAGTCCCTGTCTACATGTTGTGTTCTTCTAACAACTCAACCTAAAAACTCAATGGTGTGTTCTTTAGTAACTATGCAACAGAAGCCATTCTTAATATTTGACAAATAAGACACTCCACAAAAACAATTTTTATAAGTTGAATATGTTTCTCATACCTACACCAGGGAGGGACAAAGCAGAGAGAAACATAAATCAATTTTTGATGAATATTAACATAAAAATTTAAAATAAAATCTTAGCAAAGGATCTATAGCACTTTAGGTGTTATAGTGGGTAGAAAAAATAATTTGTAATCATAAAGACCTGAGTTCAAATCTTGTATCAGATATCATGGGCAAATCACAACCTCTCTGGATCTCAATTTCCCCATTTCTAAAGTGGGGGTAGGGGTGAGGGTGATGGACTAGATGATTTTCAAAGTTCCTTTGAACTCAAACTCTGTGATCCTATGATTCTAATATGTCCAAAACATTATTCATTATGGACAAATTTGATTTATACCAGGAATGCAAGGATGGCTCAACATCAGAAAAACATTAAATAACCATACAAACAACAAATACCATACAATATCATCAAGAGATGAAAAAATGAATTCTATAAAATACAGCAATCATTTATTTAAGACCCTAAAAATGCACAGATGAAGAAGAGCTTTTCTTTAATAAGCAAAAGTGTGTGTGTGTGTGTGTGTGAGCACGTGTGCACGTGTGTGTGTGTCTATGACAGAATGACCTGCCTTTGACACATACTAGCTGTGTGACTCATGGGAAAATCTCTTAACATCAAGGCAACTCTGGGCAACTATCTCCTCATTGGAGAGAGCCCTATACTATTGGAATCACAAGTCCAGCACATACATACACACACACACACACAAACACATATACATACACAAATATGGGCAGCAAGGTGGTTCATGGGATAGAGTGCTGGGGCTGGAGTCAGTAAGGCATCTTCCTGAGTTCAAATTTGGCCTCAGACATTGTGTAACCCTGAGCAAATCACTCCAGTATCTTTGCCAAGAAAACCCCTAATAGGGTTACAAAGAGTTGGACATGACTGAAAAACAATTGAAGGCAAAAAAAAGTAAATAAATATAGATAATAAATATACAATTTACAAGAGGGAGAAGGGTTCCATTTCTCCCCACTATAATTCTAGAAACTCTCTATTTAGTAATAATTCCGGTTAAAGAGATTAAAAATACAAAAACATTGGCAAAGAAAGAGCAAAGTTATCATTATTTGCAAATTTAGAAAACCACAGAAAATCAGCAAAGAAACCACAAAGAATCAGCAAAGTAGAGGGATACGACATAAATCCATATAAATCATGTCATTCTTTTCAAAATAACTACAAAATGCATAAAATGTTTCAAAGTTAGCCTACCAACACACACACTCAAGACTTCTAGAAATAACAGGAGACATACATATTTGAAGAGATAGTCAATATTCGTGGTTAGGCAATAGCAATATAATAAAAATATTCAAATTAATTTAGATTTAGTGCTAGCTTATCAAACTGTTACAGAACTAGACAAAAACAATTTCAAAATTCATTCAAAGAACAAAAAGTTTAGAATTTCAGGGGAAATGATAAAAAAATAATGATGACATACTATTGCCCCATCTCAAACTATATTATGAAACAGTAATTTCAAAATAATTTGCTATTCATTAAAAGTAGATCAGTAGAATAGATTTTTTTTTTTTTAAAAAAAAAGGACTCAGAAGCAAGTGAATAGAGCAGTCCAATGTGTAATAGACCCAAGAACACTAGCCACTTAGGGGAAGATTCAACAAGACATGGCAGAAATTTGGCATAAACCAGCATCTTTCACCATATGTCACAATAATCTCCAAAACAGATAATATAATCAAAATACAAAGTGCCACCTCATTAAAAAAAAATTAAAGAACAGAAGGGTCTATCTTTTACAAGCAGGGCTGGGAAGAATTCTTAACAATCAAAGGGACCATAAAAGAAAAAAGAGATAATCTAAAGAACATAAAATTTAAAAACTTTTACATGAAACCTCAAGAGTTTTGTGTTACTTTTTATGCCTGTGTGTTTTCCCTCAGATTTCCCTTTCAAGGGCTCCTCTCAAAGTGGAACTTTATAGAACTCAAGCTTGGCTTCTTAAAATTATTCCAGTGGAGATCCTTTTTAGCTTCTAGAAGGCATTGGTTGGCGTTGCTTGGCCCGGGACATGCATAGTGCAAAGTGCACGTTTTGTGTTCAGGACCAAGGCTGCAGTGAAGTTTCCTGATGCAACACCAGGCAAGCGATGTTGGAAACATCTCAGATTCATTCCATGCTTGATTTTAATTAACTTTTGGTCATTGCACATTCAGAAACCTTTTACAAAATGTTGTCAAATTTTTGGAGACCCCATACTGACACCCACAGTTTAAGAAGCACCTAAATAGAGATCATTTGACCTTGTAGATACAAATGAGACAGGAAAAGATGCTATTCATGACACTCCATCTCTTAGCTTTCATTGGGTGTCCCCTGTGCCTAAAATGTTCCCCTTCCTCCTCTTTACCTCCTGGCTTCAAGTACCAGCTTAAATCCTACTTTCTACAGGAAGCTTTTCCCGGTCCCTTTTAATTCTAGTGCCTTCCCTCTGCTGATCATTTCCATTTATCCTGGATACAGTTTAACTGTACTTAGTTATTTGCATGTTGTCTCCCCACTTAGACTGTGAGCTCCTTGAGGGCAGGGACCATCTTTTGCCATTCTTTATACACCTACCACTTAGCACAGTGCCTGGAACATAGAAGGTACTTAAAAAATGCTTATTGACTGACTTGTGACTTCACTATGGCTCTGCATATAGTTAGTTTGTTCAGAAAGAAAATTATAGGTAAAAATAGGAAGATTTGACTAAATTATTTCCCTCTCTGCTTTCCCCAAGGGAGGAAGGGGAGTAGAGGGAATCTAGACAAAAACATCTAGAGTGATGAATTTATTCTGTATACTTTACAAATGCTGATGTATAACAGCAAAGAAATTCTAACTCTTGTGTTTATTCTTATCTGACCTACTACTGATTAGTGTATTCAAAGATGACTGGAGTCTACTTTTTTCATACTGGCTCATTAATAAAAAGCTTAAGCTCCTCTTGCCCTCAAAGGCAACACAGTGTTGTAGGTGTGGCTTCTAACACCAACACCCTCAGTTCAAGTATGATGTTGGAATAAAATGAGGCTTGACCTGTTCCTAATGACCTAATCTTCCATTACATTCTCAGCTACACACAGAGGTGGTTATAACCTTGATCTTACCATCACTCACAAGTTTTCTACTTGTTTATCTTCATAAAATCTGAGATACTTTTTTCTGAGCATAATATTTTATCCCATTGGAATCCTTGGTGTCACAATGGATGGACCTGAAATCAGAGAGAACTGAATTCAAAAATTCCCTCTGCTAGCTGTGTGACCTTGGGCAAGTAAGTTAACCCCAATTGCCCTCCAAAAAACAAACAAAAAAATTCCTTCTGGCACATACTAGCTGTATAATCTTAAAAAAGTCGCTTCATTTCTCTTGACCTCAGTCATCTCAACTGTAAAATGAAGATAAGAAAGCACCTACTTCCCAGGGTGGTTTTAGGGATCAAAGGAGAGAATATTTGTAAAGCTCCAAGCACAGTTGTTGGCACAAAGTAGACACTTCATAAATGCTTGCTTCTTTCTTTCTTCTGACAAAATTGTAGCTTCTTCTGCTTTTGACCACTTGACAGTGTCGAGGACTTTGATATAGAGAACTTTCTTTTCTGGGTTTTCAACAGCTATAGTTACCAAGGAGTCAAGGGCCCAAATACTCATAGAAGCAATTGTCTTGGTACATCCCCACAGAAGTTGCTTTCCAGGGATGGTGGCTGCAGGGGCTAAGTTAGGACTAGTGGTCTGAAGATAGCTGCCATTCCTGGGGATTTCCTGCCCACAGCTCCTTTATCCAAGATGAGAGTGCAGGAGGAGATGGTAGGAGATGTCAGAGTAATATGAGATGGGAAGGAAAGGGAGATCTTGGGGACTATTTTTAGGGAAATATGAGGCAATGTCCTTAGTTGAAAAAGGAGAGGTAAAGGGTACTGTGGGAAGCTTTAGAGGAGCTGAGAAGTCTGAAACAGCCCTATAGAGAAAAGGAAAGGGAATCTAATAGGGAAGGATTGACTTGTTAAAGTGAGGGCCCAGTTAAGATTAGCTAACAAATTTGTAGTGACCCTATCAGCACAGTTTCATGAATTCCTCTGGCTCCTTTCAACAGCACATGAATAGGAACAAAGGGGGAGGGTTGGGATTTGATAAAGTATAATCAGTGATAAGACAAGGGGTCAAATGTAATTTGACAATTCAGTATAGTATAGAGTTGAATTGATACATCAAAAGGTCAAGATTGGGAAAAGAGAAGAGGGAACCAAGTGTAGGAGGTCATGATCTGGAAAAGAACTGAGAAATAGAGAAAAAGGAGATCCCAGTTAGAGGTTGTAAGGCATAAGAAAAGATGGACTAATAAAATGTTATGATCAGAAAAAAAATATTTCGGCTCATGACCATGAACACTTGTGAGTGATCGTAGGATTCCTAAAGGAATGACTAGCTCTCTGTATAGTGGAGGGTAGTGTAGAGGACAAGGTTATTAAGAACAGGTCATGCCAGGCTAAGCTCTATTTCTTCTTTAACAAAGTTATGAGACAAGTAGATGAAAAAAATGCAATATGTTAACAAAATTTCTTATACTATTTTTGTGGATAATATGGAAATTTTTGTTGTTTTTGTTGTGGAGTCATTTCAGTCATGTATCACTATTTGTGACGCCATTTGGGGTTTTCTTGTCAAAGATACTGGAATAGTTTGTTATTTCCTTCTCCAGATCACTTTTACAGATAAGAAAACTGAGGCAAACAGGGTTAGGTGACTTGCCCAGGGTCACATGGTTAGTAAGTGTCTGAGGCTAGATTTTTAATTCAAGCCTTTGTTCAGGCCTGGGGTACCCTGTTCATCATGCCACCTAGCCGTCCAACAAGGAAATACAATTAACAAATATGAATCAAGTTGAATGGCCTTCCTAAATACTAAATCTTAGTCATTAACAATTCAATTTCAACTTGCAAGGATTCTAGTGGACGGTTTTGTACTTGACCTTGTCCTGTTAAGCATGCTATCCATGGCTTCCATCCAAGCCAATGGTAAAAAAAAAAAAAAAGTGTTCCTCAAATTTTCAAATCATACAAAGGTTAAAAAAAAAGTAACAGCTAACATACTAAACAGTGTCAGGATCCAAAAATAAGGCAATGGGCATAGAATTGAGCTGAAATGTTTAAGATTTTTAAAAGGAATTTGAATAATGAAAAATGAACATTTTTAACGCTGAAGTTTTTAAAAAATCGATTTTGTGAACATAAGAGGGTGATGTGACTAGATGTTATGTCATCTAAAAAAAGATCAGAAAGAATCAATGTACTTTAAGTTCAATTAAAGAGTGTGCTGTGCCTTCCCCTGCCCAAAGATAATACAATCTTATGTTACATAAAGACTGGCATAGTGCTCAGGCCAAGGGAGGTAAGATCACAAGGTACCAACCTAAATATCACATTTAGTTTTAAGTCCCATGTTTCAGGAAGGGCATTGCTAGTCTAGCAATCAACAGGAGGGTGATCAGGATGGTGAATGGCCTTAAAATCATGCCACTTGAGGACTGGTTGAAGGAAACAGGGTGCTCAGCCAGTAGAAGATGGGGGCAGGGAGGAGGAAACAGCATTGAACAGCTACCTTCATGTGCTATTTTTAATGAGTATCGTGCAGAAAAGGGATTTACAATTGTTCTGCTTGGTCTCAGAGGACAGAATAAGGAACAATGAGTGGAAGACACAGAGAGAAAGATTTCAGCTGGATGTCAGGAAAAGCTTCATAACAACTAGAGCTATCCAAAAGTGGAAAGAGCTGCTGTGGGAAGTAATAAGTTCTCTCTGAGTAGAGTGGGACAAAGTTCCAGTTCCTTGTCATTTCTGTTGTAGAGGGGATTACTGTTCAGGTCTGGGTTGGACCAGATGGCCCCTGAATACCATTCCACCCCTATGATTCTATAATCTTGGCATTGCCAAGATCTATGTTTTCCATGAGCCTCTCTGTTCACCAGCTGGAATAATTCCAACAAAACCAGATGCAACAACTATTGCCAGATCCTGGAAATTGGGGTACTGGGTCATCTACCCGTCTACCAAGTGGCCCCTCTGCTCTGGAAAGTAGATAGACAGATTGATAGAGAGATACATAGATACAAGCAGATAGATACATCGATAGATACATACAGATACATACATACATAGATGAGGATTCAAACTTGGAGAAGCACAATTCCCAGAAAGAGGAGTCCGGATTTTTTGTTCGCACCTGGATCCTAGAGCCCCAAGGGAAATTAAAGATTAATTTTTTTTTCATGTCTACCTAGGGTTTACCCAAAAAGAGTAATACAGGCATTCTCCCTATGTAAAAATCTCCTTTACATAAAGAATTCTGAAAGAAATCTGCGTTCCAAAAAAAAAAAAAAACCCAAAACCCATGTTAATGTTACCTTACAGGACTGTGACCCATGTTAATGTTACCTTACAGTACTGTGCTCTCAATCTCTGCTCTTGCCCCTGGACTAGGCTCTCCAAGGCCTCCCACCCTCCTACCCCCCCTACCAAAAAAGCCTCCCCCCTAAAAAAAAAAAATACTGTTCCAAATGAAAGAAGAGTGGCTGGGAGAGACCGCTCCCAAAGCTGCCAGATCAGGTGCTTGGCTTGAGACCTCTGAGAGAGGAGACACTTTCTGGGCTCATGTCTGTCTTCCCTCAGCCAATACTGGGTACCATTGCCCATCCTCTCCTGTCCGTGACCCGACCCCACATAGCTGTCCCCTCTCCCCTTCTTCCTCTTGGTTCTGGCCAGGGGTACACGTGACTGGCCCCAACCTCCTCCTCCTCTCACTTCTCTGTTTCCAGCACTCACATTTGAGGGCCGATCCCTGAAAGTGCTAAACCGCTTTCCTGCCCCGTTTCCTCCTTCCTTCCCTTCCTCAGGTCCTTCTGGCAAATTCACATCACATAAAATTGTATTGTGTAAAAATCACTTTCTATATAGGTCTGTGGAGCCATCTACTTAAGTAAAGTAAGAACTGTCTGTACAAAATACTTGATGGACAATGTAAGTCAGATGTAAGACAGAAATTTATTTTCTTTAAGCAAAAAAGAAAGTTCAATAAACATAAGACCCATAAACATTCACTGATGAAAAAATTTAAACAGTAGTAATATAACTATACTGTTGCTCAAATTAGTATAAAAATGTATTGATATCTTTAGAAACTTTAATCCTTCTTTTGCTGAAATCACTTGTTTTGCATAATTTGACGAGTTCACAAGATGTTGATACACATTCTCCAATTCTTTATCATGAACCATACTTTTATCACACTGGATACTATGCATGCCTTTGACAAAACAATCCTTTTTTTAAAGTCTTGCCTTTATTGGACCAACCATGGGTTTTTGATAGGATTCAAATTAGTTTCCAAGGCATGTTTATCTCCTTTTGAATACATTTCTTAACTTTTCATAATGTTTGTGGCCTGGTTCAAGTCCATATTCACTTGGGAATTTCTGTAATTCTGGAAAAATTCTACTTCCTAGAATTTATCAGATTTATTAGAGTTCATCATTTGTACAATGGGAACAAGAATTTCATATCCAATTGAAATAATAAATTTTCCAAAGACTTTTGGGGGGTAATATTTCAGGATATGAAGATGCCCAGATCTTATAAATTCACATGGACTTCTAATAATAGTTTTGATATAGCCTTGAATGAAAAAGTGAGTTTCATCAGTAAAAGTGAACTATGTTCCCTTGTCCATACATATAATAAGGGATATTTGGGGTTTTAATCTCTATCTGTAACTAAAGGAAGTCTAAGTCTAAGGAGTTGGAACTCTTTCAGGTGTTCCAGGGTAAAACAAGATGGCAGACAGCCCTTACAGAATCAGTCAAAGTCAACTCAAAGAAATGCTTCAAGTTGGGAGATGGGAGGAAATCACAGGGAAAAAAAAACTTCCTTTTTTTTTTGCTTCAATTCTATCCCATCACTCAAAGATAGGATGGTGGATATAGCAGTAGATGTGGAATTAGGAAGACCTTGGTTCAAATGTCCCTCAGACATTTACTAGTTTTGTGACCTGGAGCAAGTCATAACCTCTTTTGGTTTCAGTTTCCCCTTCTGTAAAATGAGAATAATAGTAGTACCCACTTCACAGGATTGTTGTGAGCATCAAATGAGATAATGGAGAGTTGTAAAAACTTTAAAGTGCTATATAAATATTAGCTATTATTCTTGAATGCAAACCACTCCAACTCTCTTCTCATCTTACTTCTTGCCTTCTTCCTAAAAGGACAATCACCATCATGATTTGTGAAGAATCTGAGAGGCAAAAGGAAGGCAAATGCTTCTATACCTTTATTGTTTCTTACCTGATCTTCTAGCTTCACACCCTGCTCCAAACAGCCTAATGGGTGAAAGAAACATGAGGTCACATCCCCAGGGGAGTTTCTGCCTGAGTTTCCTTCTCCCTCCCTCATCATACTGGGAAAAGTTGAACTCACAGGCAAACCTGTGCTGTACGACTTTGAAGAAAAGCCACCGTGAGAAGCCTTCACAACTAACAATCCCAAAGCAAATGTTAAATACATTTATTACAGCAATAAATAATAATGCAGAATGGAGTGTACATGATGTAAACACCTTAATACAATTCTAATTTTCTCGTTGCTTCAAGAGTCACCAATTGTTATAGCAACAAAACAGAAAAACAGATCACAGTATTAATTTGATATCTTGGCTTCATTTGTTCCACATTTGTGTTACGACTCATGCATAATAAACAATTCAGGCTAAGTAAAAGCAAAATGCAAGAATGAAACAGTAGTAAGTGTACACTGGGTTGTCCTCTTGGCTTTGATGTTTTTAAAAGTGAGAAGACATAATTTCCTCCCAACTACTACCTGTGAATTTCCTATGTAATTTGCTTTCCATTTAATAACTCTCAGGGGGCCAGAAAATACCACTCTTATCTACTTTGATATTATAAGAATAGCAAGAAGCTATTCTTAGAGCCTACTAGAAAGTACGCTGGACTAAAAGTCTGAATCATCTGAATCCTGGGAGTCTGGCTCTCTCCCTAACCAGATTGGGACTTTAGTGACATGCCGAGCATATGGTAGGCACTCAATAAACACTTGTAGATCAATAGGTTTGGGCAAGTCATTCCACCTCCTTAAGTTCCATGTCTGCAAAATGTAAATAACATATTCCCTGCTTACCTTAAAGGATTCAATGAGGAGTATTGTAAATTTCAATCCTGGGGGCCCCAGGGAAAATATTTCAGAAAATCACAGAATCAGAAGGTATTTCATAACATGCGCCTTGGCATGTTATAGGAAACCCTGAGCTCAACTTCCTGGCTTTACAGATGAGGAAACTGAGACACCGACAAATTAAGTATCTTGGCCAAGGTCAGACAGAGTAGTAAATAGCAGAATTAGACTTTGAATGCAGGTTCCCTAACATTAGATCCAAGGATCTCAACCAGAGGGGAAATGCCATTCTATAATCTATAAGTCAATAAATACTTATTAAGAGCCAAAATATATACCATGCACTATGCCAAGTACTGTGGATACAGAAAAAGGTAAAAGTCCCTACTCTCAAGGAGCTCACAGTTAAATAGGGGAGATAACACACAGACTTACAAACAAGCTATATACAAGACAAATTGGAAATAATGAAAAGAAGAAAGGCACTTGAATCAAGTGGTATTGGAAAGGCTTTCTGTAGAAAGTGGGACTTTAGCTGAGACTTGAAGAATCCAGGAAACCAAGAGGCAGAGATAAGGAGGGAGAACATTCTAGGTATACCGAGGAGGAGGAGGGGGAAAAGAACAGTCATTGAAAATGCCCAGAATTGAGAGATGCAGTGCCTTGTTCAAGGAACAGCATGGAGGCCAGTGTCATAGAGTTGAGGGGTGAGGGGATATGAGGTATAAGAAAATTGGAAAGGTAGAAAGGGACCAAGTTAGAAAGGCCTTTGAACTCCAAATAGGATTTTATATTTGACCCTGGAGGTGACAGGGAACCATTGGAGTTTATTAGTTGTGTGTGTGTGTGGGGGGGGGGCGGTGTTAGATCATAACAAATTGTCATCTAGCCTCTGGAAGCACTATAATGATAGGGAAACACTGCCTTCTAAAAGGGTCCTTTCTACTCTGACAGCTGTCATTGTTAGGGAAGTCAATTTGTTTGTTTTTCTTCTATGGATGCAAAATCTGCCTCTCTTCAATTTCTCCTAGACCTGCTCTCTGGAGCCAAGCAAAATAATACTAATCCTTCTTCCATTCAATAACTCTTCAAATGTTCAGAGACAGAAAATATGCCTCCCTCATCCCTTAGAGGATCATAGATTTAGCTCTAGAAGGAAACCACTGTCCCTCATTTTACAGATTAAATGACCTTCCCATAGACCAGTAAGTATCTGATGCAAATTTGACTCCCGGTCATTTTGACTCAAGGGATGGCACCTATCCCTTACCCTAGTAGTGCTGAATTTAAATAAAAATGGGGGCCACTGATTCCTACATAAGGATCTCTCTTAGCTGCATATCAACTTAGTTTTAAAACATGTTATCTGTTTGATTATATCTTTATTTTGTTACATATTTCCCAGTTGCATTTTTAATCTGGTTCAGGCTGCCTGAGCTAACTTGCATGTTTGACACTCTACTATATACCATTCTTCCTTCACATCTTCTTCTTCCCAGGTCAAATATTCTTAGTCCCTTCAACCAATCCTTGTATGGTATGGCTTTGAATCTCCTTTAAATCTTTATCACCTGTAATGAACAAGCCTGATTTAGGCCAGTCCTTTGTGAGTTTAGGTTCTGTGTTGGAATAAAATGAGGTGCTCATGAGTCATTCAGCAGTTACAAAAAAAGGAGTTTTGCTTAGCTATCACACTGAAAGGATGTTGAGCAAGGAGACTACGGCACTGAGCTTGGATGGAAGATTCCCACCTCTCCTCTCCATATGGACACTCACCTCTCAGTCTGTTAAGAGCACAGGTCCTGATGACTTTCGCAGTTCAGGATATTCTCTGCCTAAAGGTTCCAGATCCACTTGGGTGGCCCTTTTCATGCCCTTAAGTGACCGGGAAGCCAAGTCAAAAGAGCCATAGCAGCCTGGGAGGGGCAACTGGAGCCTCAGTCCCTCAGGGCCAATCAGATTCACAGACAGCTTTGGTGCCTTTCAGGAAAAAGATGTATGTATACACACACATATACATATATGCATATATATGTACACATACATACATATAAATGTATCTGTGTGTATACATACATACATACATATAGCTAGCTCAAGTTAGAATTAAAGTGAGGAAACATATACTTCCATCCCAGTTGTGAACATTATGAAATGAGGCATTTGATATCCCTGTGACCAAACCTCAGCATCTGTGAAATGGGCATAGTCTTCTGGCTTGCTATTTACTTTTAGGGATGTCAAGAAGATAAATTAGTTGACATGTGGTTAGTGGAATAAGTGCTGGGAAAAGACTCAGGGAACCTTGGATAAATAAAGCATTTATTAAGCACCTACTTCTTATGTGCCAAAGGGGCATCTAGGTGGTACAGCAGAGAGAGTACAGGGCCCAAGGTCAGGAATTCATCTTCCCGAGTTTAAATCTGGTCTCAGATAGACTGACTGCATGACCCTGGGCAAGTCACTTAACCCTGTTTGCCTCAATTTCCTCATCTGTAAAATGAACTGAAGAAGGAAATGGAAAACCACTCTAGTATCTTTGCCGAGAAAACTCCAAATAGGGTCATGGACAGTTGGATATCATGGAAAACAACTCAACAACAACAAATGCCAAGGCACTATGCTAAACAGTGGGGATACAAATGAAGCAAATAAGGTGATCTCTGCTCTCAAGAAGCTTACATGCTAAAGATGAAAGACAGACAGGGGAACTAGAAAGGGAGGGGGAAAGGAGGGTGACCCCATTTTTCAGATGGGGAAACTGAGGCACACAGATGTTGACTTGGGGACACACAGCTAACAAATGTCTGAGGCTAGATTTAAACTCAGGTGGTCCTAACTCCAAGCCATTCACCAAACCATCTAGCTGCCTATAAAGCCCCTTTCAGTCTAACACATGATTCAATGGTCACATTCCTCAACATGAGTCAGCTACAAACATTGTTTCCATTTGGCACAAAGAACAGATTGCAGAATTTGAGATGCCAGTCATGGCAATAACTTTGAATCTGTTCTTTTGGGCATCTATCAAGGGAAGAAAGTAATTCCATCCAGTCAATCTGGAGAAGCCTTAGCAGTCCACTATAGGACATACTGGAGCACAGGACAATGATCAAAGCAGGAGTTATATTATCATTGTCACTGTTCAGTTGCTTAAGTCATGTCAGAATCTTTGTGACCTCATTTGGGGTTTTCTTGGCAAAGATACTGAAGTAGTTTGAAATTTCCTTCCGCAGCTCATTTTAAGTGTCTGAGTCCAGATTTGAACTCATGAACATGAGTCTTCCTGATTCCCAGTCAGAGTTTTATTCATTGTACCACCTAGCTGCCCACAACCCCACTTAGGACACTTCCATTAGTCAATCAACAAACATGCCTTAAATTCCTACTATGTGCCAGGATCTGTGCTAAGCTCTGGGAATCATAAAGAGGCAAAAGGTAGTCCCTGGCCTCAAGGAGCTTAACAGTAATTACAGACAACCAAGTCATATTACATAGTCCCTTGTTCAGCTGAGTACTGTACATAACTGGGTAAATCAGCCTTTGTGAAAAGAAACAAAAATGGAGACAGCATTGATATGAATAGAGGAGTCCTAGAAATTTAAAACCAATAGTCACTAACCGTTATTAGGTTAGGCACCCAAGGCATAGACATCATCCACAGAAGGTCTCAGATGAAATGCACATGTTTCAATTCAATTCACAAATACTAAGTAAGCACCTCATATTCCCTAACCAAGACGCAGTGGTGCCATAGAGGACAGAAAGCAGGAGTCAGAAAAACCTGGGTTCAAGTCCTGCCTATCATCATTACTGGTTGAGTGACCACAGACAAGTCACTCAACTCCTCAGTGCCCTAGGTAACTTCTAAGACTTGAAGTTATAAATGAGCTGGAAATGGGCAATACTGGAGAGTGTTGGCACTGATCGCCCTCACTGGTCCAATCCCCACCTAGCCAAATCTGGTAGGCAACGGGGAAGATTGCTAAGATGTGGCCCTGACTGCAGGGAGCTTGGTAACCTGTGAGGGATGGGGAAGCACAGATGTGTGTGCAAACAGGAAAACTTGTATTCACATAGAAGTTAGATTCTCATTAATACAAAGTGGGAAGTCTGAAAATGCCATGGTGGATTTGAGGAGGGGGAAATTATTGCAGGGGATTTGACTCGGGGCATAGGGAGGGAAAAGATCAGGGAAGATTTCATCAAAGAGGGTCCAGCTGAGCTGAGTCTTATAACCAGGAAAGAATTTCAAAGCTGGATATGAGGGTGGGGTGGATAAAATATGAAGTCGGGGGTCAAGATAATAGAGAGATGGAGAGAAGAAGAAGCTACCCACAAGCATCTGGGTAAAAGGTGGGGGGACCTGAACCACTGCTGAAGCCCTGGAGCGGAGAGATTCAAAGTCGGATTCCCAGGGATCGATCAATCAATCAATCCATGGACCCTCTAAGATTTTCCCATTCATTCATCAGCACAAATTTGTTTGACCACTTCTCTCATTCATTTATTGGATCGACAAACATTTATTGAAAAGCTAATCTATCATGTACAAGGCATACATGGAAAACAAGAAGTCCCTCCCATCGAAGGTTTACAAACTGAGAGTAAATGACAAGTATGGGGGAGGGGAAAACGGAAGGGGTTGGGGGAAGGAGAAAGGATGAGGACATGACAAAGACACTTCACTGGTCTGAAGAAGAGCCTGAATGGGCCAAGTCCTAAAAGGCAGCAGCAACTAGATGGCTGGAGTCAGGCAGCTAGGTGAGCGCCTGAGAGAGGAGAGGCAGAAGGGAAAAGACAATACAAATTGTTCTTACTTCAGAAGGTAACCCTTCTTACACTGTACTTCCTTACACATACTCATTGATTTAGCCAACACTGACTTCCTTGCTATTCCTTAAATAAGACACTCCATTTCCCATTTCATTAACTGACATATATGTGTGTGCAAATAAGTGTGTGTATACATGTGCGTGTATCTGAAATGTGTGCTTGTGTGTATGCACACATACATGTGCGCCTGCTATATATACACACATACTATATATACACACATGGTATATATACATGCTATTTGTGTGTGTACATACATATAGATATATATGTATATCTATGTGTGTGTGTACACACACATATATCCCCTATGTATGAAACCCAGGGTGGTCTGGGCATGCCCAACTTGACTAATGAAAGCACCCTTGCCAGGTCTTCAGGGAATAGAACAGAAATGGAAATGTCTAAGGCCTTTTGCGTGTATGAGAGCTAAGGAAGACCCCAATTTCTTTTTGTGAAGCTTGTTCTCCAAATCTGGTAACAAGGATAGATCTGGCAAGCAAAAAGGAGGCCATGAGGTCTTAAAACTCAATGAAATAAAGCAGCTGGACCTCTCAGGGAACTGGCAGTATTATCACACCAAAAATCTGGGCAATGCGGATAAAGAGCTACTTGTTCTGCGCCCTTGTCTCTCAGTTGCCCCCCATGATTCAAGCCCACACAGCCCACACTGACTTGCTTTTTTTTCAGAGATAAATTGGAGGAAAATGTTCCATTTCTTCCCACTCTGCTCCCCCACCTCCCACTCTCCACAGCCTTTTGAGAGTGGCATCCCCTTTTCCCAGAGTTCTCCAGCTGTCATCGAGTGTACTGTCTACTTAATTTTCTGGGACAACAAGGAGAGTCATGGCGGGGGTGTTCTTCCTACCTCTTCTCTTTTGTGTGCTTTTAAGCAAGGGTCCGCCTAACTCCATTAGTGGGCTGAATGGATGTGACCTGTGAATTACACAGCTGCTCAGAGGGATAATTGCCCTGTAATCTAAACCATAATGTGTGTGAGAGAGTTTTAGAAAGTGACTTCGATGAAACCAAGTGCTAATAGCATTCCCTGGAAAACATTTCACTGAGCACCCCTTGGAATGTCCAGCACTGCACAAGGCACCCAGAGGGATGCCAAGGTTATGGAAGGTATGGTTGGTTCTTACCCTCAAGAAGCTTCCAATCTAGTCAAAGATTCAGAAAAGGAAGGAAGAATGCTTTTAAAAACAAAACACTTATAAAACGGTACATTACAGGATCAGATTACCAGGGTGCAAATTTAACAGGTAAAAGGACAAATAATTCCCCTAAAAAGGAAGGACCACTTGAAGGAAAAGTGGATTTGCCATGACTGAAATGAGACAGCCTTACCTCCTGGAGCTCTGTGTTACTGAGGCTGGGACAATTCACATCCATTCCAACATGTGAACTTTTGATAGCACCTCTTGATTTTCCAGCTTGGAAACCAGAAGGCCAAGGATCAGGGTGCTGTAGGAGAAAAAGCACTATGACTAGAAGGTGGGAAGACACGTTAGTCCTGATTCACAGATTTTCTGTAATCCTAGGCAAGTCGATTTCTTTATCTGTAAATACCAGTAATGCTTACCTCAAACGGGGTAATATATGTAAAGTACTAGGTAAACATTAGAATCAATATAGAAATATACACATATTCTATAATTAACAAAGCCTCCTCTTTCTTGCTGTTTTTCCTATTCTATCTAGCTAAGTTTCAATCCAGTTCATTCATTTCTTTATAAGTATGTATATTTTTTTTTGAGCAAGGGAAGGCAAGGCAATTGAGGTTAAGTGACTTGCCCAAGGTCACACAGCTAGTTAAGTGTCAAATGTCTGAAGTTTAATTTGTTTTTGGTTTTGTTTTTTTGCTTTTTGGAGGGGGGAATGCAGGGCAATTGGGGTTAAGCAAGTTGCCCAAGGTCACACAGCTAGTAAACATTAAGTGTTTGAGGCCAGATTTGAACTCAGGTCCTCCTGACTCCAGGGCCAGAACTGTATTTGCTTCACCACCTAGACGCCCAAGTCCATTCATTTATTCAACACATTTATTGAGCACCTACTGTGTGCTAAGGCTAAGTACTATAGAGAAACAAATATGAAATGGTCCTTACCCTCCATGGACTTGTAATTTGGTGGAGGAGACAAAATTCTTACATATACACAGACCCACCCCCCTAAAAGATGCTCCCATGTTCATAGTCCTCTTTAATTCAGCATTTATTCAAAAACCCAGCTCATGAGCCTACATCCACCATTTCCCTTGCACCAGATTGAACCAGAAAACACCTTGTTTCAAGGCAAATGCAATAGAATAGGACGCTTAAAACAAGGGAAAAATTCCACCAAATAGCCTAGGGCACAGTGTCCCAGTAAAACTGGCAATCCTCAAAACCTGGACCACACATGCTTCTCACTGATGATGTCATCTGCCGTGCTCTTTCCTCCCAAGAGCTGACCTTGCCAGCTGCTGCTTCTCCACTGAATTGCAGCTGCTAAGGGTTTTTCTCTCTCCCCAAGAAGGGAATATTTACAGCCCTTTTCTAAACCTTCCCATCCCATTAGAATGAGTTAATCTCTTTAATAAGTCAGACCCACAGATAAATACAGCCAGCACAGCAAATAGATCACACATACATGTAAACACACACATATGCATGTGTATAACACTCATATGTATGTTTATACACACAAGTCTGTGTGTATACGTGTATAAACATATGTGTATATATGTATTTTACTACTTCTCTTTGAGCATAAATGTCCTTAGCTTCGCTAGATATGTGAGTGAGGGTAAATAAATTCTTTTCAACTTATCTCATGTCCCTGGTGGCTCCCTTAGGCACACTAGAGGCTCAACATAGGGCTAGTAACCCTACATTCCTGAAATCCTGTTCATATTAATGCCGCTCTCTTATACATGAAAAAGTGGAATTATTAAATAAAATAAAAATGATTAAATAAAAAGTGGAATAATTTAAAAAATGGAAAAAATATAGTATTTGTCAAGAGACAGCATATGAGTATATGTCAAAAAAAATTGTACAGAAAGTAGTATAGGCAATCAGAGAAGGAAGAGATGTTTATAGTCCAGAGTGATGAGGAAGACTTTCATGCGAGGCTGAATACCTGGCTATCAGCTGCATTGCACACATTTGTGCTTGAAAATAAGCATGAAGAAAGGTGGTACAGCCACCAGATCACTGAGGTGGGAGCCACAAAACCTGAGTCCAAGTCCCAGTTGTACCACTTACCTGTATGTCCTACATCCATCTTTCCCCCTTTTAGCCTCAGTTTCTTTATCTATAAATGGAGAGATGATGTCTAAGGACCATAACATTCTATGTGACTTTCTATGGTCACAGATAAGAGGCAGGTGTCTTGAAGATGGCTTCTCAGACTGCAAGCTCAAGGCAACACCTCTTTGTGACCCAAGCATTGTGACATCTAAAAGCCTAGATGTCAAGCAATTCTATTAAACTGTGCTGTGAGGAGAGAGAATTGCTTCTGTAGCTTACGATTTATGTGACCTTAGGCAAACCATCTCTTTGGGCCTTTGTGTCCTTAAAGGTCAAATGAAAGGGGTGGACTAGCAGCCTTGGACATCCATCCTGCCTCTAGTCTATTATCCCATAATAAGATGGGACTCTGTCATGAGGCCACATTTTTTGAGGGTCTAAATCAATCAAAGCAGCACCAGAAAGATGGGAGTTCAAATCCCACCACTGATGGGTACTATCTGTATAACCCTGGACATATCACTTAACCTCTCACTCAGGGCATCAGGCAGCTCCCAAGGTTGTAAGTCACACAATGCATGCTGATTTACATGGGCAGAGCTCCCTTGCAGGGAGTCCCTACATATAAAAAGAAATCAGATAGTTTTTGGTAGCCCCAAAGCTTTCTAGAGACCTCCTTTTCCATTTCCCCACTATCTCTTTCTCTAGCAAGGTGAAAAGCTTTGCTATGTTAGAAAAAGGACTGGCTGAGTCAGAAGCCAAATCTTGATTCTGTCAACAATCTGTCACTTCCTTTTTTCTGAACCTTAGTTTCTACATTTGTAAAGTGAGTATCTTTATGATTCCTGTCAGTTCTAATTACTGTGTGATTCTATCCTCTATGCTTCCTTACTTTCTCCTCCTGTTCCACACACCCCCACATACACCGCCCCCTCCCCGCCCCCATCCCAGACACATGAGAGCTTTGGGGAGCCATCAGGGAAGTTGCCGTTGAAATAATGAGGTTGGAACCTTTCTTCCTCTGATTTCAAGCCCCAGTCATGTTCTCAGAGACAGCTTTGTGCCTCTGATGCCACCTGCTTTCTCCCACCCACCAACCTCCCAAACAAATGCTTTTAATGGTTATTGGCTTAAAAGGAGAAAAAAAAAACCTTCAAAGTAACAAACAATCATATAATTACTTTGCAGCTTCTTGTCCTTGGTAATTTTATGCTTGTGTTGCCATAATTAGACTTTATGTGGAGTTGGAGAGTCAGAGAGCTTTGCTATGGCCTGTCAGTGACACCTGCAGGATTTTCACATGGGAAAAGGGCCCTAGAGAAGCCTGGCTGCTGGAATGCCAGGCTATGTTCAAACCAAGACTCTGCACTAAGCTCAGCCCTCAGCAGACTTCTCAGGGATTCTCATCACGGAGCCTTGGAACAGGAGAACAGTAAAGGATGAGAGTCATTGTCTAAGGGAGGCTGCCCATACAATTGTGTGTAGCTTCCTAACTGGCCTTCCTGCCACCACTCTATGCTTTCTCCAATCCACCCAGAAAAAAAATCTTCCTAATATACTACTGTGCTGAAGTCACTCCTCCACTCAAAAACCTGCTGTGACTCCCTGTTAGCCTATAGGATAAAATACAAATGTCTTGCTCCAGCAGTTAAGGCTTTCCACCACAAACTAGCTCAAACCTAGCTTTTTCCTCAGATATTGCTTCCTTCATGTAACCTTCCCTGATTGCCCCAGCTAAATACCATCTAGCCATCCTCAATTTTTTACATATGTTTATTGTCTCTCTTCCCCCCTTCTTCTAACCCCCCACTGTACTGTCAACTCGTTGAGGATGGAGACTGTCTTATCTTCGTTCTTTGTGTCTCCAGTGCCTAAGAGGATGCCTTGGGCATATAGGCACTTAGTCAACATGGATTGGATTGAGTTGGCTTTCCAAGACCACTTGTAATCTCTCCAACATCTTTCTGCCACAGTCATTCTATAGGAACTGAGAGATTGGCAAGCTCATTTCTCCCATTCAGGAAAATCTCCATGATGCTTTGTTAACGCTCTTGTACTTCCTTCTGAACTCAGGGCATTGAAATCATACCTAGAGCTGCTTTTCCAAATTCCCTCCATCAAAATGTAGCAGCTGAGTGTTTCCAGATGTTAGCAAGAGTGCTCAGATGTTCATAGCTCTTTATGGTCTACAAAGCATTGCCCCCACATTAAAATACTCCTGTATGAGCATCTGTTATGATAATTAAGGGGTTAAAACTTGCAATAAAGGAGACCTTGGATGACCGTGAGGTTGGGCAATGGCCCACTCACTTCCAAAGATAGGCCTTGATAGAATTTGGAAATAGTTTTGTTAGTTTCAGTGTTAGAGTTTAGGACTATATAGGTTAGTTGTTTGGGTTTTTTTTGGGGGGGGGGGGTATTTCTTTTTTTGGCTTGAAAATCACACAGGGAAATTTTACTTAATGTCATACCAGGAAATGCTAAGAAAACTAGCTGGTGCAGCGGATAAAGTGCTGTGCCTGGGGTGAGGAAGACTCCTCTTCCTGACTTCAAATCTGGCCTCAGACACTTCCTACCTGTGTGACCCTGGGCAAGTCACTTAACCCTGTTTGCTTCAGTTTCCTCATCTGTAAAATGAGCTGGAGAAGGAAATGACAGACCATTCTACTATCTTTGCCAAGAAAACCCCAAATGGGGTCAGAAAGAGTCAGACATGACTGAAATGACTGAACAATGGCAACAACAATAAGGAGAATGAGAGGCAGCATTTAGTAATGGAGAGAGAAGTGACTTCAGAGCTAGAAAGACCTGAGTTTAAGTCCTTTCTATGACATATTGGCTTGTGACCTTAAGCAAGTCATTCAACCCCTCCAGATTCTAGGCCCCTCAAAAGACTAAAGGTGCCAACTTCCATTGGTAAAGGGAGTTTCCTCCTCTGGCAGTTCTTTCTCTCTATCTCTCAGTAAAATCACAAGTCCAAGTCACACCTCCTAAGGCTCACAACATGAAAGATGAACAGATGGAGATCAATACAACAGGAATAACAGAAATCAACAGGAAAGACCACAGTGATGCCAAAGTAGGAAAGACCAATTTTAACTGGAACCAAAGCACCAATATACAAGAGCAGCCACACAATTGCCAGAAAAACAAAATAATTTACTTGACCAATCAATAAGCATCGATTAAACCTAGTGCGCTGGGTGCTAGGAATATAAAGGCACAAGGGAAACAATTCCTTCCCTTGAAGGGCTTACAATCAAGGTATGAGAGTTGACATATATATATATATATTATATGTATATATTAATATATGTGTATATATTATATATACATATATAATATAGTATGTATTAATATGTGTGTATTATATATACATATAATATATTATTATATGTGTATATATTATCTATATGTCAACTCTCATACCTTGATTATAAGCCCTTCAAGAGAAGGAATATATATTATATATATGTAAATATGAACTACATGCAAGATAATTTGGTGAGAAAGTAATATATGTAATATATTATATATAATATATTAACATAATATATGTATATATTAATATATATGTATATATGTCGACTCTCATACCTTGATTGTAAGCCCTTCAAGGGAAGGAATATATATATATATATGTATGTATATATATATATATATGTAAATATGAACTACAAGCAAGATAATTTGGTGAGAAAGTCTCTGCTAGGGGACCAAGATCGACCTCATTGAGAGGGTCATGCTTGAGCTGAGCCCTGAGGGAAACGGGGGAAACCCTCTGAAGACTGAACTGGACATGCGCGGACCTAGACTAATCTAGGCTAATGGTGTCACAGTGAGAATGAACAACAGCAGACACAGGACATCCTAGAGTATTGTTGGAATGTCTTTGGAGAAGGGGCAAGGAAGGAAGGATGCCACTTGGCATCATGTGGACAGGAGAAGGGGCATGCTTTCAGTTCTGTATTTCTAGGAGAAGAGAGATTTTTAGCTCCATTTTACACTACAAATTGTTCTGTGTAACTTCAAGCCAGAGCCATTGGGGCCAATAAAATACTTAGATAAATCTAGGTCTCTTCTGTATTCCCAACTGGGAAACCATGATGGAAAGAAAGTTAGGGAGCAAAAATGTTATGCACATTTTGCAGATACTCTAGTATGGATTTTTTTTCTGTGAGTGTATTCAGCTTGGTCCACCTGCTCTTTTCCCCTTCATCTTTTTTACTACCATTCCCATTTCCTCAGACAGCACACTGGGGACAGAGGCATTAGAGTTTAAATGCAGCAACTCCATTCTTATCAATGGTCAAAATAGTTTGTTATAAAGAACCTGACTTAGCTGTGATAGAGGAGGGTAATACAGTAGAAAAAAATTCTCTTTTTGGAGTCACAAAACCTGAGTTCTAATCCAGAGTCACAACATTTTCTTCCTGTGTGACCTTGGGAGAAAATCAGTTAGTTTGTCTACCCTCAATTTTGTTCTATGTGAAATGAGAGGGTTGGTACTGAAATATGCTTCCTTTGTTTTTGTTGTTCAGTCATGTCCAATTCTTTGTGACTCCATTTGGGGTTTTCTGGGCAAACACACTGGACTGGTTTGCCATTTCCTTCTCCAGCTCATTTTACAGATGAGGAAACTGAGGCAAACAGGGTCGAGTGACTTGCCCAGAGTCACACAGCTAGTAAATGTCTGAGGCCAGATTTGAACTCAGGTCTTTCTGGCACTCTATCTACTACACTACCTAGTTGCCCATTTGAGTTCTAAATTCTAGACATATCTATGTTACATTTCTCTCCTCCCTTTTTCATCTATCAGTGCTTTTGGAATAATCTGGTATTTTCACAGAAGATGTCCCAGAAGGAATCCAAGTGAAAATTGACAGATGACACCATGCTAGTTGAATTCATCTCCATAATGTTATGGGGCCTCCTCAAAGAGCTCTGTTATCATTGAGGAATATTACAGGGGCAGCTAGGTGGTATAATGGATAGAGCACTGGCCCTGGAATCAGGAGAACCTGAGTTCAAATCCAGCCTCAGACACTTACTAGCTATATGACCCTGGACAAGTCACTTAACACCCACTGCCTCCAAAAGAAATTTATCAAGAACCCTAAAGAGTTTTTGTTTCCTTGGGTTATAGCTATTGATATTTACCATAGTAAAAATTCCTTTGAAAATAATAATAAACCCATTACATCTAAACATAAATACCATTTTTTTGAAGGGCAGTTGGGGTTAAGTGACTTGCCCAAGGTCACATGGCTAGTTTATGTGTTAAATGTCTGGTCGGATTTGAGGTCGGATTTGAACTCAGGTCCTCCTGACTCCAGGGCAGGTGCTCTATTCACTGTGCCACCTAGCTACCCCGATAAATAACATTTTTTAATGAAAAATAAACACATTTTCCAAAATAAAAAATATCACAGAAGAATAGCATCATTTTACATATTTTTGCAAATCTGTTTAATGTCTGGGTTAATAGAACACAGCTGGATTCTCATATCTGCTTTTGCATTCAATTATTTGCTATATGTTGTTTTGTTTGAAACATATGAAGAAAATCCAGTCACACAAATAAGTAGTTGAAAAGTATTGTAATAGATAAATAATGGGGGCGGCCAGGTAGCACAGCGAGTAAGATCACCAGCCCCAGAGTTGGGATGATCTGGGAATCCGGGCTCAGACACTTAGCACCCACCCAGAAACACCTGGCAGTGTAACCTTGAGAAAATTATTTAACCCCAATTGCTCAGGGGTGGCCAAGTAGCTCAGTGAGTAAGAGCACCGGCCCCAGAGTTGGGATGACCTGGGATCAAACCCAGGCTCTGATACTTAGCACCACACCCAGAAATAATTGGCCTTGTAACCTTGAGCAAGTTACTTAACCCCGATTGCTTTAAAAAAATATAGATAAATAATGTCTTATTATTTTGACTGTAGTTTTGGTCTTGTACATATAGTGGATACCCAGAGGTCCACATTCCACACTTTGAAAGCTGTTGGATAAGGGATAAAAAGTTGACCTTAGACTCAGAAAGATCTGAATTTTAGTCTCACACTTTAGTCTCACACAAGTCAGTGGGACTTGACTATGAGTCCAGCTTGATGTCCACCACGACATGCTTTCCTCTCAATATCAGTGGGGACATAGAGAACACTGCCTATTGATTGAGAGTTTCAGGAAAGGTGCAGTTAGGAGGTACAGTGGGTAGAGGTCTGGGCCTGGAGTCAGGAAAACTCATCTTCCTGAGTTCAAATCCAACTTCAGACACTCACTAACTATATGACCCTGGGCAAGCCACTTAACCCTGTTTGCCTCAGTTTTGTCATCTGTAAAATGAGCTAGAGAAGGAAATGGCAAAGCTCTCCAGTATCTTTGCCCAAATCACTTTTGGAAGTGATTGAAAGAATCAGCAACAATAGGGTGTGGCATTTGAGTCAAGTTTTGAAAGAAGCTAAGGAGTCAAGATAAGGTTAAGATAAAGGAACCGGGATGGGGTGATAGGTGGCTGAGAAATAGGAGGGAGCTTACACATACACCCACACACCCACACCCACACACACCCTAGTCGGGAAGAACAACATCTGGGCAAGGCCAAGTAATCCTGGCCACTTTTACTTTCTGTCTTTCCCCTAGATCTCTGCAGGGAGATTTGAAAGACATTTTTAGGTTAGGTAGGGCCCAAGGCTCTCTCCCAGTTCTGTGAAAGTATTCTCAGAATTTTATATTCATGGGGAACTCTGAAATCAATATTAATAATGACAACAACAAAAATAATAGCTAATGTATATATGTATATACATGTTTATATGTATATGCATGTGTGTATATCAATATCTATATAGATATAGATATATAGATGTAGATAATCTATATCTAAATAGATATAAATACAGTTTTTAAGGTTTACAAAGTGATTTAGATGTCATCTGATTTGCTCCTCAAGATAATTCTGGGAGGTAGGTGCTATTATTATACCCATTTTACAAATGATAAAACTAAGAACCATTTAGACTCCCTCTACCAGGGCAGATCAGCACATGATCTGCAATTTAATTATCTTAAAGAGTTGCCTGGAATACTGGGAAGTTAAACGCCTTGCCCAGAACACAAGTAACCAGTATCTGAGACAATTCCAACTCAAATCTTATTGACTCTAAGGCCATCACTCCACGCACTCTACCCGGCTGCCAATTGTCCACAAGTGATATACCAGAAGGGCTGGGGGAGGGGAGAATTTGTCCTACTCTTACCCCAGGATGGTGAGGACTAGCTACTTTGCAAGTGGTCCCCTGATTATAGGAAAGCACCCAGCTATAATGGAATGAGTACTGAACTTGGAGCCAGGTTGTGAGTCACCTAACTTTGACCTTTCTCCCAAGGTTATTGTGAGGAAAGTACTTTGCAAATATTGGAAGACTCCTTAGAGTCAACACTGCAGAGTATATGGAGAGGTGGCCATGAAGTTAGGAAGGCAGCGGTTCCCAGTTCTGCTTCTGACACATAGTGGTTGGGCAAGTCATTTAACCTCAGTATTCTTAGACAACTTTTTATTTTTTGCCTTTTGGAGGGGGGAGGACAGGGCAATTGGGTTCAAGTGACTTGCCCAAGATCACATGGCTAGTAAGTGTTAACTGTCTGAGGCCAGATTTGAACTCAGGTCTTACTGACTCCAGGGCCAGTGCTCTATTCACTGAGCCACCTAGATGCCCCTTAGACAACTTATTAATACAAGTTGAAGAAAAGGTACTGACCTGAAGTAGTAGAGGGAGTGTCCTCATCCAGGAGTTCCCTCCACCAATGAAATTACAGATCTATTACTTCTCTCTAAAATGCTATAAAATGACAAATGAAAAACCCTGACAGAGTTTCTGGGTAATTAATGATCAATTTATTAATTAGGCTAGCTAATAAAAAATTGATGGTCAGTGGTTTCTCTTAGCAACCAAAGACAAAAGACATGGAGAGCTTGAAAGCTTTAAATGATGCTTGAAAGCTTTAAATGATCCTTGAAAGGGAATTCCCATGTCTACTTAAAATCAACCCTGATTGGTGGACATTTAATGAGGAGGTGCGCTTCTCCTGCTGAGAAGGCAGCTTGGTCATGAAACTGTCGCCTTCAGCAATCTGAACAGGGCAATCCACCTCCATCCAGACAACTCTGGTTGGTTTTCTGCTTCATGAGCTGGGTCACCCTAACTCTAAAGTGGTATAAGGGAAGGACCTCTTTTCTTCGGAGTATGAACTAGTCCAGATTGGATCCTGTTTACACTCTAAACATAAGTAAGCTCTCCTAGTTGGGTGGGGTTCCATCCAAGACTGAAGGGCTAAGACAGTCTTATCAATCGGTTATATCTTTCAGAGACTTTTTTTTTAACAGGGCCTGGACCTTATATGAAGAAATAAATTAGAAAAGCCTGGATCCTAAATTAATAGTTGGTTATTAATATAATAGTAAGATAATAGTTTCTCACTATAAAAACATGAGTTGCTCTAAGGGATGGAGGGTTCTATTTTTATCTCCTTGTTTTGACCAAAGTGATATCACCATTCTGGATTTCTTTTGTTTCCTTATTTAAGGAGGCAATCTGGAACTGCACAGCCTCAGTTTCCAATTGAGGCCGCTGTTCTCAGGTAACTGACTGGCAGGGTCTGTTGCTTACTTGCCTGAACAGAATTCCAAAAGTCAAAGCAATTACTTGAGACTGGGAAATCCAACATCCTGGTGCAGCACCAAGAGGCCACATGGGAAGTAGTAGCACCCCAGCTATCCTTTGAGCACGTATGCTGCAAGACAGCAGAGGACACTAAGTAACTCTTCATCCTATCCACCCACTCTGGCTCTGGCGCTAAGGGTCCACTGAACCACTGGCTCCCTGAACCATGCTCACTTTCCTACTGAAAGGATTATGTCAGCAAAAGCATCACACCCACTCCTTTTTCTTAGTCTTTACTGAGCTGTGTTCTCAGTTCACCCTGGCTCTCAGAAATCCCATGCCTCATTAATCCTCTCCACTCTGGTCCTGAAGATGAAAACATTCTAAGAAATTCCAGGCGAAAGAGTCTCTTCATTCATAGGATCTCAGATTCAGAAAGGTAAGGGGCATTAGAGACCTGTCAAACCCAACCCTCTTATTTTATAGATGAGATAACTGAAGCTAAGAAAGGCTAAGTGGCTTGTCTAGGACCACACAGCTAGTAAGAGTTTGATGGAAGATTTGAACTCATGTAATTCTGACTTCAAGTCCAGCATTCTATCCACTATACCAGCTACCTATGTCTTCACATTAGTTCAATTCAACAGAGAGTCATTGAACACTAACATACTATGTTCAAGACACTGTGGGGAGATAAAAAAATAACATACAGTGCCTCATCCCAAAGATCATTAAATTCCTACGAAGGAGGAAAAGGAGATTTGTTCAAAAAGATAAATATGTATTTACAGGGACATTCGCTGACTAACTTATATTTTGAAACAACATATCTATAAAATGAGATTATAATCTAAGCTCTGGCTTCATTCTTTGGGACTGTCCCTGTCAAAATCACTCCTTTTGTAGGTCATGATGGACAAGTGAAAATTAGTGTTTTTGCTGAGTATATCAAACACAACTCCTTCACAACAACTTAGAAAACATGCCAGACCAAATTCTGATTTTAAAAAAGCCAAGAAAAATTCACAGTGAGTCATTTTTCCAGTCCAGGGCAGTTTAGGAAGATAGAGAGGTCTGCAGACATTGGGACTGGCCAGCTGGGCAGGACAGCAGAAGTCAAGATGTGGAGAATTTTAGCACCTAGGGATGATATGGGGGTCAAGACAGCACATCAAAACTGGAATCACCTGATTTAGAGACCTTATGGTGGCTCCACATCTAAGAGCTGAGGGAGGACTCAGTTATAACCTTTAGCCCTATACATAAGGCTACAGTGGAATAATGAGGGAAGGAAAACAACACCAAAGAAGAATCAAGGAATTCATTCAATCTGAACCCACAGAACCTCCCAGTAAGCTCACAGTACCTCAGTCCAGAGGCGGTCTACTGAAACTCAACCACATAAAATTCAGCAGACCCAAACTGGGGTTAGAAACTTGTAGAGTTCATACCAGGAGAACAATGAACAACCTTTTTCCTGACCACACCACTTTGGAAATACTAAGAACTTGCAGACCCTCAGACCGAACTATGAAAATAGCAGGATAAAAAAGGACAGAAACTCATGCCAAATGTTCATCCCCACCCCCATCCCAGATCCTCCCCCAGAACTAAGTAGAGACCAACACTAATATAAAAATGCGAAGTCAAGGAGTAGGTTCACTCTTTGACAAACACTTCTAGGAGAGATGAAAAGGAGTCTGCAGAAATTATGCACAGAACAACATCTCACACCATTTACTAACATATAAATTTAAAATAATTGCATGATTTTTACATAAAGGATGTCATCATAAGCAAATTAGGAGCAAATGGAAGAAATTACCCCAGATCTATGGAAAGAGAAGAGTTATGACCAAGCAAGAAAAAGAGAGGTTCATGGAAAGTAAAATGGATGATTTTGATTACATAAAATTAAAAAGTGTTTGCCCAAACAAAACCAAAGCAACTAAAATTAGAAGAAAATCAGGAAAACATGGGAAATCTTTGCATTGACTTTTGTTTCTCAAATATATAAAAAATGGAGCCAAATTTACAAAAATAGGAACCACTCTCCAATTGATAAGGGGTCAAAGGATATGAATAGGCAGTTTTCAGAGGAAGAAATTAAATCTATCAAGTCATATAAAAATACTCTAAATCACTAATAATTAGAGAATATTAAATTAAAACAATGCTGAGGTATTACTTTATACCCATCAGATTAGCTAAGATGACAGAAAAGGAAAATGACAAATGCTTTAGGGGATGTGGGAGAATAGGCATACTAATGCATTGTTGGTAGACCTGAACTAATAGACAGAGTGAACTAATTAAAGCATTCTGGAAAGCAGTTTGGAACCAAGCCCCCAAAGCTATTACATTGAGTGTGTGCTACCTTTCACCCAACAATACTGCCCCTAGGGCAATATCCCAAAGAGATCATGAAAGAGGAAAAAAAGACTCACATGTACAAAAATATTTGTAGCAGTTCTTTAATTGGTGGCAAAGAATTGGACATGGAGGGGTTGTCCATCAATTGGGGAATGACTCAACAAACAAGTTGTGGTATACGAATGTAATGGAATAGTACTGTTCTGTAAGAAAAAATGAAGAGGATAGTTTCAGGAAAATCTGGGAAAACAACATGAAATGATACAAAATTAAGTGAAAAATCAGGTGAAAAATCTATACAGTAACAAAAATATTGTAAAGATGATCAACTGGAAGGGACAATGTGAGTTCCAAATGCCTCTTGTCTCACAGGAAATCAGGAGCTGCCTCAGGGCTTCTTGGTTCACAGGCTGCTCCATGCCGTGGGAGATGAGGAGGTGTTGAGGGCCACAGTCCAGTTGCCAGCTCACAAGGATGTCTCTCACAAGAACTGCTCACTTGATGAGCCGAAGCTGACCTGGCTGGTTTGGCGCCCCCCTATTGACTCGCCTTCCCCAGGCACAAGAAATTCATGCCTGAATCATGCTCTCTCTAAAAGTATATAAGGAGCCAGCTTTCTTCCTCCCGCCAGCTGCCTGTGTGACACTCCTTCTTAGAATAAACTATAAGTTGTTTATCTCCCTAGTCTCTGGTCTCTTCAGTCCCTCCTGAGGATAAAACCTAAGGATAGCCCTTAGGTTAGGAAAGGTAGTGGACACTTACAATCAACTTTGAAAGACTTACTAATTTTGATCAACACAATGACAAAAAAACAATTCCAGAGGGGGCAGAGTCAAGATGGCAGAGTAGAAGCAGGAACTTGCTTGAGCTCATGCACCAACCACCTGTAAAAATGTAAAAATACCTGTAAAAAATGACTAAATAAATTTTAGAGCTACAGAATCCACAAAAATGACAGTGAAATACATCTCCAGCTGAAGTCAGCCTGGCAAGCTGAAAGGAGGGGTCTATCACACCAGGTTGAGAACAGAGCACAGTCCCACATGGGCCACGCCAGCACAGACCAACTGGAGCTGACCTCAGGGGACTGAATCACTGGCAACTGTGACAATTTCCAGACTTCTCAACCCATAAATGCCAAAGAGAAAGTAAAAGGTCAGTGAGGAAACTCTGTTGGACCTGTGTGAGAAAACAGCATGGTCAGGCCTCTACTCCTAGGTCAGTGGAGGCAGCAGTGGCTGAGATAGAGAGGCAGCTGCAGCTGAGATAGAGGGGCAGCTGCTTCCAGAGCTCTAGGCCCAGATGTGGTGGGGGGGGGGGGACCAAGTGGCTGATCAGAGGATAATTGTAGGAATCTCTCTGCTGGTGCTGAGGCAGGAGTCTCTTGCTTTGCTTCTCTTGGGTGGTGGTCCTGGGATGAAGAGGAGAGCTGGCATAGCAGAGTTTGTGGCAGCTGTGGAGAGGGAATCCTCCTCACAGTTCTGAGGCAGGTGCCTACAAGTAGCTCTGACAACAGCTGCACAAAACCCCAGAAATTTGGGACACAGAGCTCTCCACTCTGGAAGCAGAGTTCTACCCTGGCAAAAACCTCAAAAGTCAAGTAATTGACTGGCAAAATGAGCAAAAAGAGGAAGAGAAATGAGACTATAGTATCATTCTTTGGTGACAAGATCAAAACATAGAACCAGAAGAAGACAACAAATTCAAAACTCCTCTATCAAAAGCCTCCAAGAAAAATATGAATTAGTTGCAGGTCATGGAGGAGCTCAAGAAGGATTTTGAAAATCAAGTAAGAGCAGTAGAGGAAAAATTGGCAAGAGAAATGAGAATGATGCAATAAAATCATGAAAAATGAGTCAAAAAAATTATTGGACTACCTGAAAGCCATGATAAAAAAAAAAAGTGCCTATGGGGCAGTTAGGTGGCGTAGTGAGTAAAGCACCAGCCCTGGAGTCAGGAGGACCCGAGTTCAGTTCCAGCCTCAGACACTTAACACCCACACAAAAAATCTAGCCATATGACCTTGGGCAAGCTACTTAACGCCAATTGCCCTCCAAAAAGAAAAAAAAGTGCCTAGATATCATCTTTCAAGAAATTATTAAGGAAAACTGCCCTGCTATTCTAGAACCAGAGGGGAAAATAGAAATTGAAAGAATCCACTGATTGTCCCTTGAAAAAGACCCCCCCCAAAAAAACTCCTAGGAATATTATAGTCCAGAGTTCCCAGGTCAAGGAAAAAATATTACAAGCAGTCAGGAAGAAACAATTCAAGTATTGTGGAAACACAATCAGGATAACACAAGATCTAGCAGCTTCTACATTAAGGGATCAAAGGGCTTGGAATACAATATTCCAGAGGTCAAAGGAACTAGGATTAAAACCAAGAATCACCTACCCAGCAAAAATGAGTATGATACTTCAGGGGGAAATATGGTCATTCAGTGAAATAGAGTACTTTCAAGCATTCTTGATGAAAAGACCAGAGCTGAACAGAAAATCTGACTTTCAAATATAAGAATCAAGAGAAGCATGAAAAGGTAAACAGGAAAGAGAAATCATAAGGAACTTATTAAAGTTGACCTGTTTACATTCCTACATGGAAAGATGATATTTGTAACTCATGAAACCTTTTTCAGTATTAGGATAGTTAAAGGGTATGTATATATATGTATGTATGTATATCTATATATATGTATATGCATGTGTATGTATACATAGAGGGCACAAGGTGAATTGAATATGAAGGGATGATATCTAAAAAATAAAATTAAGAGGTTAGAGAGGAATATATTGGTAGAAAGAAAAAGGGAGAGAGAATAGGGTAAATCATCTCACATAAAAGAGGGAAGAGAAAGCTGTTACAACGGAGGGGAAGAGCAAGGAAGTGAAAGGGAATGAGTCAACCTTACTCTCATTGGATTTAACTTAAGGAGGGAATAATATGCACACTCAATATTTGTATTGGTATCTGTAACAGCAAGCACCCTAGCATATCCAGGATGGCTGCTAGCACAGTTTCTTTGATCTGCTTTTCTAAAGCAAAGCAACTCAAAATGGGTTAGCAATCTTACTTTAATGAAACATACACACACACACACACGCACACACACATATGAAATTCATTTAGTTAAGGGGGAAAAGTCAATATCCTGAACTTCAGAAAATACAAACAGAAATTTCAAGCAGTCAATAAATACAGAGAAAATAACACAATTCAACAGACCAGGCAGGGCTTCTAGCTGTCTGACCATTACATACATACAGTGTTATTTACCAGAGAGAAGCACCAACATCTGGGTTTTCAAAGTTGGGGGGGGGGGGGCCTAAACAGCTGCCCAGAGTCTCATCTGGCCAAATCACACAACTCTCTGCATAAGTGAGCTGCAAAGCAAAACCTTCCCTCAGGAAGTATAAGTAGCTTTTTCCAGGGTCAGAGAGCATCACAACCTTCATGACCCACTTCCTAATTACAAAGTAACAAGGTGTTGGCCTTCCTGAAAACAAGCCTTCCCTCTTGTTGGGCTCCAGATGAGACACATTAAGGGGGAGGGAAGATCTTCAAATTCCCATTACCATTACAGTATCTTACCTTACAGGAAAGTAGGGGGAGAGGGTATAAGAGGGGGAGATGATAGAAGGGAGGGCAGATTGGAGTAGGGGGTAGTCCGAAGCAAACTCTTTTGAAAGGGGACAGGGTCTAAGGAGAAAATAGAATGAATGGGGGGTGGGATATGATGGAGGGAAATATAGTCTTTCATAATATGACTGCTATGGAAATGTTTTGCATAACTACACATGTATAACCTATATTGAACTGCTTGTCTTCTCAGTGAGGGTGGGTGAGGAGGGAAGAAGGGTGAGAATTTGGCACTCAAAGTTTTAAAAACAAATGTTAAAAAATTGTTTCTATATGCAACCAGGAAATAAGATACACAGACATTGGGGTATAGAAACCCATCTTGCTCTACAAGAAAGTAAAGGAGAAGGGGATAAGGAGGGGGAATGGGGGATAGAAGAAAGTGCAGACTTGGGGAAGGGGTAATCAGTATGCTTGCCATCTTGGGGTGGGGGGTAGGGAGCAATGGGGAGAAAATTTGTAACTCAAAATCTTGTGGAAATGAATGTTGAAAACTAACATTAATTATTTTTTTTTAATTCCAAAAGACTCATGATGAAACATAATATCCACCTCTAGCTAGAGAAAAGATGACCTCAGAGAAAAGACTGAAGTTTTTTCTTTTCTCTTTTTTTTTTCTTGGAGGGTGGGGGGGTGGGAAGTGGGGCATGGCTAGTATGGAAATTTGTTTTGCATGTCTATATATACATTGATAATGTGCTCTGGATTTCTTGCCTTCTCATTGTGTGCTGTAGGTGGTAGGAGGAGGGAGAGCTAAATTGGTCATTTTTTTAAAAAGGAAGATACTCTGTACTTTAAAAAAATTTTTTCAACCAGTCCTTCTTTGGCTTATTTTGCCCCCCCCTAAGAGTTACCTCTAAAATATCATAGAAAATGCTCAGATTTACCATATCTGTACAAAAGTGCTGTTAAATACACAGCTCATGCTGTGACAACACACAGCAGGAACTAGATTAAAATGTAATTGGGAAATATTTAACAAAATACATTTTAAAATGATAGAACATAGATAATGTTAATATACAGTTTTCTACGTCAATGTGCACCCACAGGGATCCTTATGTATAATTTAGTGACCCTGTTTCTATTTGACTTTGATACCACTGCAGTACAAAGACCCAAGGTGCATATATCAGGGACAGAGCAGAGCATTTATACAGAGTATAAAATGTGGAAAGCATATAACAATTGATAGAATTCCCCTTCAGGGCATCCTACCTTCCCCATATCTTCAAGTCTTTCAGACTTATTGGCCTGTCCTGTATTTTGGAGTCTTCTCAGAAGAGAAATTAACTTAGGGATGCTAGAAACACAACTCCCTGATATTTGGGTGAGTGCTACTTTACCCTAAAGATGAGATAGAGATAGAGACAGAGATAGAATAGAGATATCTACCCTCATGATGCTTTCCCAAGATTAGGAGTTCCCCCCCACCCCCATACACACACACACACACACACACACACACACACACACACATGCACCTTAAAAATGAAAATAAACCACGGGCTGCTGGATCCCCTGTTCATCTCATTGCACTAGCCAAAAAACCCATTGTAATAGCAGAAGGTAAAGTCCAGGTCTGCTGCTCCTCCATATTGTAGCTTAGACTCCCCTGCTGCTCCTCAAACACCAGGGGCACATGCTTCATTCTCTTATTGTTCCAAAAGGTTGCCACTGCTTACGAACTCTGCCCTGCTGGCTCCTCAGCCATAAGGGGCCATGGGCTTTCTCAAACTCTTCTCCCTCCAAGAAGCTGAATGTGCCTGCAAAATCCCCTTTCTCCCACTAGAATGCTGGACTCTGGGGTCATATTGCCAAGCAAGCCTCTCTTCTCTATCCACATTGAAGCTCTCATCACTTGCTCATGTGATTCTCCCTTTCCATGGTTGCAGTATCTCAGGATGAGATTCATACCATTGCCTCTCCTGCCAGTGCCAGGAACTCCATGTCCAGAACTCTTGCTCTCAGGTAAAATGCATGAGAACATATGCAGCTCCATGGCAGCCAGGATCCAGTTCTACTCTATTGTCTCCTGGTCTGTCCTCCAATATAGAATCATTATGCTTATAACTGCAGAGGGGTGTGTGTGCATGTGCATGTGTATGTGTGTGTGCACATGTGTGCACGTACAAGAGGCCTTCCCTCTCCTTTTAAAAGCTAGTCATTTCCAGCCAGGAGTTTCTTAAATAGCGGTACTATGAAAGTTAGCAGGAGTCAGACCAGACAAGGGACCATATGCCTTCCTTAACTGGACGTCTAAGTGAGACTCAGTGAGAATCCATGGGATGAAGTCCTGGCCAGACAGGATGGAGGATCCCTACAAGGACAAATAAAAGCTCTGAATGGCACCATAAACATCTGGCAGGGAGGGAGCTTGGGACGGATGACCACAGCCCAGCTGAGGATACTCACATGGCATGAGAGGCCAAACTGTCAGTGAGTTACTAAAGGCGTTTCTGGTCCCAGCAGCGTAAGCTAAGTGACAAGGTAAATCACTGCCCTTCCTCAAGGAGCAGAGCCAAGAAAATCCAGAGCATGCTGTTCAGCTGCTTCCTTTGTTTAGGCGAGATGGATACACAAGCAGATGCAAATGACACTGGGATTTCCCCTTGAGTGAATGGAATGCTAGGAAGATTTGATGACAGGAGACTTTCCAGCCCACAGGGAGGGCTCCTGCCACATCAGGCTGTCCTCCAGGTGTCCGAGCCAATCCACTCATCTATGAGCACAAAGGAGCAAGTGGCCATGCCCATTCCTTCTAAAGCAACATAGCTGAAAGTCCCAAAGGCTCATAAGTCTTTAATAAGCTTTTAAATTTAAACAGAAAACTCAACCGACCAGTTCTGGTTGTCTTCCTGGTGGAATGCAAGTACCTTAGGACTACAAGTCTGTAGAAATCTGCTTTGTTTTCATTTTTGTTTTTGGCATTTGTATTTCCGCTGTAGCACAGTGCCTGGCACACAGCAGGCACTTACAGAAATGTTTGTTGATTGATAGTTGTAAAGAAGATATGTGGAAAGGAATACACATAGGAAATACAAGTAACCAGGGAACACAAGAGAAAGGACATACACATAGAAAAACATGTGTGGCCAAGAGAGGCAATTCATGCCTCTGTAATAAGAATGTAAATTTTAAAGATCTTCCCTGCCCCTAGGCTAATGTGCACCTGAAGCCTGGGGTGGGGGAGGCTTGTTTTTCAGTAGATACTTCTTGATTGGCCAGTGAGTCAATAAGGTTGTTACATTCTCTGAGCCAGGAGAAGGCTATATAAGCCCTGATGTGTAGCTTTGTTTTGGGACTCACTTTGAGAAGTGTCCTGTGATTTGATCTGAATTCTGGGAAGCCGTTGTTGAGAGTCCCCCGGCTTTGAAAAACCCAGAATGTGGAAACCCAGATGTTGACTGGGTATGGATGTAATGGTTGGACAGTTTGGAAATCTGTCTACTTGATGTTTCTGTCTTGATAATTCTGCCTGTATGCTTTGAGGTTCGGGGTGCTGACCTTTTCTCCTGAACAAGGTAAACGATATATGTCTGACTGATTAAAGTAAGCTTGTTAACCCATGTTGAGTTGCTTTCCTTTAACAAAGCAGATCCAAGAACCTGTGGTAGCAGCAAACCCTGAGGACGTGCTTGGGGTGCTTGCCGCTACAGCCTCCAAGGTTGTATTGCTACTGATGTCATAAGATGTATATATAGTTTCCAACTAGGGAGAGATAATAGTCTCCCTGAATTCTTCCCCATTCAGATCTGAAGCACTATGTTCAGTTATGAGTACCACCATCTATTTTCTAAATATTTTGCACAGTATATTCCTATCTATGTATGTGCTATTTCCCCTAGCTATACTATAAGCTCCTTGGGGCAGGGACTGTTTTCACATTTCTCTTTACATCCCCAGCATACGGCACATTCGAATAATAAACATCTTGGGGGGTGGATCCAAGATGACAGAGTAAAACCAGCAGTTTTGTCAAGCTTTCCCAAAACACTGCCTCTAAAATAATTCGAAAGCACATGCCAAACCAAATTCTGAATGGGAAAACGTAGAAGTCACAGTGAAACTTTTTTTTCCAGTCTGAGGTAGATTAAAAAAATAAAATGAGAAGTCTGGACATTGGGGTGGGGACTGTCCAGGAGCATGACTGTAGGCTGTGGGGTGATAGCACTGTAAGGGGGCTGAAAACCTGATCAGAAAGAGACCCCAAGGGGCCCCTGGAAGGATTGAATGACATTTGGCAACTCTGTCACCCATTCCCCAGTTCTGGGTTGCAGTTCCAAGGTGGAGAAGAGTAGTTACAGTTGCGAGGGAGCAAGGGCCTTCCCTGTGTACGAACGAGAGCACAAATCAGTATGACAGTGACTAGACTAAATCACACCATGTTGGAAGCACTGAAAACTTATAGGAACCTACTGATCTGTGAAAGTAGTAGGAAGACATAAAAGACAAAAACTCAGACCAAACATCACCCTCCCACCCCCAACTCTAACATAAAGTCTAACCTCAAGAAACAGACTGGGAAAATGAGTAAACAAAGAAGAACATGACCATAAAAAGCTACTAGGGTGACAGGAAAGCTCAAGATACAACTTTAGAACACAATGACTTGAGAACATCTAAAAGCAAAGCCTCAAAGAAAAATGCAGATTTAAAACAAGCCCAATAATAATTCCTTGAAGAGCGAGGAGGGGTAAGGGGGAGAGAACAAAAAAATTAAAAATTGAAGAAAAGCAGTAGAGGAAAAATGGGGGAAAGAAATAAGAGTTATACAAGAAAGTTGTGGTAAAAAAAAGAATTAACAACTTGGTAAAAGAGATACAAAAAATGCTGGAGAAAATAATTCATTAAAAATTAGAAGTGAGCAAGCAGAAACGAATAACTTCATGAGACATCAAGAAACAATAAAACAAAGTCAAAAGACTGAAAAAAATAGAAGAAAACATGAAATGTATCAAGAAAAACAAACAACTCTCTTGCAAAGTGGATTGAAAAGATAAGTTAAGAATTATTGTACTATGTGAAAGCCACAATCAATAAAAGAGCCTAGACACCATATTTCAAGAAATCATAAAGGAAAATTGCCCAGATGTTGTCAAAGTAGAAATCAAAAGAATCAGCTAGGAATATTATAGTTAAGATCCAGAGCTCCCAGGTCAAAGAGAAAATACTGCAAGTAGGCAGAAATATTTCAAATAATGTGGAGACACAGTCAGGATCACACAAGATTTAGGAGCTATCACTGTAAAGAAGTAAAAGACTTTGACTATTATATTTTGGATATAATATTATAGGCAATAGTAGCCTAGCCAGAAAAATGGAGTATAATCCTATGGGGTGGTAAGAATGGATATTTAATGAAATAGAGGATTTTCAAGCATTCCTGATGAAAAGGCCAAATCTGAATAGAAAGGAGTATGAATTAGCACATAAAAATTTTAGAAACAAATACAGAAAAGCAGAAATATTAAATGTACCTTTTTCTGACTGTAATGAAATAAAAGTTACAATAAATAAAGGACCTTCAACGTATAGATTAAAATTTAATGGCAACTAGATAATCCAATCCTAAAGAATGAGTGGATCAAAGAACAAATCACAGAAGCATTCATTAATTTCATTAAAGATAATAACAACAATGAGACAACATATCAAAATTTGTGGAATGAAGCAAACCAGTACTTAGGGGAAATTTTATGTCTCTGAATGTTTATTTATATCACTAAAAGACAGAGTAGATCAAAGAACTGGCCATGCAACTAAAACAACACACACAAAAAATACCTAGAAAAACAACCAATTTAGAATGACAAATTAAACAAGAAAATAGAAATCCTGAAAGTCAAAATACAGGTTTATTAAAAATAAAAAAAAAATTTAAATAAACAAATAAAACTAGGAACTTGGGGGAGGGGGAAGGAAGAACCAATAAAATAAATAAATCCTTGGCTAATATGACTTACAAAAAGAAAGAAGAAAATCAAATTATTAGTAAAAAAAATGAATATAGTGAATGTACAACCAATGAAGGGGAAATTAAAGCTGTTATTAAGAGATATTTTGCCCAGTTATATGCCAATAAAACTGTCAATCTAAGTGAAATGAATTCTTGCAAAACAAAAATTCACCAGATTAACTGAAAATGAAATAGCATTCTGAAATAATTCTATCTTAGGGGGAAAAAAAAAACATTGAGGGGTGGCTAGGTGGCATAGTGAATAGAACACTGACCCTGGAGATAGGAGGTCCTGAGTTCAAATCCAGTCTCAGACACTTCACACACACACACACACACACACACACACACACACACACACTAGCCTTGTGACCTTGGGCAAGTCACTTAACCCCAATTGCCCCACCCTCCCCCTCCAAAAAAATAAAATAAAACCATTCAACAAAGCATAAATGAGCTCCCTAAAAAAAAAAATTCCAAGACCAGATGGATAAGTGAATTCTACCAAAATATTTAAAGAACAATTGATTTCCAAACCCATATAAAGTATTTGAAGAAAAAAAAGAGTTCCACCAAATACTTTCTATAACACAAATGTTTTTGATACCTAAACCAGGGAGAGCAAAAACAGAAAAAGAAAACTATAGATAAATTTCCCTAATGAATATTGATGTGAAAATTTTAAGTAAAATGCCAGCAAGGAGATTACAGCAAAACATCACAAAGATCATACTTTATGACCAAATTGGATTTATGTCATGAATGCAAGGCCAGTTCAAAATTAGGAAAACTATAAAAATAATTGATCTAATCGATACTAAAAGCAACAAAAATCACATAATTATATCAAGAGATGCATAAAAAATTTTTAACAATAATACAATGACCATTTTCATTTTTTTAAAGTACTACAAAGCATAGGAATAAATGAAGTATTTCTTAAAATAAGATGTATCTATCTAAAATAAGAGCAAGCATTATTTGTGATAAGGACAAACTAGATGCCTTCCCAATATGTTCAGGACTGAAGCAAGGATGTCCATTATCAACATTACTACTTGATACTGTGCTAGAAATGCTAACAATAACAATAAGAGAAAAAAAAAGAAATTGATGGAATAAGCAGTGGCAATGAGGAAACAAACTATGACTTTTTTGCAGATGATATAATGGTATACTTAAGAAAATCAGCTAACAAACTAGTCAAAACAATTGACAGCTTTAGCAAAGTTGCAGGATATAAAATAAACCTACACAAACTATCACTATTTCTGTATATTATAACAAGAGACAGAAGGAAAAATTCCACTTAGTTGGGCATCTATTTTATAGATGCCAAGACACACAAACTATATAAACACAATCACAAAACACTTTTTACACAAATAAAGACAAATTTAATACACTGGAGTTATATTGATTGTTTGTGGGAAGGCTAAACCAATATAATAAAAAATAACATTACTACATAAATTGACTTATTTATTCAGTGCCATACCAATTAAACTACCAAAGAATTACTTTAAAGAGCTAGAAAAATATGTAAGAATTCATTTGACAGAATAAAAGTCAAGGATGTCAAAGGAATCAATGGAAAACTCGAGAAGAAAAAGACCATATCAGATCTCAAACTACATTACCAAGTGGTAAACATCAAAAACAATTTGATGTTGTTAAGAAATACAGTAATCAGTCAGGGAATAGATTAGGTACACAATATACAGAAACAAATGAACAGACTAACCTAGTGTTTGACAAACCCAAAGATTCTAGCTATTGGGACAAAAATCCACCCTTTGACAAAAACTGCTAGGAAAATTGGAAGGTAGTCAGGCAGAAATTAGACCCTACCAATATCTCACACCATATACCAACAAGAGGTCAAAATGGGGTACATGGTTTCGATACAGAGGATGATACATGAGCAAATTAAGAATGCATGGAAGGAATTACCTGTCAGATTTATAGATGGGGAAGAATTCATGGCCAAAGAAGGGATTAGAGAGGTACAGAGGAAGTAAAAAGGCATCCAAGTGTTTACATAAAATTTAAAAATTTTACAAACAAAATCAAGCAGCTAAAATTAGAAAAGTAAGAAAATGGGGAGGAAATCTTCTCATCAAGTTTCTCTGATAAAGGTTTCATTTTTTGAACTGAGTCAAATTTATAAAAATAGGAACCATTCCCCAAATTGATAAATGGTCAAAGGTTATGAACAAGTAGTTTTCAGAAGAAAAAATTGCAACTATCAGTACTCATATGAAAAAGTTCTCTAAATCACTAAAAATTAGAGAAATTCAAATTAAAACAACTTTAATATATACTTTACACCCATCAGATTGGAAAAGGAAAATGGCAAATACTTTAGGGAATATGGGGAAATAGGGACATTAACACATTGTGGAGCGATGAACTAGTTCAACCATTCTGGAGAACAATTTGGAACTATGCCCAAAGGGCTATGAAACTGTGTACAACCTTTGATCCAGCAAAACTGCTACTAGAACTATGTCCCAAGACAATCAAAAGAAGAAGAAAATGACATACATGGATAAAAGTATTTATAGCATCTCTTTCCATGGTGGCAAAGAATTAGACATTGATAGGATATCCATCAACTGGGGAATGGCGGGATGAGTTATGGTATTCTGAATGTGACAGAATACTATTGTGCTGTAACAAATGATGAAGGGGAGTTTTGACTTCTGGGAGCCAAGATGGCAGAATGAGCAGTGAATCACTATAACGTTCCCATACTCACCTCCAAACAACCATAAAATAGAACCCCAAGACAGATCCTAGAGTAGCAGAACCAGCAAAACAACAGGGGGAAACAATCTTTTAGCCCAGGAAACTGGAAGGAGCAGCAAGAAAAGTCTGTCTCACTCCAGTGAAGGGCTAGCACGGTCCCAGATAGGAAGCATCTGAGCAAGTCAGCAGGAGATCCTGAGCACCAGTGTGGTAGAACAGGCAATGCCAACATCAAGATCAAGACCACCACCACCACCCCCATGTGCCCTAGTATAGCCAGGAGAACTGGCAGATTCCAGTTCTAAGAACCACCACATACTTCCGTGTAGCCATGCAGGCATCCTTCAGGGGCCAGACTACCAGGAGTTTCACCACAACCTCAAGCAAGCAGGTAGATTTTAACCCTAGTGGGGGGTATAGGGGACACACTAAGCAAACAGGCAGCCACCAGCACTAATCCCGCCCCACTTTGGTGTTAGCAGCCACCAGCACTAATCCCGCCCCACTTTGGTGTTAGCAGGGCCAAACAGGCAGTCTCCAGAGGCTAGACCACCATGTGCTTCAGTGTAGCCCTGGGGAAATGCAAAAACACCCCACCAGCCTCAGCACATGCCAAACACTGCCATTAAGACTCCAGCTCAGTAGCAGGTAAGCTGTCAAACTCCTGCAGCCTCCAGAAATGCCAGCCAATACCCACTGACCCCCTCAGCACAACATCAGACTTGAGGGTCCCTGGGGGGCCTCAGGGCAACATCAGTGCAGCCCCAGGTAAACAACCAGGACCTGCCACCCCTAGCACAAGAAGCCTGACATAGTGCCCCTTCCACTTTGGGGGGGGGCAATTTAAAAGAAAGGAAAAAGGCCAAGAATCTTGGTCCCCCTATAATCTGTAGGCCAGGAGCTGGAAGAAGCAGCAGCAGCAGCTGCTGCTGCCGTCACCTATGCTGCCCCAGGGGCTGGACCACACTCTTCTCTCACCCTGAATCAACAGGGTTCCCCAATGACCTTTTTCTTTCTCTTTGGCGTTTATGGGTTGAGAATTCCGGAAACTGCCACAGTTGCCAGTGATTCATTCTCCTGAAGTCTGCTCAGGTCAGTCTGTGCTGCTGGTTGGGGCTGCCCTGGTTCTGGGCCCCTACAGCTGGGGCAGGAGTGTGCTTGGCTCCCAACTCAGTGCGATAGACCCTTCCTGTCCCCTGCCAGGCTGCCTTCAGTGGGAGATTTGTTTCTCTCTGTCACTTTGTGCATTCTGTAGCTCTAAAATTTGTTTAGAGTCATATTTTACAGGTATTGGAGGTGGTTGGAATAGGAGCTCAAGCAAGTTCCTGCTTTTACTCTGCCCCCCTATTCATGACAATTCCAAAGAACTCATGATGTAAAATGCTTTCTACCTCCAAATAGAGAACTGTTGTACTCAAAATGTAGACTGAAGTATATATTCTTTCCTTTTTTGCAATTTTCTTGCTTCTCCCTCCCCCAGAACAGGGCTAATGCAAAAAATAGGTTTTGTATGATTTCATATGTTTAAATGGGTTCATATTTCTTGCCTCTTCTTTTCTTTTTTTAAGCAATTGGGATTAAGTAACTTGCTCAAGGTTACACAGCCAGTTATTTCTGGGTGTGGTGCTAAGTATCTGAGCCCAGATTCGATCCCACATCATCCCGACTCTGGGGCCGTTGCTCTTACTTGCTGTGCTACCTGGCCGCCCCAATTTCTTGCCTTTTCAATAGGTAGGAAAGGGGTAGAGGGAAAGAGAGGATTTGAAACTGAAAATAAAAATAAAATTTTAATAAAAAAGAAAAATAGAACCACAAATAATTAACAAATTGTTGAATGATTGATTGAAAGACTCAGGTTTTGTTTTTTTTTTTGCTTTTTGTTTTTTTTTTTGGAGGAGGGAAGGTAAGGCAATTGGGGTTACGTGACTTGCCCAAGGTCACACGACTAGTAAGTGTTAAGTGTCTGAGGCCAGATTTGAAGTCAAATCCTCCTGACTCTGGGGCCAGTGCTCTATTCACTGTGCCACCTAGCCACCCCTGAAAGACTCAGTTTCATCCTGAGGATGGTGACCAGGATGGTAGGGAAATTGGAGACCATGACATTTGGGGGTTGTTGAAAGAAGTGAGGATGCTTACCCTAAAGAAATGACTTTGAGGAAAAGGAAGAAAAAATGTTATCTGTCAGCAAGTCCTTGAAGAGTTGTCATGTGTAGTTATTGAGGGCACAGTCCTTAGTACAGGCTTATATTTACCCTTACTGGCACCTTACATAGAGAATGCACAATATCCTCTGCTCAGGGGTCTATCCAACTTGTAGAGGCTTGGTGATCCTGTTTCCAGATGTGCATAATGGATCAGACTCCCACCACACCTCAGAGCACACACAAGTACCCTGTTTTCTGTTGATGTTATGTTTGGTGACGCAAACATCTTTCAATTGACTGCTGAGTCAAAACCAAGTGTTCCAGCAGATGAGTTCTCTTTCCTAACAGTGAGAAGAACTGCTGCAAATTCCTGGTTGGGGGAGAGGGAGGGCCTTATCTCCCACCTGGATGCCATGTGTTCATGAATGAACAGCACTTCTTGTCCTGTTTCTTCTTTCTTGGTCTTTAGTGCTTAAATATCTGAACACAGAATGGACCAGGTTACAACCTGGAGAGGTCCAAAGGTCTAAAAGCTAAATAATAACCACTGGTTGATCCATGTTAGGGGGAGGGGGGAACACATTTGCAGAACCTTGTGAATGACAGTGCTAGAAACTCTAGCCCTTTAGGGTCACCTGATGATAGAACCCTGAAGGAAAGTAGTCAGCCACTGTCTGGGGATCCAATGTGCCCAAGTGAATAAGGGTTGGAAGTTTGAGGCCAGAGGGGGTACCATGCATACATAAAAGGGATTAGATGTCATAATTGTTTAGTTCACCCCAAAGAGCAGAACTAGAAGCAATGGCTACCAGTGTAAGCAAAGTAGATTTTAGATCAATGTAATGAAAAACTTCCCCAAAATTAGAGGTGTCCAGAAGTAGAATGGCTTGACTTGGGGGTTCAATCCTTGAAGGTATTTAAGCAAAAACTGGGAGGCCTTTTGTCAAGGATGTTATAGAAGGGGTTTCTGTTCAATTATAGGTAGGAATGGGATTTGAGAATTACAGATTGTGAACTGAGAGAGCCATAAAAGCCACCTATATCCCCACCCCAACTCCATTGTATAGAAGAGGAAACCAAAATCCAGAGAGATTTTAGTGACTTCTCCATATACATACATACACATGCCCAAATACATACAAATGTAAAATAGATCTTGAATGTACATTCAGAGTCTCTGACCTCAAACTGATGTACTTTTCCACTATAGTATGCTAATCAGATGATCTTAGAGGTCCCTTCCAATTCAGAACTTTTGTGATTCAACAAGCAAGTGATGAAAAGCAGAGATCCTTCTGTTGCAAGTAACTCAGAAATGAAGTGGGAATGAATCAGCTTGAGAGAGATGTTAAGCTTTGGGTCTAATTGGGCTCTTCAGGTAGACCTCTTTTCAGAAAACAGAGGGAAGAAGGATTTCCCCAATTGAAAAGGAGGGAAGAAAAATGAAACCTGTATTTTTATTTATTCAGAATGCCTTGTAATGCAGCACAATTATTCTTCAGAATGTCTTGATTTTTCCCCAAAAAATTTTCCCCCAAAAAAATCCATAACTATCAAGTCTTCCCTAGTCCCACACTAACAAATTACACTTATTCTCCTGCTGTCTAGGAAGCACCGAAGTATCACAAAGAAGCATGGGGTATGGTTGTCCCAGCCCTCAAGAGTCTATGAAGAGTTAGGTCATTAGGTTGTTGTCCTTTGCCCTCAAAGAGGACCAAAATGACATCATTGTGTTGAGTCAAGGCACAGTGGGTCTGACTGTAGCTAATAAGACCAGTATGAGCTTGGAATGTTCTACCACAGGTCGGGCACAAATAGTCCATGAGAACATTTGGGGTAGACTCTAAATTTGTGCATCTCACATTTCTTTTGAAATAATTCAATTCTGCTTTGTTCATAGAGCACAGCACCTTCTCTGATGAGGGCACTCCATGATGGCATTTCTATACCAGTATCTCCTATGTTACAGAATCAATTCCAAAGTTCTTCAGAAAGACCTTGAAAGTGTCCTTGTATTGCTTCTTCTGACCACCTTGTGAGCACTTGCCTTTGTGTGAGTTAGCCATAAAGTAGTCTTCAGACAAGCATACATTTGGCCAGCCCATAAGAGTTGTGCTCTCTGCAGTAGGGTATGAATACTTGGCAGTTTGGTTCAAGAAAAGACCTTAGTGTCTGGTATCTTATCCTGCCAGGTGGTCTTTGGAATCTTCCTGAGACAATTCAAATGGAAACAATTCAGCTTCCTGGTATGGCACTGGTATGCTGTCCAGGTTTCACAGGCATACAACAATGAGGTCAGTACAGTGGCTCGGTAGACCTTCAGTTTGGTAGTCAATCTAATACACTCTTTTCTCCCACACTTTCCTTTAGGGCCTCTCAACACTTAGCTAGCTCTGACAATGCATATGTCAACCTTATCATCTATGTGCATATCCCTAGAAATTATAATGACTAGATAAATGATTTTATCCATAGTACTCAATATTTCTCCTTTTGCTGTAAGTGATAGATCCACTCATGGATGGTGTGGTGCTGGCTGGTAGACCACCTGTATTTTCTTGGTGTTAATTGTTAGGCCAAATTAGCACAAGCAGCAGAGAATCAATCCATATTTTGTTGCATCTCAGCTTCAGAGGCTGTATTAAGTACACAATCATCTGGGAACAAAAAATCATGCACCAATTCTCCCTCCACTTTAGTCTTGGCTTGTAGCTTTTTCAAGTTAAATAATTTACCAGACCAGAAAAAATCCTCTTACAGGAGATGGGATTTGAACCAAGTCTTGAAGGAAGCAGGGAGTCGGAGACAAACAGGGAGAGCATTTCAGGTATGGGGGACAAGTTAGTGAAAAAATGTGGAGTCAGGAAATTGAAAATCATAGCTGAAGAATAGCTAAAAGGCCAGGGTAGCTGGACTGTATAATTTGTGGAGGGGTGTAAAAGAAAAGAAAAGTAGAAAAGGACTGGTTTTTGAAGGGCTTTGAACATCAGAGGATTTTATATTTGATCACAGTTGTAATAATAGGGAGCCAGTTAAGTTTGATTGGCCAGGGGAAAATGGGGGAGGGGTGTGACCTAGTCAGATCTAGGGTTTAGGAAAATTGGTTGGCCACTGAATGGAGGATGGACTAGAGAGGGATGAGTCAGGCAGACCAATCAGAAAGCTATTGAAGTAGTCCAGGCATGAGGTGATGAGAGCCTGTGCTAGGATGGGAACAGTATGATCAGAATGCAGGGAATTTATACCAGAAATGTTGTGAAGGTAAAAACAAAAAAATTTTAACTTCAGTGTAATTTCCTACTGCACTGTTCTTTCTGGGTGAAATAGTGATTACTATCAAACAAGATGATTTCCAACCTTATGATACTCAAGTTGTCACTGACAACCTTCAAGGGATGTTAAAATTCTCAAAATATAAAGTTCTCAAAAATAACCCCAATTGGAAGCTGGAATTAGTGAATAGGGTCTTAGACTAGAAATCACAGGGACCTGTTATCAGAATTTATTTTAACTTGAAAAATAAGAAGTATATTACATGGTCATTTGGATTGGGACTAGACTAAGCAAAGTCCCAAGGGAAAGAAAGAGGGAAGAGGGATCAGAGAGTCAGGGGAAGGTTCATGAAATTAAGTAATTTCCAAAAGGTTGGCACTCACTGGTCTAATGCGTAAGGAACCTGTCTCAATCTCTATTCCATGTGGCAACATCTCATTTGACAGATGAGGAAATGGAGTCAGAAAGGAGAAACTGCCTTCACAGAGAGGGGACTGGCTAAGGGCCAGAATTAAAATGAGAAACACCTGATCCCAAATGCAGGCATTTTTTTATAAGGTCATATTGCTCCCATTATGCAACAGTCAATATTAGTTTTAATTCAATTTAAGGTTAGGCTGTACATCAATTAACTTGTTTTCAAACTGGGATAATAGTAAGCACTCAATAAATCACAGAAAGTTAGAGTTGAAAGAGAAATTAGAATTTACTTTATCCAACTGTCTCCTTTCAATGTAAGAAAGCTCAGAGGGTTAAGTGATTTTGCCAAGGTCACCCAGCTTGCTAGTTGAAGAATCCAAACTTGTACCCAGGTCTTCTCATGCCTAGTTTAGGGCTTTTTACCCTATGCCATAGACTGACTGAATAATAATGAGAAATAAAATAGGTCTAAGTGATGCCTTTCTCTCAAAACATCTCACAATAATTGTCTTTTTCAGCCTCACAGAATCTTTATTAGAAGGATAAGAAAAACCATTTTTCCCATTGTCCTCCAGTCAGGACACCTGGGTTTGAATCTTGATTCTTACCATTCATTACCAGTGCAACCACATGCAATCAATCAAAGAGCATTTATTAAGCACCTACTATGAGCCAAGCATGGAGTTAGGTAACAGTCATATAAGGACAAAAATAAAAATAGTCCCTTCTCTCAAGCAGTTTCTATTCTATCCATAGAAATAACCTATCCATAGAAGCCTCAGTTTCCTCAGCTATAAAATAGGAGTAATGATACTTGTATTTCCTGCCTCAGAGTATGGCTGTAAATCTTTAAGTACCATGTAAATATGAACTTTATTATTACTATTTAATAAGAGGCAAACTGAAGACAGAGAGATGAGGTCCCACAGCTGATGAATGATATAACTAAGTTTAGAATGATAGAATGTTTGAATTGAAAGTAGCCTTAGTCTAAGGGTTCTTAATTTTTGTCTGTTGTGCACTCTTTGTCTTGTGAAGCCTATAGAGCCCTACTCAGAACTGAAATTTTTAAATGTATAAAATAAAATGCTATCATTGCAAAGAAAACTAATAATAATGAAATTGGTTATCAAAATCCTACAAAAATGAGGTCACAAATTCCAGTTTAAGAAACCCCGCCTTAGTCCAATTCTCATTTTAAAACTGAGACTGAGATACAAAGAAGTTAGGTGAATCTGGCCAAGGGCACAGAGCTAGTTAGAACTAGTTAGTAATGGATGAAGGACTTCTTTCTGATAGAGGACTTCAGCTAGGTGACCCATTGGATATAGATTGCAAGACTTACTGTCAGAAAGCCCCTGAGTTCAAATTTTGCCTGAGATACTCCCTAGTTTTGTGACCATGGAAAGTCACGTAATCTCACTATGTCTTAGTTTCCTCATCTGTAAAATGGGTATAAGCACCTTCTTCACAGGGTTGTTGTGAGGAACAAATGGGTTAACATGTGCAGAGTGCTTTGCAATCCTTAAGGCTCTCTATAAATGTGAGCTGTTACTATTACATCTTCACTATTATTCTGACTCACAGGCCAGTGATCTTTCCCCTACATCATTATGTCTTCCCTACAGTTCTGGTCTTTTGGTTTCCATCGAAGCATCTTGTCACTCGGCTTTATTGCCTTTAATTGCAAAATCTAGAAATTCTAGATCTTGTTAGAATCCTGAAGAGTGGGGACAGGGAAATGGGCTGAAGGAATCTACAGCAATTGCAGTCTCCGAATCACTAAAATGCCTCTCCAGAAAAGTAATTAAAGTAATGAATCCTAGAGCCGGCAAAGTCATTCATTAACATCGCTAACATTAGCTTAGCTCGACAACAATCCCCCTCCGTATCGCTATGTGAACAGTCAGAAGATGATTTGGAAAGGCGAGCAAACTGCTTAGCTGTGGATTTACTGTCTGATAAGGTAACATCCATCACTTTTATGGGGTAGATAATCATGTTATCATCACCACTTGAGGAGCAGCCGGCTCCAGATCAGAGGGGAAGAGACTGGAGAGAGAAGGGCTAAGGAAGCCTCCCCCTGCTGGGGGGCACTGGCTGATCTGCATGTTAATGTTGCGGGATTCACCAGGCGAGGGGCAAAGGCAACTTAAGGAATTTCAGAAATCTGTCCTCTCCAAGCCCTGTGAGCTCGTTCCCCTCATGAGCCTTCTCTCCACTGAGCTGGCCAGACATGGGTTGCATTTATCCTTATGCAATATGGGCAAGCAGCCATGTAGGAAGAGGACAAAGACCTGGCTTCCCATCCAGGAAGATGGGGAAGAATCAGGTCCTGCCTCTGACCCCTGCTGACTGGGTGATCCTGGGCAAGTCACAACTTCTCAGTGTTCTGGGCTGGTTTCCAAGAGCACTAAGTTGAAGAGAAGGTACAAACCTGCATAGGGAGAGAAAGGGAGGTAGGGTGGAGAGGAGACAGAGGAGAGAAAGGGAGGAGGGAGAAAGAGGAGGAGGGGGAAAGCGGGGAAAAGAGAGAGAAGGTAGGGAATGAGGGAGGGAGGAGGGAAGGGAAGAGGGAGACAGAGGGGAGAGGAAGAAGAGGAGAGACAGAGAGAAACACAAGACCTATCAATCAATATGATGAAGTATCCTCAGGACTTAGAGCTAGAAAGAATCTTAGAAATCCTCTATCTAGTCATCTACATAGGATCATAGAATTAGAGCTGGAAATAATTTCAGAGGCCACCTAATCCAACCATCTTATTTAACAGATGAGGAAACTGAGGCCCAGAAAGGTTCAGTGACTCGACTCAACCAGTATTCAAATTCAAATCCTCTAATTACAAATCCAGAGCTCTGACTGTTGCACCTGGTGCTGTGATAGAAGAAATCAGGGATACAAAAGCAATGGAATGTCAATAATGACCAGCATTCCCATGGGATTTGAATGTCAGCAAAGCACTGTCTTCATAACAAATCTGTGAGCCTAGCAACACAAAAATGTTATGTTCATTTTTCATCTGGAAAAACTAAATTCTGAAGAGGTTAAATGACTTGCCCACAGCCACAAAGCTAGAAGTATTAGGTTCCATGGCCATGCATCTATGCTCTTATACCTAGGTCACAATCTTACCAGGCGCGCACGCGCACGTGCACACACACACACACACACACACACACACACACACACAGAGTCCCTTGTGGAATTTGTGAATGGAAATATAGTCCTTACTCTCCCTAATGACCTATACAGCTCATCTAACCTCTCTAGGCCTCCTTTGGTTCATTTGTCAAACAGGGGCAGAGGTGAGGGGTGAGAAGAGTTGGCTATGATGACCTCTAACATCCCTGCCAGTTCTGACATCATATGATTCTCTAAATACAGTTGGGAAGACAAAATAAACCATATGAAAAGATTATGGTATTTTTTAGATGGAAATGAGACCTTATCAATGGAAATATTCCCTCAAATGATATAGATCAGTGAAGTCAAACCCAAATAGAAACAGGACCACTAAACTATATACTAGGATCCCTGGAGGCTGCATATTGACTTAGAAAAACACATATTAAAATGATTTATATTTTACTGTATTTTTATTTATTTTGTTAATTATTTCTCAGCTCCATTTTAATCTGGTTGGGCATATGGCCCCGGGCCCATGATTTAACCCCTCTGTTGTAAATAACAGCCCATCTACACTTTCACACGGTGACTGTTTTCCATAAGGTCCCATCCATCCTCCACTGGATGTCTGCTCCATATGTTCAGGGATTTCCTCTAAATCTCTCACTTGACGTGGATACCAATATTCCATATAGACTATCCATCAATTATCCCTTGTTCTTGCTACTGGTACCCTTCCTTTTCCAGGCATACATATGTCAATTGGCATCTTTTATTCAACTTCTCCTGTACAAACCTTCTTGGTAATATGTTCCAGCCTACTCACCAAAGCATATGTGTCTAGTCAATATATAATCACTCAAAAATTTGACTGTAGAAGGAAAATCAAGGCCATGAAAATGACTTATTACTCAGATATATGGACAACACATTGATCTGCCTAATCAGTATCTTAGGCAGACACTAACTGGATAACAAGCAGGGCCAAGAGCTGATCAGAAGGAAAAGAACGTTTCCTGAAGAAAATTCTACAGGGTTTCCCCTTAGGAAAAGGCTGATGCTTTCACAACAGTATTCTTCCAGCATCTGTGTAGGAGAAGTTGAATCAAATGGAGTCCATTGGACTCTAAACCAGACACCCTCCAGGATGGTGGTAAACACCTTTGATGAACGTATGTTTATGCTTTGCCTCAAACTAATAATCCAAGGATCACTGAACTATTGTCACCTATTTCAATGCCTCCTGAATAATTCTCACATATGCATAGAAGACATCTTGTTGGAGAAGAGCTTTTCAGATGGATTTTTGTTCAAGAGAATCAACATTTTTATAGCCCAAAATAATAAACAGAGTGAGATGTATTTGCTACACCTTTTCATCAGCTGTGTGACTGTGAAGATGTTGTCTGCTCTAGAAAATCATCTGTAAATTCCTGATTCTCATACATTGTGTGTATAGAGTAGTTTTAAAAGGCCATCACTAGTCATCTTGACTTTTGTCTCACCGCTGGACTCTATTGGCTCTGGAGGAATGAGGCTGATGACTTTGCACAGCTCTGGCTCTCACTTAAATCCAACTCATGGGCAAATTAAGATATCACCTTCATGGTGTCATTGGTCCTCTTTGAGAATGAAGGATGAACAACTGCAAGAAGAATATTCTCATAAAGATTTAGTTTTGATGGGAAAGTGGTCTTACAGGTTAGTTACTAATAGTTTCTCAGTTGCCCTTGGGAGACAGGGGGAGGATAATAATAACAGTGATCTTTTCTAAGGATTTGCCATTATTCCTTCTTCCAAATATCTTGAGAATACATTCCTTCGTATCCTCTGTATCAACTCCAGGGTGGACCTCCTCTGAATATACTTGGGCTGGTCCAGCTTCTCTTCTCTTATCTGTATTCTTTAGTCTCATTCCTACCTCCAAAATGCAGCACACTTGAAGATGTTAATGTTAGATTGAAAATGTTGCAACTCTATACTCACTGATTTTTTTTAAGCAATTGGGGTTAAGTAACTTGCTCAAGGTTATTTCTGGGTGTGGTGCTAAGTATCTGAGCCCGGATTTGATCCAGGTCATCCCGACACTGGAGCCGGTGCTCTTACTTACTGAGCCACCTGGCCACCCCTTAAATGATGAAGGAAATTTTGATAATTCAGATTAAATTCTATTTGTTTTTGGAGGGCAATTGGGGTTAAGTGACTTGTCCAAGGTCACAGGGCTAGTAAGTGTTAAGTGTCTGAGGCCGGATTTGAACTCAGGTCCTCCTGACTCCAGGGCCAGTGCTTTATTCACTGCACCACCTAGCCGCCCCTACTCACTGATTTCTTTCAGAAATCTTTACATATTTTTCTATTTTTGGTCTGTTGTCCTTCTGCTTTTATCCTTAAAAGCCCTTGGGATGATCTGGCCTAGTGAGTGTTACTCCAACTATTCTGTAAATTTGTTTTTCCCTTCCACTGCATCTTGTTATTTTATGAAGTTAAATGGCTTATGACCTTCCATCATCTCCCCTTTTAAGATTTTGCTATAGATATTCACATAGCAATGAGATAAAGTGTCAGCTGACTGAGATGAATTTTAGGTATTTTGCTCTCCTCACTTTGGTGATTTTGGTTAAACTTCTTTAAGAAATGGTGATTGATACATTTTGGTTGAATTTCTTTAGGAAATGTTGATATTTTATGAGTATATCTATTCCACTTTCTAGTTCCCATTTGGGGATATTAATAGCTTGTTTAGGTAGGTCAGGTTGAAGTTGTCTCAATCTTCTCATTTTTATCATTTCAATTTTTATATTGATTTTGATCTTTGCTTAACAAATCAATGGCCTCACTATACACAGATCTCCAATTCCAAAATGATTCACACATTGCTAACCTGTCATTTTCCATCTGTTATAATGTAATAAAATGTCTTGTGATGTAGTTCAGTGTTTGCTATGTTAACATATCCCAAATCACTTCATGAAGAAAGTATTCATGATACATAGTTGTGAGCCTTCTGTACAATCTGTAAGCATTTGGTACCACTCATTTCTTACTCCTGTGTATTCAAATACACTTTTCACTCTTTTCATGCCCAATGAAGTCACTGAGTATTAAAATATTATTGTTAGCTTTTCATCTGAACTTTTAATTTCAATGCTATAGGGAACTCAGTATGGAAACTGCTGGTACAAATCAGCAATTCCCCTGCAGCACATGCTTGTTCAAGTATATGTGGATTTAATTTGAAAGGTCTTCTTAAGTTCTTTGTTGAGTTTCTCTACTTCTTCACCTTGCACCAAAAGCTGGCAAAGAAGTTAGAATTTTCACCACAGCCGTATTTTTACAGATGTTTGTCAAGAGTGCTACAATTCAATTCACTACAAGGATTCGCAGCTGATAGCAGGGCAGTATATGCGGCACTGTTTTGATATCCAAAAACAAAACGTCTTGGGGGAAATGTCCCCAAGAAACTTACGTTCTATGAAATTCTATCTGTAAGAGAAGACGGACAAGTGATCCATAAACTATTTCTTATTGTCTTGGGATGCATGATAAAACCAACTTTGCAAACTCCTTTCCATTTATGTCTCTCCAAGTAGAACCTGTGAACCAGCCTTCCATTTTGCTAGAACTTTTTTTTTCTGTCTTCTGGTTTCATTTGTAATGAGAATGTCAAGATTGACCTGATTCAATTCCCTTAGTCACGTCAGTCCTTGTCAGTAGACAAGGATCTCACATTTGGAGGAACAATAGATAAATTAATGAGGGAGAGAGGGAGGGTGGGAGGAGTGAAGCTGAGGAAAAGAGGGAGAGAGACTGCTTCTTCACTCTGCCCCATCTCCCAGCCCATTTTAAAACTATCTTTCACTAAGGAAAGTGACCACTTATACTCCTAAATATGAAAATGGTACAAGAGAAAGTCAGATTAAGCTGCAGCTTGAGGGATTTTAAATTAGATGTAAGAAAGAAGACGTTGACAGTGAGGAATGTTATATACTGGAATGGGCAATCAGGAGAGGGTATGGAATCTTTTATTCCAGAAGACTTTTAAAACAAGGCTATATGTTCTCATCGAGGGTCATCTCCAGTCGTCCTCATGTATATCTCACCACTGGACCCAGATGGTTCTGGAGGAGAAAGTGAGGCTGGTGACTATGCAAAGCCCTCCCTCACTTAAACCTCATTCACTTGCATGTCATGGCATCACCTCCTTGATGTTATGGTCCTCTTCAAGAAGGAAGAACAAACAACATGTCCTCAATGGTACCAATTGGTTTAGATACGATCCCATTAGAATGTCAGCTCCTTGCAGGCAGTGATTACCTTCGCTTTTTCTTTGTATTCCTAGGAGTTAACACAGTATTTCCTTGGCAAGTGCTTGATAAATGCTTATTGATGGATTGATCACAGTTCTGTTTGAAGGCAGAGGATCAAATTGGGATGGACTGAGTGGATCCCTCCGTGGTAACTGTGCTTTTTGTGAACATTTAAAAATCTATAATAGCAAGAGCTGATTTACATACTTACGGACAGAGAATTTGAGATGATATGTTGAATATGTTGTAAAGATTTTGCAAAAGAAAAAATACATTTAAAAGGTTAAAAATGGGAAGAAAATGAGAGAAGGGGAAAAAATAGAGAAAGAGAAAAAAATGTACAGCTAGAGAAGCCAACTTGCCAAGTAGAAGTGTCTCATTAATTAAAGCAGCCGAGTAATAACTCCTACAGAAATTGGGATTTTGAGTAGAAATGCCAAAAGCATAGACCTTTTGCTTTCAGAGAACAGTGCTGTTGGGCACCACTGTAGCACAAGCCCCAAATGGCCGTGTGCCCTAACCATGCAATTGAAATAGTCACTTGGTGCCATCCTTGCCTGTTAATTGCTGTGTGGAAAGTGTTCCCTCTACACTTCTTTTTTTATCTGTTTGCTTTAGGAGCAGTACCTACCTCCACATACCTCCCCGTCAGTACCCCCACGGGGCGACAAGCCAGGCTAAGCTGCCAACCCCCAGCGCCAAGCTCCGCTGCTGCAGCTTCCTCGCTTCCTGTGAACAGTGGCATCTGGGTCTTTGTCTGGCTTCCTGTCTCACTCTTTGGCGGGCTCTGCTGCAGGGAACAGCAAGGCCCAGAAGCAGCTTGGAAAGCTACTGCTGAATGACCCTGAAGAAGGCATAATACTGCTCCTGGAAACCTGACCGCAGAACATCCTTTGCCTCTTCCTTTCCCAGTCAACAACTCACTGTCTGGCTGAAATGTACTGGCAGGAAATCCTTGTAGAAGTCCCTGCCCTGGGAAATATGCCTGCTTTTTTGGCTTGTGGAGTCATGGGAAGAACATTAAATGGGTAGCTGTGTTGCCGGGGTGATGGTGAGCAAGACATCACCTCATTTCAAAAATGAGGGGCTTAGAAGAGGTTATCTTATCTCTAAGATGTTGTCTAATCTTCAGTCTGTAGGCTATGATCTTATTGCTTAGCATAAATATCCCATATTCATGACTGTTCTAGTTATGAATAATGAGAAAGGGGAAGAATAAGAAAAGGCATGACAGACTCTACTTTCTCCTTAGTCCAGAGGCAGACAACCTCCAAGAATGATGGGGCTTGTGGGGTTAACAACATTTTTCAAAAGTTTCTGAAAGTTATTGAAGTGGAGATATGGGATATTCTGTACATGATACAGACCTTCTTCTTCATGATACAATCCCCTCTTTTCCCCTTCCCCTCACACCATCTGTAATGGTAATGGGAATTGGAAGATCTTCCCTGCCCCTTAATAGGTTGAATGTAATCACATGGAGCCTATGGTGGTTGAAATTTGCTGAAGGGTGGAGTGGAGCTGAGAGGAAGCTGGGTGTCAGAGCATTTAGAAAGGAGGGAGGAGAGAAGATGCAGGCAAGGAGACAGCTAGGGTTTGTGTTTGTTTGTGGGAAGGCTTTGAGATGGTATGCTTTCTACAGTGTTATTGTATATAGATTTCTTTGTTGCTATGATGAATTTTATTTTCCCTTGTTGGGATTTGACTTTCTGGTGTCTGAATAAATGTTTTGCTTCTGTCTTCTATATGGAGAGTCTGTTATATTTTGTGATTCAGAACTATGCCCACATATTCATAGTCACCATCAGTGCTATGAATATCATGTTGGCACTACACCATACCATATCACCAGAGGTTTTACAGAAAAGATGGGATTTGAATGGGAAAACATTTATTAAGCAATTAAAATGGTTAAAATGGCCAGGCATTGTATACTAGGGACACACATACAAGTAAACAAAATAGTCCTTGTCCTCAAAGAGGTTACCTTCTAATGGGAGAAGACTATAGGAAGTAGCAGTTGACATGTCTGGAGTTATATCATGGGGAAAATACCTGTAAGTGGCCAGCATGGAAGTTGGGACCCTACCAACACAAAGAGAACACTCACCAATCAGAGTCAGAGAATCCAGGGGTGAAGTCCAATGTTTCACTGGGAAGGAGATGTGGTTGGTGGATGAAGAACGAGTAGAGGGCATAGTACAGAGAAGACTGGGAAATAATATCTCAAGTACAGACAGAGCCTGGATAAGCATAGCAGGGACTGTCTAGTCTAATCCTTTTCTTTTACAGTTGAGAAAACTGAGGTCCAGATGTGAAGTTCAAAAGCTGATTTATGGTAGAACTGATGCTAGAAGCATTCTGGTCAGGACAATAGCATGGGGAGAGGCAAAGAGCTGGGAATTAGTGATATAGTGGCAAGAGAAATGATTTGGAGTCCAAAGACTTGGGCTTGAAATCCTATCTCAAAAGCAGAACCTTTGCCAAATTGTTGTAGTTACTTGGCCCACCTTCTACAAGAAACCTTCCTAACCCCTCTTCATTCCAGGGCTTTCCCTCTTTTAATTATTTCCTATTTATTCTGTATAGAACTTGCTTTGCATATATTGGCTTATATGTTGTCTCCCCAACTAGATTACAAATTCTTGCCCTCAAGGAGCTATCTTTTGCCTTTTTTGTGTGTGTCCCCACCACTTACCTCCTGTTTGTCCTTTGTTCTTAAAGAGGACTGTGACAGCAGGGAGGTGATGCCATGACATTCAAGTGAATTGGATTTAAGTGAGGGAGGACTGTGCAAAGTCACCAGCCTCACTTTCTCCTCCAGAGTCATCTGGGTCCAGTGATGGATCAGGACAGCTGGAGATAGCCCAGGATGCAGCAGGGGATCTTGGCCTTTTTCAAGCTAAGGTCTTTAACAAGTCACTTAGTATAGTGACTGGCACACAGTAGGCACTTAATAAATGTTCTTTCAATTGAATTTCCTATTTATTCTGTATATAGCATGCTTTATGTGTGTTTGTTTGCATGTTGTCTCCCCAATTAGATTGTAAGTTCCTTGCAGACAAGGACTGTCTTTTGCTCCTTGTATCCCCAACATTTTGCATAGTGTCTGACACATAGTAAGTGCTTAATAAATGTATGTTGATTGATTGGGCCTTGGTTTCCTCCTATAAAACATGAAAGTTGCCCTGAATAGTCTCCAAGTTTCCTTCCGGGTGTAAAACTATGGTCCTGATGTATAAGGTATGTTCAGGAAAGAATAGGTCAGTCTGATATGAATATAAAGATCATAAAGTTAAAACCAAATTATAAAGGGTCTTGACTATTAGGAATTTATACTTAACCCTGTAGACAGCAGGGAATCATTGAAGGTTTCTGAGCTAGAGAATTATGTGATGGCAGAAATAATTTAAGATTAATCTGGAGGTAATGTGCAGGGAAAAAATAGAGGCTGGAGACCAGGAAAGAGTCTACTTGACATAGGCTACATGTGATATTTTGAGGGTTCAGACTGGGCATGATAATAATAGAAATGAAAAAGGAGAGAATCTGAGGGACATTTCTTTAAAATGCAGTGGGACTTGGTAATTTAATAAATTTGGTAGGTGAGGAAAAGGTAAGTTAAGGATCATCTCCAGATTCAGAGCCTGGGTGACTGAACTCTTAATTATATACTGGCTCATAATATCAAATAATTTATTCACTTTATCTGCCCAAATAGATCCTAAGCTCATTGAGGAAAAGGCTTCGATGTTTTTTTATCCCAATCTCCTGAGAACTTTAGCACAGTGTTGTTGGGCTTGCTGAAATTACAGGGTTGTTCTAATTAAATTTCCATTCAACAAGAATTTATTAAGCACTTACTATGTACAGTGCACTGTTCTAGGCACTAAGGGGGAATATATTTTAGCTAAGGGGAGTGGGGGGAGTGTGCAGCCTCGAGGCCACATGTGGCCCTGTAGGTCCTAAAGTGTGTCCCTTTGACTGAATCCAAACTTCACAGAGCAAATAGGATTTGTTCAAAGAGTGGCACTTGAGGACCTAGAGGATCACACATTGCCTCGAGGCTGCATGTTCCCCACCCTTGCAGCACCCTGAGATTAGGGGAGGTATTCCTGAAGCCATGCATCAGAAGGACCAAGTGCAAGGTTAGATGTGGCAGTTAAGTGGCATCTGGACTTGGATAAAAGCACTGGGCCTGGAGTCAGGAAGATGTGAATTGAAATCTGGCCTCAGTTACTTACTGGCTGTATTCCAGGGATGTGACCCCTGCCCCCCTTACCCCTTCCCAACCCTGGCCAACCCAGTTTCCTCATCTGTAAAACAGGGATAATAATAGCACTGATCTCCCAGAGCTGTTATAAAGATGAAAGGAGTTAACATTTGTTAACACTTTGTAAACCTTAAAACACTATAAAAATGCTAGTGATTATTAATTAGCTAGCTGCCATTTGTGTGAGGAAAGAGCTTCGAGGCCCCACAAGCCAAGAATCCTCAGCTCCAGTTTCATAAAGCTTTAGTCACTTGTTCATCCAAATCTGGAAGCCATCCTTCCTCACACAGGACTCTTAAGGCCCTCGTTTCAGCCATCTGTTCCTATGGGTGTGGGGGCCTTTGGACTCACATCACTCAATTGGCTTGTGGGAGTGGAAGGAGAGAGAGTAACCACCCCAGCAAACTCTCATAACCTCCGTTTGCCATTAAGTGTCAGAGAAATGCTAAATAATGACATGCTTTCATACCAACTATTCCCCTAGAAGCCCATTTGCTAATGTTGTGTTTTTAAGTACACATTTGCAGGAAGGGAGGGTAAGAGTGGGAGTGGGGGGGGGGAACAGTTGAAAAGGAGGGTTAAAAACAAAGGTTTCCCCAGCCCAAACCCAGCCTCCACTTCTCCATGAGACTCCTCCAAGCTTGACACAACCAGAACCAGAAAGGGAAGGCTGTAATTAAGTGAGGCTAGCTGATGCTGATGCTGAAATTAAACTCCCCTAAAGGAAAAAAAAAACATTTCCAATAAAGAGAGGCTAAACTCAGCATGTTTTAGCCATTACAGTAGCTCGTTTCTTCTAGGAGGATTAGCAACTATGAAGTGCAGGGTTGGGCAATTGTGATCCAGCCAAGTATTTGAAATAGCCTTTCCCCCTCCCAATTTCATTAAAATGGCACCATTGTGGTTTCTTCCAATGTGATCTACACCCACACACAAACACACCCTCACACATGCAGCCTATCTCCCTCACTCACAAGTGAACACAATGAGAACCCACGGAATATTTAATACCCCTTTTAGAATCCATAGGGGCTTATTTAAAATTTTATAAAATAACTTCCTTCCATGTCTGTTATGGTGGGTTTGAAACTTATAAGGCATGACTGTCTTTAAAAAGGAGGGGGGGAAAAACTCTTCCTCAGCTCAGAGGATTGGCTCAGAGTTTGTAGAAGTGACTTGTGGAGACCAGAGGTAGGAGGGGAAAAAAAAAGCTTAGGGACATTGTCAACCACCCGTGAGCTCCCCACTCCAAACAGGGGACTTAAAAGGAGCTTAAATCTCTAGTTAAGACCCGCAGCTTTAGAAAGAATAAAGGGGAGAGGGACAGAAAGGTCCAAGAGAAGGAGGAATAATGATGTCCGCTGCCTGATGCTTTCAAATGAAATCCTGACATGTTCTTTGAGCTCACAGATACTAATTTCAAGAACAGAGGACCACCACCAGCAGATGCTGGAGGGAGAAGCGGGGCGAGGGGGCGAGAAAGGGAGAAGAGAGGGAAAGAAGGAAGGAGAGCAGGAAGAGTGTCAGAAATAGATTTCAGCCCTGAGCTAGGTTTTCTCCTTTACGAGAGCCAGGGAAATTAGCAACTCCTTACATTTGTACTAGATACTCTTGAAGAAATTTGAGTCCTCTGGGGTCCCCCGTCTCATCCTCCATTTTGCCACACAAAAGAGCAAGGATGCCTCGAATCTTTTTTTTTTTTTGGAGGGCAATTGGAGTTAAGTGATTTCCCCAAGGTCATATGGCTAGTATTTGTGTTAAGTGTCTGAGGCCAAATTTGAACTCAGGTCCTCCTGACTCCAGGGCCAGTGCTCTATTCACTGTGACACCTAGCCACCCCCCCTCCCCTGCCTCAAATCTAATCCCAATTTCAACATGCAGGGCAAATCAGCCAAGTACAGAAATACCCTAGGTGTCCCTAGATTTTCTTTTCAGCACCTGCACTGGGCTACTATCCAACCTTACAATGTGTCTGGGGACTCATTCCTACATACAGTGTCTGGGGGTATCCCTCAGTTTCCACAATTGGTTCTCCAGAAAAATATACTGAGGATCACTAAGTTTAAGTCAGCTCAAAACCATAGTTCACAAGCCTCCACTGATCTGTGTGCTTTTCCTAAGCAACCAGAACTTACAATTATTTCAAACAGAGACCTTTAATGAAATAGCATATTAGTAAGAGAAGTAATAAAATATTCTCCCCATAAACCTGGTGCACACTCTCCTACAAATGTTGTCGTTCATCCTTCATTTGACATCACAGGATGATGTCTTGACTCTCAAGTGAATTACATTTAAGTAAAGGCAGAGCTGCCCAAAGTCATCAACCTCACCCTCTCTTCTTGAGTCATCAAAGTCCAGAGGCAAGACAAATGTCAAACTGGCAATGGCCCCAGCTGCGCGTTCAATGTCTGACCAACCCCTTCAAGTCTCAGAGTCTACTTGTAACGAATTGATTTCATCTGTCCATCCCAATGGGGAAGTCTCCACATGCTTGAGGTAGATGTCCCCCTTGCCTCACTGACAGGTTTGAGGCCTGTCAGTTACCCTCAACATGGTTTAGCCCATCTGCTGAGATGATTTATTGGGGTGTAGCCACTGTGCATGCTTCTTGGAGCCACAAGTGAGAGTTGAGTGACAGATTACCAAAGGTGAGTAAGGAACCTTGAAAAGGGCTTGGCAAGCCCACCTACCAGAGGCGCTAATCCTCCTGAACGCCATCTACTCCTACAAATACATGCATCATCAGTGGGAAGAGTAAATCCCTCTAAAGCACATGGCATTCACTTACAGGAGGTAATGCATGTGACGTGGCCCGTGTAAATAATATGAGTTACCTGGGAACTATGTGGAGGGACACATAGAGAGAAAATACAGGTGATCAGGGTATACATGTAGGAAACATGTACATCCAGGAGACATCCAGAGGGCTGATCCACATTGCTGGCGCTTCATGGCCATCAGTGCCTTCTGATCCTTTCCTGGTCTGCTCTGGCTGGTTTCCTATGACTTCGAGCACTGATCAGGTGTGTGGCCTCTGCTCGATGGTGCTCCCTGGTGCTCCTTAGCCACTGCTGGATGGTGACCCACCGGCACTGTGGGCACTGCCCATCCCTGCTACGTGCAAAGTTGTGGAGTTTTAGTTTCTATTTTTTGTCTTCTCTGAAGTCCTCAGTTGAGTTGCTACCTCTTTCTCATAAGGAGTGAATTCTGCCATTACTCTTTTTAGCTTTAAGCCTACAGACTTCTTTATAGAGTTTTTATTTTTTAATTTTGTTTTTAATTTATGGCATAAAACAAGTGTTTCCAAAACATAGTACAATAAAAAAGATGATTGTGCGTGAAATTGCAAATCTACTATGAACAAATTGCTATTCCTTTAAAATATACAACAAAATTATCATGTAAATTTCTTTTTTCTTCCCTCTCCTTCTCCACCCTAGAGATGACTACTATTAGACAAATAAACATATGTATATGTATGTGTGTGTGATGTACACACATATACATACACCATATATACAAATATAACATATACATATATAAAATTATTCTATATATACTTCCTTTTATAAGTTCTTTCTCTGGATACAGATAGCATTTTCTTCATGTGTCCTTTATAGTCAATTTGGGTATTTATAATAGAAAAAATAACTTACTCAAAGTCATTCTTAAAACAATATTGCTATTCCTACATATAATGTTCTCTTGGTTCTCATTTCATTACTTTCTATAGCTTTTTAAAAAAACAAAAAAACCCGAATCCTCATACCCAACACCATTAAACTAGAGAGAAAAACCCCTAAGTGATTTTTCTTCCCATAGGGAGATTCCTCATCCCAGGCACCAATCTCTTTGGAACTCAGAGCAGTCCCCAGCCAAGTATTACTCTGAGATTTAAATCTAGTTTAACCCCTTCCTCTACTTCTGCTTAGTAAGGGCAAGGTCTCTATCAGGAGACTCAATCTGACCTGGGGTTAACTATACTTTGTGGCCATCTAATGAATTCCCTTATGGGGATCCTGGACCCCCAAATCCATATTACAGAGGTGATATGAGAAAGAACCCTCTCAGAGCTCTGAGTTCTAACACACTGCAGCTTTTCTAGGAGCTGAAAAATGCTTTGGGCTTGTCATGCAAATGAAGAATTTGAGCAAGCAATAAAGCTAAGGGCAGAAGACAAGGTCAGTCTTCCTCCTGCCTACCAGCATTCTTGTCTTTATTGGATTGTGTATGTGTGGCCAGCAACAAGTCATCTAATATGCTATAGGTTGGGGCCCCCACTGTAGACAAAATTCCATTCTCTCTTCTCCCTCCTTTTCTTCCCTCTCTCTTCTCGTCTTTTCCCTTTTCTTCCCTCCTCTTTCCTGTTCCCTTCATTCATCCAACAAATACCCATCAGGCCCCAAGGGAAATGAACATATAAATAAGACATTCACCCATATCTCAAAGACCCTATCATCTAACGAGGAGAATCATAATTCATATTTATATAGTTCTTTATAAAGCACTTTCCTAACAATGATCCTGTGAGCCAGCTACCTCAAAAATATTGTTCTCTTTTTACAGAGAATGAAACTGAAACCCAGATGGAAGCAGTTTTTTCAAGATCATTCAGGATTTTAGTGGAGGGGTCAGGATTCTAACTCAGGTTCTTTGGCACTATAGCCCATCTGTTATCTATTTAGGTACACTCTGGAATGTGTATTAATAGTTCTGATAGAAGACAAACACAAGTATATAAAAGTTAAGAACAAGGAGTTTGTAGGAAGGAGACATCACTAGCTTTACCAAAACCAACCTGGTATAAATTCTGTTCTTATCAGGGGCCTAGATAGCTGAGCTTGGAAAAAGGGCCAATGAATGATTTCACACTTGGACTCCAGTAGCAGTTTCTTCCTATTATCCTTTCAGTGGACATTTGTATTTTGGCAGGGATCAAGGACTCCACCCAAAGGAATAGCTCTAACAAGGGGGGTTTCAATAATTATCCATTAAAAGAAATATATAAGGTAGTGTCTACTTCCTAAAACTTCTAAGGTTCTACCCCCTCCCCAAGCTCCCTATTCCATCTGAGGGTAAGGCTTGATCCTGTCTTTCTCAAATAGTGTTGTCTGAATAAAGTTTCCACCTAATAGTCATTTCTTAAGAATACTGCTAATGCATTATAATAAAATTCTATCATAAAGTCACAAAACTCTACTACAATTCAACTATCTGTAACGTTATGTGTAATATTTTATAGAAAATATATGTGTGTCTATACACACACGTGTGTATATCTATATCTAGATATCTTAGAGCGTTATCTGGAGGACCTAGAAATTAAATGACATGTGTGGGATTGTAGAACCAAAAGGTTCTAAAAGTGGGATTTGAACCTGTTTTCCTATTGGGAAGCTGACTCTATTTACTACACCCCCACTGTTTCTTCTCTGCATTTCTCTACCCCTTGATGCTGCAGAGATAGTACCAATCTTAATTATAGAAGAAGTTCCTCCCTGGGAGCTCCCCACACCAACCAAATCAAAGGTTTGGTAAAGAAACAGATACACATGTAGACACACATATGCATTATGGCATATAATATTATGTATCATATATTTAACATACAATCAATCCTCAACATTCATGTGTCTAACTTTCTCGACTTCAAACACTCCCATGATTTTCATAGTAACCTCATTTTCACTTTCACATTGGCAACCATTCACAGCTATGTGTGGTAGAGGGGACAAAATGAGGGGCATGGCGTGAGAAAGTTTGTGGTACAGCTGATCTTCATTGGTCTTGTTCACCCTACATTGTTCACCATTCATTCATTGCATATTTTTATTGTTTGCCTTAAAAACTCAAGTTTTGTGTTGCAATTATGCCCCGAAAACTTAGTGCAAGTCCTTTGGTCTCTAAGCTTAAGCTTCCAAAGTCAGGGATAGCTTAAGGAGAAAATAAAGGTGCTAGAAAAGCTTCCTGCTGGAAATGACTGCAGCCATTCTATGCCTCGAACTTGCTGACAAATCAATTACAGTACAATACCTTCACACCCATCTGACACAGCGGAAGGTAAGAGTCAGATTAAAAACGTTTTAGTTTTAAGAATTTGTTTGCTGTATAGTATTCATGATACTCTAGATTTCATGTGTTATGAAAAGTGAATATTGTATGAAATCAATGTTTTTTTTATTGAGATGTTAGCATAAAAGGTCACAGAATTCTAGAGAATTACTACCAAGAAAAAATGTTTTACATGTTACCAATTTTATTTTGTGTACTGCATTTTATGGGCTATTTCATGATTAGTGTGTTAGGAAAAATACATATTATCAGAATGAATGTTTTGTCATGAACTGTATGCAGAAAAGGGTATTTTCAGCAATTCTTAGGGGAAGATTACAGTTTTTGGTAGCCACAGGAACCTAACTCCCTATTTCCAATAGGTTCAATGTAACAACATTCCCGTTTTTGACTTGCACACCATTTTCTAGGAATGTTAACCTACAAAAGTTGAAGGTTGACTATATAATGTTCCAGTAGCATCATCCCCAGTGATGCTGTTTCACTTTTTCTTATTTTCATAAAAGCAATTATAGATACTAGGCAGGGTATATATGTAAGTAACTAAGTGATACAGTGATTAGAGCACTGAACCTGGAGTCAGGAAGTCTGGAGTTCAAATCCTGCCTCAAACAATTACTAGCTGTGTGACCCTGGGCACATACTTTAACCTCTAATTTGCCTCAGTTTCTTCATCTGTAAAATGGGGTAATAATAGCATCTACCTCTTGGTTGTTGTGAGGATAAAATGAGATATTTATAAAGCTCTCAGCATAACATCTGTCATATAGTAGGCACCATATAAAAGTTATTTATTATTGTTGTGATTATTATTGTAAGCGAGCAGAAAGAATGGCAGCAATGACACCAGGTTCTTCTCTCTCTAGCACAGGTAAGGCAGCTGGCAGCAACAGGAGACCACAATCTGAGTCACTCACTCTGGCCTCTGGGGGCCCGGATTATATACCAACTAGAAGAACTGGGCCATTGGGTTCCAAATTAAACTACCCCCATAGGTCTTTGGTTTTTCTAGTCACCGGACTCATTAAAGCTTGCATAATGAACCGTATCCTATTCCTAATGGTCTTCAAAGTCAATGAAGGGGAAGGACTAGCCATTCTCTGCCTCCACCAAAGAGAAAATAAGAAAAGAGCATTGGCTACATCCCCGAAATTTACAGTATTAAGGAAGAATCTCAATATGATATAAGGGGAAGAAAAATAAGGTCTGGAGTTAGACTGCAAAGGTTGAACTCCTGACTCTTTGACCTTAGGCAAGTCAACTCATCCTTCTGGACCTCAGTTTCCTCATCTGTAAAAAGAAGGGATTGAACTAGATGATACATAAAACTCCTTTCAAGGCCTAAAATTCTAGAGAATAGGGGAGCAGAAAGCCTATTGAACTTGGATTCAGGCAACTTGGGTTCATATGTTCTAGATATTACATTTATCAGTTATGTGACCTTTGTGAAAATGGATACCCTGATTTGTTTGAGGCCTCCCCCTTCCCCAATTATCCAGGTAATCAGGAAAACTGTATGAAGACTGGCTGTATTGGCTTGACATACCAAAAATCCTTTGCAGTGTCCAAGAGTAAACCTAGCTGGATGTGCAGAAAATCAGCAATTCTGAAGCTAATTAAGCTCATACCAGCTTTGAAGCAGACCCTGAGCCACTGGGTGGTTTATGGACCTTCAAGAGATTCCCCATCTTCAAAGACTTTCCTAACTGCAGATTATGAGACTATGGACATATCCTGTTTTACAGATTTCAGAGACAACCTCATCTCCAGAAACTCTCTCAGAATATCCTGTTTTTAGAGACATCTTATGAAGCCTTGAACTGTGGACTGCTTATCATCAAGGATGCCTTCTGATTTGTGTATGAAAGGGCCACAGCTCTGATACCAGAAATTCCTCATTCCCCCCCCGCCACACACACACACACATACCACACACTCCCTCCTTGGGGATGGAGCTCACTGGCTCATTCCTTTCAAAGCCCACCTTCTCCCCAGAACTCCTTAGCTTCCTTTGTTTAAAAGGCATATAAACTCTTCCCATCCATTACCTGGCACCCTGTTCAGTACAGGCTGGACAGCACTCATGCACATGTTTTTTCTTCCCTGCTTAATAAAAACCTTTCTTTGATTTCATAGGCATTGTCTTCCTCTGGTTTTCTTCCCTTTAGGGAAAAGGGGGATTGAAATCTCAAGAAATGGCCTTTGCATTCTCCAGGCATCTTCCCCTTCGGGGGAAAGAGAGATCTCAATCCCCTCAAGAGATCATGTGCCTTGGTTTACTCTGCTTAACCACTTCAGACATCATTTCTTCATCCATAGAATGAGGCCAAGAGGACCTCTACTTCACCATCTACTTCACAAGTTTGTTGTGAGGAAAATACTCAACCTTGGAGCATTATAGAAACTTAAATCATTAGTCCTGAGCATTCAAACAGGACTCCTGGGGCATGATTGTTATCAATAGGATAGGCCCTCATGTGCCCACGACATTTCTATCCCACCTGAGTCCAGTCCAGAGGCAGACAAATAATCCAAACGGCCTTTGCAGGTTCCTTCTAGTTTTACAACGGTTATACTGCCTGCAATAGCATTCCAATGCAATGGCCAGAATGTTGGCTCAAGTAGCCCTGGTCTAACATAACCAGGTATTCCAAATAAGACAGAGTCCAGTCAGCGCCTCTTGCAGACAAAATGTAAAATGCATTACCTAACTTTGTAAATTACCATGTCTAAGTGTTCTGGAGAAGGTGGGTAGCCCACTTTTTAAACTGGTGACATGTTAGTTTATAAAATAATTATCTCTATTTAGCACTATGTGAGTTATTTTGGATTCTTGACATGTATGGCTACTTTGAAAAGGAGACCATTCTGGATTAAGGATAGTCTAGAAGAAGAACTCCCTCTCCCTTCTTGACCATGAAGCTCAACCTAGGGATTGTAGAGAAGGGAGAAATTCCTTTTATCTCCCATATACCTTTCAATCTTATTCTTCTCATAGCAGATAGCTCTGGGCCTGTGTAAGGAAGACCTGAGTTCAAATCTTGCCTCAAACACTTACTAAAAAAAAACTTGCCTCAGTTTCCTCATCTGTAAAGTGGGGATAATAAATACCTCCCTTTGTAAGGATCAGGCGAGATCATAATTGTTATACTTAACCCAGCATCTGGCATATAGTAAGCTCTTTGTAAATGTGAGTTTATTAGTATTATTTATTATTATTATTCCTCCTTCCTTCCTTTTTCCTAGTGTGCCTCCTCACCCCTAACTTCATAATGGTTGGCTAGAAATAAGAACACTTTAAGAAAGTGATATCTATAACAACAAAAACAGAATTTAGAACAGGGAAGAATCAAAAGCCCAGGCTCAAATGTTAAGCCAAGAAAAGCCTCCTGAATGTTTTCACGTGGACAGATGTAACTTTAAAGGACAAATCTTGGTCAATTAGAGCTACAAGTATAAAATGTGGTGGAATACTCTTCATCGACAAGGAGAGTTATTTCCAACTGACCCCATTAAGGCTCTGTATATTAAACAGGGAAAATAGGAAAGGCTACACAGCTCTCAGATTTCTCAAAACCATCAGGATGCAAACCATTTAATAGGATGTAGGGCTAAGAGCATTGGGGTCCAAAAAGAAATTTTTTTTTTTTATTTTGGAGGGGAGAGACAAGGCAATCAGGGTTAAGTGACTTGCCCAAGGTCACACATCTAGTTAAGTGTCAAGTGTCTGAGATAGAATTTGAACTCAGGTCCTCTTGACTCCAGGGCTGGTGCTTGGAAATTCATTCTATTCTAGTCCCTGACTATGTAGGTTATACCACTATTTGAAATGAGGAGATGGGATAAGGTCATAAATAATTAAAGGTTTGAAAAATATCAAACTGGAATAATTCTTTGATATAGGACCTGAGCCATGTTAGGCCTATGGGAAAGTTACTTCACCTTCTGGACCTCAGTAAATGAGGGGATTGGACCTTGCAGCCTCTAAGGCCCAACTCTAAATCAACGATGTTTTTATGATTCCTGTTCCTAGGTCCATAATCCCAGAAAGTAAGTGTTGCTAGACACTCATCAATTCTAGAGTTTTCTGCCAACTTCTGGACCTCCACACCCATCAAGTGCGTATCAATCAACAAAACTAATCATCAAAACTCATTTTCCCAGGGGCGGATAGGTGGGGCAGACCCTGGAGTCAGGAGGACCTGAGTTCAAATCTAACTTCAGACACTTAATACTTACTGTGTGACCTTGGGCAAGTCACTTAACCCCAATTACCCTGCCTTCCTCCCTCCAAAAAAGCAAAAAAAAAAGAAGAATAACACAATAAACATTTGCCCATTCTTAGAATTTGATACACTTCAGAGTAGGGTTTCACATAAGGGGAATGTGTTAAAAGGTACTCCATAGAACTCAAACCAGGGGTAGACAATAGGAAACTGCCCAAGGCACATCAAAAGATAATAAAGATGGAGCTAGAAGCAACTTTAGAGGTCATAGAATCCAATCTCTACATTTAACAGATGAAGATATTGAGACACAGAGAAGTTAATTGCCTTGCCCAAGATCACACAAGCAGTAAATATCCGAGACAGGGTTCCAGCTCAGTCCTTTCTGATTCCAAGTCTCCATTCACTGCACCACCTTGCTGCCTAACGCACGAGAGCAATGAGGGATACAAACTTAAAAACAAACCAACCAGCCAGCCAAGCCAACACACGTATTTTAGTGCCACAGAGTTTGACTCTCCCTGACAGGTAGGTGTTTACTTAGACAGGTGATTGACATTCACCCAATGTTATGGGAATCCAGAAGTTGGTCAAAGATTCTAGAATTGACAGGTGTCTATCAACACTCAATTTCTGGGATTACAGACGAAGGAATGGAGTCATAAGATCATAGATTTAGTGCTGAATCTTAGAGACCACCAAGGGCAATCCCCTCATTTTCCAGGTGAAGAAATTGAATTTGTAGGTAGAATTTCCTCACCTAGGAATTCTCTATGCTAATGAAATCATAGGTATAGTTCCTGTTGCTAACTTGATGATATTTTCTGGATTCCAGAACAGGTTGTCATTTGTTATACCTCACTCTTATATCTGTCTCATTACATTATGGAGATGTGTGTGTGTGTATATATACATACGTGTATTTTGTTGTTGTTTCAGTCATGTCCCATGTGATCCCATTTGGATTTTTCTTGGCAGAGATACTGAAATGGTTCACCATTTCTTGCTCCAGCTCATTTTACAGATGAGGAAACTGATTCCAAAGGGGTTAAGTGACTTGCCCAGAGTCACACAACTAGTAAATATCTGAGGCTAGCTTTGACCCAGGAAGATGTCTTCCTGACTCCAGATCTGAACTCTGTCCACTGTGCCACATAACTGTGTATATGGGTGTGCATAAATATAGTTATATGCAGATGCACATGTATGCATACGTACAATGCATGTATGTTTATATGCTTATGTATGTGTGCATTTGTACTATACATATATAGAATGTACATATACAAATATTGTGTGTGCATAGCCATCATGCACATGTATGCATCTCTACATATATAGTTTGAAGATAGTTCTCATGTAGTCTCTGCCATTAATCTGTGGGCTCCTTAAGAGCATGGATTGTTTTTTTGCCCTCCTTTGTACCCCTGTGCTTAGCAGTGTTCATAATTAGAACTTAATAAATATTAATGACTGATAAGTGGTCCACCTTCTAGATGATTTTTTTTTAAAGCAATCGTGGTTAAGTAACTTGCTCAAAGTTACATAGCCAGTTATTTCTGGGTGTGGTGCTAAGTATCTATCTGAGCCCGGATTTGATCCCCAGGTCATCCCAACACTGGGTCCGGTGCTCTTACTTGCTGAGCCACCTGGCTGCCCCTAAGCAATTGGGGTTAAGTAACTTGCTCAAGGTTACACGGCCAGGTGTTTCTGGGTGGGTGCTAAGTGTCTGAGCCCGGGATTCGATCCCCAGGTCATCCTGACACTGGAGCCGGTGCTCTTACTCGCTGTGCTACCTGGCCGCCCCACTCTGGATGATTTTTTACAATTGTTTTTCTTGATATTCTTCATTTAATGATGATTTTTTAATCCCAGATAAGGGCTGTTCAAGAGTGTTATCATGCCATAATAGATAGAGCTGGCCTTGGAATAAAGCTCTGTGTTCCAGTCCTGTGGCTTACTGCTTATGTTGCTATGAGCAACTCACTTCACTTCTCACTGCCCCAGGCATCTCTCCAATACCAAATTCTAGAGGAGTTGCTGAGTATATCAGTGAAGGGAATTTCCACACCAGAAATCCTCCATCTTCAATGAAATCCTAGGTCTGGACCAAATGGGGGGTGGGGTGGGAGAGGGAGACCAGGAAAAAGGGCGATTCTTAAATCTAAAGGTGTCCGTTACAAATGATAGACTTTTTTCACTCAGTTCATGGGTTCTGGGCACCCTCAAATTACTCCACAGTGAGTTACTTCTTACTTTGCTTAGCTAGGGCTGATCTATCAATAATACAGGAATCAAACCTCAATTCCCCGCACTCCTTACTTTCCTCGTCTTCCACAGCTTCCCCTTTTATTTTTTCCAGGGCTCCTCCAAGTCTTTGTTTCAGGTAGTTTTGAAATGGCTGCAAGCTTCGGAGGAGCTTGGGGTGAATTTCAAGGAGAATAAATGATCAGGCTGCCAGGCGCTGCCGCCAACAGACCAGATCTCCCACAGCAGGGGATCAAGTGTTTGCTGTCCTTGCTGGGAGAGTGGTGAGAAGCCCAATCGAGACTGCTAAGGAGAAAACTGAACTAATAGGGGAAGGCATGTTCAATAAGGCCAGGCAAACGAAACAAGAGTGGCCAGGAGCCGATTTCCTTTTAATCATTTATTTAAAAAATCTGGATGTGAATGCACCCTCTCTGCCCGACAGCCAGGTTATTGTTTTTATCTAGACCTGGTTCCAGCAGAGGATGTGATGGATAGATAGTGTCATGAGACAACAGACATGACTTCAGGAAATAGTGGAGGATAGAAGGGCCTGGCATGCTATGGTCCGTGGGGTCAAGAAGCATCAGACAGGGCTGAACATATAAACAGCAAAGACTTGGTGTTTCTCAGCTCGGTTAAGTCCAAGGGCCTCCTTCAGCTAAAGTTCTGAAATGACTTGAACCTACATCTGGATACCCCAATACCACAGGCCCCCTCCCAAGTACCACACCAATCAATCAGTTCATCAAGAAGCATTTATTAAGTACTTGCTGTATATGTCAGGCACTATGGTAAGGACTGGAGATAAGAAGAAAAAGGAAAAAAACCCAGGCCTTGCCCTCAAGGAGTTTATATTCTAAAGGAAGAGACAGCATATTTAGAACTGAACATACCAGATTGTGGGGGGCTATTGATATCCCGTCCTCTCACTTACTATCCCGTCC
>NW_027186523.1:14017020-14038826 GCF_028583685.1 Petaurus breviceps papuanus
GGAAAAGATTCCCTCCCCCTCCCATCACCCTCTCCTCACTCCACTTGGCCAGAGTGGAATGAAGAGGAGATTTTCAAACTTTTAAAGATCTTAAAACTTCTGTTCACACTTTTCAATAGCAACTAACTTATACCTATCTTAACTTCCTACCCATGTTCCTTTCTTTGCTACATGCTTAAACTTTCTTGCTTTTACTACTGTCTACTCATCCTTCTGTTGGACTTTGATTAAAGCCCCTTTAAAACCATATACATACTTTATTTCTTTCTAATTCCAACCTAACATTTCTCCTATACTCTTTCACTTGCATTTACCATCATATAACCTAAGCAAGACAATATTTTGCTCTCTTTCTCTCCCTTTCCAGCCTGCACTCAGCAGCAGGGGAAAGAAGGAGGGAAAGAGATACAGCATTTCAAAGGAATACACAGGCCGGCTGTGGATGACCCTTGGCCCATAATGGACCTGATGACTGGATAGGACAAACAAAGACACAGAAGGGACAGAACACAGCAGAAACACAAGATACGACACGTAACAGTTCTGTGCACAGTACCAATCACTCAAAACATGTACCACTCATTCTAAACAAGCAACTAAGTGGGACTCGAACCCACAATTTAATCACCTAAACCAGAAAGAGTAATTAGGTGGGACTTAAGGTGTTATCTATCTGCTTCTTAAAAGTGATCGGGCCTCCGGCAAGGTTGAAGGGAGGAGGACAGCTTCCTTCCACCCATTCGGCAGCCCAGGCGTCCCCCTCCCATGTAGGGACTTCCTCTTTTTTTTTTTTCTTTTTTTCTTTTTTTTCGCCACTGACTCCTCCTTTCCGGGTTCTTGCTCCCAGCGAACAGCACGCGGAGCCAGCTCCTTCGCTGTCGCCATCTTCCCCGCTTTCTAATCCCCTCTCCGCTTCTCTCAACTCCTCCCACAGATATTGAGGAGGTCGGCTAGTCAATTCCTCCTCCGACTCCTCACTAGAGGAGCCTGCTAAGGATAAACAGTGAAATCGGTTGGGGTTAATGACCCCGGGTTTGTTCCCTCATATGAAGCCATTTGTTGTCCCACCACGGCCCATCGGCCTGGCTGCACCCCCGCATGTTGTATCCAGGGGCAGATGGTCCATATTTTTTCTACAAACTGGCGGCACGTTCTTATCGGTATCTTTACGCCGCCCTTCGCACACACTTTGTAAAGTTGCGCGGCAATAACTCCTTTCTCCTCGGGCAAAATTGCGGGAACACTTCCTGCCCCTCCCATCTTCTCAAAGGTACTCTTTACCAATGAGGCTGTCTGGAGAGCTAAGTTACAGCCCAGACGGTCTTCTCGGACCCTACCCACGCCCCACGTTGGGCGCCAGTTGTGGGGGGCTATTGATATCCCGTCCTCTCACTTACTATCCCGTCCTCTCACTTACTATCCCGTCCTCTCACTTACCATCCCGTCCTCTCACTTACCATCCCGTCCTCTCACTTACCCATAGTAAGTCTTCGGTCGTCACCGGCCTCCTAGGAGGAATTACCAGACAGAGCACCCGAGGTTTGCAGGAGTTGTTTATTCAGGCTCAGCTACATCGCGACAAAGAGATCTGACTTCAGTATCAGAGCAATTTATAGGTACACATAGCCAATCATCTTCTACAGCTCTATTCATTACCTTTTAAGGTCATACATCAAGCAAGCAGGCACTAGCCCATATACCATTACTTCCTGGCCCCCAACACCAGATAAATACAGAGTAGGTGGGAGGTAACCTTAGATGGAATGATAAAGCAGCTGCCACCAGGAAAAGCTTCTTTCCTGCTGGGCCTTAAAGAACACCAGCAATTCTAGGAGGTAGAGGTTGGGAAGGATAAGATTCCATTCACTGGGAATAGTAGAGGTGCCATTTTACATGTTAGATTGCTTTCAAATAATCCATTCTGCATCCCTCTTTTGACTGGCCCCCAAACTAAAAGCATCAGAGAATGAAGCCATATCTTCCTCAGTCTCGGTCACACAGAAATCCCTGGGACAGATGAGAGAAGGAAGGAAAGGAAAAGTCCTCAGCAGATGTCAGGTGATAGCCAGGAAATGCATAAGGTACAGACCCTGAAGAGCTGGGCTCTGCTTCCAGCTTGTGGGCTGCCTAGATGTCTAAGTCTGAACAGATCACTCAGCTCTGTGGGCCACTCAGCCTGCCTTTTTTTTGGGGGGGGGAACCCCCATCTGTGGCTTTTTTTGGGCATGGGGAAATCATAAGCTTATTGATCAGGATGGAAGGGACCTTGGAAATCATCTAATCCAGCTCCCTCATTTTACCGATGAGGAAACTGGAGCCCCAGGAGCTTAAGTGCTTTACCTGAGGTCACATAGGTAGATATGATAATAGGAAAAGGCCAGGTCTTGAACTCTGATTTTCTGGCTCCTCTGCATTTTAAAGTATTAGTCTTTGTGTTGTTGTTGTTAAGCTGTATCTGACTCTTCGTAAACCCATTTGGGGCTTTCTTTGGCAAAGACACTGCAGTGGTTTGCATTTCCTCCTCCAGCTCGTTTTACAGATGAGGAAACTGAGGCAAACAGGGTTAAGTGACTTGCCCAGGGTCACACAGCTAGTATCTGAGGTCAGATTAGAACTCAGGAAGATGCCTTCCCCTAAGCAGTGCTTACGGCTGTTAGCAAGATATGTGTGCTTGGTGGACCCTGATGCCCTGGTGGATGTCTGGATGGGATATGAAGAATGGTCAGAGGCTGGCTGGAGACAGTGGATTGAAGTGAGTTTTCACTTTCTCACTCAACAATCAAGACAGCTCAGGAGATGAGCAAGGTCCCAAAGCTGAATGGATTTGCTCCCCTAGGGTAGAGAATGATGGTCTCTGGAGGTCTACCACAAAGCGCTTCATTTTCCTGGTGGGGAGAAGTAGGACAGGGGCAAAGAGACAGCAAGATGCCTATGCTGAGCAGGCCCTGGGGTCCTGGTGTTTTGTTGTGTGTGGCAGAGCCAGAAGTGTGCTGGTAAATATTTTAAAACTGGCTCTCCAGGGGGAAAATGCACACACAGAGACATACTTTTCAGTTTAATCTGAAATCATCTTTACATGTCCTCCCTCATTTTTTGTTTTGCTTTTTGGAGGGCAATTGGGGTTAAGTGACTTGCCCAAGGTCACGTGGCTAATAAGTGTTAAGTGTCTGAGGCCAGTAAGTATTAAGTGTCTGAGGCCGGATTTGAACTCAGGTCCTCCTGACTTCAGGGCCAGTACTCTATTCATGGCAGTTGCCCCCTCTCCACCCCCTTCTTAAATCTAGATAATCAACAAAAAGTAATCGCCAAAGTCTGAAGTGTAAATTGTCACAATGGAAACTTAACAATCAGTTTGCAAAGGCTATAATGAGCTGGCTCCAGCTTACCCCTGTCCAGAGAAGAGGAAAAGCCAACTTTTACCATGTTTTGATTAGAGGCAAGCAGCCCAAATTTGTAACAAGAGGGAAAAAAACACTACGACATCTAGAGTGTTAGTTCTGGAAAGAATTTTTAAAATTGTCTAGTCTAGTGGCTCCCAAAAAGAGATCTGGAGAACCCTAGTGGTCTCTAACACCTTTTCAGATGAAACATCAAGACTATTTTAATAATAATGCTATGAAGCTTTAATTTCTAACATTATTGATACTGATAAATATAATTCACATTATAAAAACTCTTGGGGAGGGGTCCTCAATAATTTTTAAGAGTGTAAATGGGTCCTGAAACCAACATTTGAGAATCACTGTTACCCAGCTATCTAGGGCAGAATCAGGATTGGGTCCCTGGTCATAGAATCATAGATTCTGAGCAGAGAATGATCTTAAAGGCTTCTGAGTCCTGCCCCTTCATTCTACAGCTGAGGAAACTGAGGGGGTGACTTCCCCATCATCACAACCCTGGTCAGTGTCTGAGGCAGCATTCAAAACCAGATGTTGCCAGTTCCAAGTCTAGTGTTTCACTGCTTGGCCATGTTTTCTCCTGCTATGTATGAGGGTCTTTCCCTACTATATCAGAATGTCTCTCATTTAAAGCTGCATAGCTACTTAGGGAGGCATCATATGGGTCACCAGGCTGTTCTTTTCACTAACACGCAACTCCTCTGAAGACCACAGCTGCTTCTAAACAAAAGCAGCAGCCAACAGACTTCTCCTTCCTTTGGGATTGGACTCAATTTTGGACCCCTGGGTCAGGGTCCAAAACCCCAGGAGCTGAGTTGGTGAACTCTTAGAGTCAAGTTGCCTGTGCCAACCACTGCCAAGGCTTCTCTTCTGTGCCCTAACCCTGCATGGCATGTCCTACTCACAAGCTGCCTGGAGAGGTCAGTTTGGAAGCCCCTTTGGAAAACAAAATTAAAAGAATACAGTATCCAATCAAGTCTGCAGAAGGAGTTTAACATGCAGAATGTATTTACAGAAGTTGGAGTTTATCCAAGACACCAGCATTCCCTTCTCTTGGGGATTCTCAGAAAGAGCCAAGCAAGATGGTACCTTTGGCAATTCAGCCTTCCCTCACTCCAAGCAGCAAAGGGAATTAGAGGTCACTGTTCTGTTGATGATGACTCTAATATTTTCCCCCAACCTCCCCCAACTTCTCTCTCCTTTTAGCCATTCTGTGTTCCACTGTCAGGGTCATCTTTTTATTTTATGTATTTTTGACTTATCTTTTTTTTTTAATTCCCATCATATCACTTCCATGATTGAGAACCTCTAATGACTCCTGGTTCCTATAGCATCGAGTCTAAACTCCTCTTTCTTTCATGGACCTCCATGATCCACATTCCCATCTCCATTTTCCAACCTCACATTCTCCTATTGCCCTAAGACATACCTTCTATTCTATCTGGTCTATTTTCTTCACTGTCCCATAAACAAGGAATATTCAGTGCCCTCTTTGTGCCTATGTTCATATTGTTATTGTTAATCCCAGACATTCCCTCAAAGCACCATGACCTTCTAGAAGTGGGAGAAATAAAGAGAAAACCTAGAAATGCCCAATTACTTTATCAAGTTCACATACCTCTGTCTAGCAGTGATGAGAAGAAAAATCCACCTTTCTCTTGGAATACAGGGTCTTAGATTCCTTTTCCCCCCTCCTTTTAAAAATTCATATCATTTTTCTTCATATTACCTTCAGTTGCAAACATGTCCCTACCCTTTTCTACTGAACAAGTTATGCCTTATGACAAAGATTTAACAGGAAGGAAGGACAGAAAAAGGCAGTTTGGCAAAATCAAGTAAAAAACCGAACACAACAGGATGTGCAGTACTTTATACCCATTCTTCTTATACCCAACCTTCTCCCCCAACTGCAATAAACTGACAGAGGTACATCTTCTCTGTTCTTCTCTAGGGTTAAGTTTGGTCATTATAATTACAGTTTAGTTTCCTTTTTAGTGTGATTTTTCTTTCCACTTACATCACTGTAAATGGTTCTGCTTATTTGACTCTGAATCCATTAATATGTCTTCCCGTAATTCTCTGAATTCATCGTATTTATCAGTTAAGGCAGAGAAGTCTTCCATTATATTTATATGCTACAATTAATTTAGTCATTCTCTAATCAGAGTGTCTACTTTGTTTCCAAATATTTGTAATAGTAAACAGTGATTATTTTTCTGTCTTTGGCCTCCTTGAGGTTTATGCATCATAGTGGAATAAATAGGTTGAAAAACTTAAACATTTTAGTCTTTTTTAAGTTCCAAATTTCTCTCTGAAATTGTTGGATCAATTCACTATTCTATCAACCATATGATAATGTGACTATTTTCTGAAGTTTCACCAAAATTGATTCTTTCCTTCTTTTTTTCATCTTTACCAATTTGCTAATTTTAATATTGATCCTCAGAATTGTTTTTTTTTATTTATTTACTTTACTTACAGGACCCTGCAGAAAACCTATGGTTAAAGGGAATGATCTGGAAGAGGATCCATCAAGGGAGCCAGAGAAGAAGTTAGATAGGTAGGAGGAGAATCAGGAGAGAATGGTGGTCTAGAGAAAAGAGAGTTTCAAGGAGGAGAAGGTGATCAAGAATGTCAAAGGCTGGAGTGGCTAGGTGGCACAGTGAATAGAGCACCAGCCCTGGCTTCAGGAGGACCTGAGTTCAAATCCAACCTCAGACACTTAACACTTACTAGCCCTATAACCTTGGGCAAGTCACTTAACCCCAATTGCCCCTCCAAAAATTAAAAAAAAAAAGAAAAAGAATGTCAAAGGCTGCAGAAAGGTCAGGACTAAAAAAAGCTCATTGGATTTGGCAACTAAGATCACTGGTAACTTTAGAGAGCAGTTTTAGTGGAATGATGAGGTCAGCAGCTGGGTTGTAAGGGGTTAAGAACAGAACAAGAGGAAAGAAAAAGGTAGCCTTTTCAAAGATTTTAGCCACCAAAGGCAGAAGAGACATAAGATGCTAGTTAGTGGAAATAGAAGGATCAAATGAGGGGTTTTTGAAGATAAGGGAGAAGTGGACATGTTTGTAAGTGGTAGATAATGAGCCAGTAGACAGGAAGAAATTGAAAATAGGAGTGAAGGTGACAAGGGGGACAATCTGTTGGAGGATAGAGAAAGGAATTGGAATCACTGGAAAAGGTAGAGGGGTTAGTCTTGGTAAGAAATTAACCACAACATGCCAGGCAGATATAAAAGATATAAAAAGAAATAATAGCTGAAGGCATATGAATGAGATGAAGAGGGGACTCAAGGCAAATGGTCTCAATGTTTTCCATAAAATATGAGGCAAGGTCCTCAGAGGGTAGGGAAGTAGTGGGGTGGGCTATGAGAGGAAGGATGAAAAAGTCTGGAAGAACCTCTGTGGAGAATGGAATAAAGGAAGGAGTTGACAAGGGAGGTAGAGCAGGATTGCGTAGCAGCAGTGAGTGCCCAATTGAGGTTGAGTAACAAATTTGTTGTGGCTCCAGTCAAAATGGCGTGATTTTCTCTACCTTCACTCAGCAACATCTGCGTAGAAGCAAAAGCTGTGAATGGTGGGAGTCATCCAAGGCTGGGGCTTGGCAGAGAGCAATAGGTGAAATAATCTCAGGTCTCAAGAGAAGAGGACAGTGTAGAATTGAGTTGGTTCACCAAGGGGTTCAAGATGGGAAAAAGAGAAGAGTGGCCGGTGCAGAGGAGATGGCCTGGGAGAAAATTGAGGGGTCAAGGGATCAGAGGTAATAGTGTAGACAAAGAGGAGGGTTTGGTACAGGAAGACAGAGGGAGACAAAAACCAATAGGTTATGATCATATAAGAGAATTTCAGAATTCCTAGACACCAAGGTCATACATTTGTAGGTGATGGCAAACTGCTTCTTAGAAGAAATAAATCAAACCCTTATTGGAGAGAGTTGATGCAGAGACTTTTCCCCCTGTCATGAAGGGTCTGGGTATACTTTGGGGAGCCTTTCACTTCTTTAGTTGCTTGCTCCCAAGAAGGAAACTTGGAAACTCAATACCTTTTAATGCCCCTAAAGGTACCAGTTTTCCTGGAAATGACTTAAGCTCCTAAGGCTTTTAAGCCTTGCACTGGTTTCATTTGCACAGTAGGGCTTTTATCTGATTCCATTGAAATTCCTCCTCTTCCTGGTTCTCCTGAGTCACTTCTCCATCAGAGTCCTGGATTGTGTCTATGACTTGTGATACTAACCTTTGGAAATCCACTCAAGGCAGAGAAACCATTCATCCACTGCAAGGTACCCCTACCCTCAACTTCCATCCAATTCTCATCTCTGAAGAGTAACTCTACCAACACCTCCCTTCCCTGCTCAGCCCCTCCACAACCTTCACTCAACCCCTTCCCAGCTTCCTGTTTTCCTCTCAGCTTTTTGGACCAGTTTCTATTTTTTTCTTTAATTCTCACCAAGGGAGTGCTCAATAGAATAATCTTGACTTACATGCCATTTCCTGTACATTACTCTTGTTTCCTAAATAGATTATAAACTGTTTGAGGGCAAGACCTTATCTGTATATTATGTCTTTATAGTCCGGTCCTACCCAAATTATAAGGATTCAATAAAGGTTTGTTGACTAATATTAGGAAGCACTTGGTACCACTAAGAAGATTGATGGAAGGCATTGGGATAACCAGCTCTCTGGGAGGAATTGCAAAGTCAAGGAAATGTAAAAGACTCTACTACTACTACTACTAATCACTACTTGTCAGTACTTAATAACCACCTTAACTGAGCCCACAAAGCCCTAGGCTCTCTTATATCTTTAAAATGCCAAGAGTCCCTACCCAATCCCTCCCTCACAGGCATTTAAGAAACAAAGAGCCTCAAGGGCTGAAAAGGTCTAAGTCTGCCCTGATACTGACTTAGTACAGTCATTTACATCTCGGGTTTCCCCCAACAGCATGTCTTGGGGAGCCATACTAAACTCTCTTCTGCTCCGGTGCCCTGGGCAAAGATGGACTGGCATGATAAGATAGTGGAATGGAACTATCAAATAAAAAGTACATGGGATATTGGTTCTCAGTTATTTAAACAGTGTGTGAAAGGCATAGGAAAAGACAAAAGAGAGGGAGGAGGGGGAAGGAATAAAAAGTAGGAGGCCAGAGGGGTGAGGTAGGAAGGAGAGAAAAGAAAAAGAAGGAATGAGGAGAAAGAAGTGAAAGAATAGCCAAGAGATAAAGGAAGAAAAAGAAAGAGATGGGGCAAAGAAAAGAAAGATAAAGGAGGAAAAAAGAATGGGAAAAGGAGAAAGAAGAGAAAAGGAGATAAACACGTAAAGAAGGGGAAGGAAGTGAGAGAGGGGGAGGAAATAGGCAGAAAAGTAAGGAGGGAAGTTATTTACTCCCACAGGTATAAATTGAGTTTTGAAAATGAATGGAAATGCTTTTGTCCTTTCTAAAGCAGCTTGTGGGAGTTAGTCTCTCCCCATGGTACACCAATCACAGGCATTCCAAACCCAGGTAACTACTTCGCTTAAAACAGACAGGTTCCCCTGAGGCCCAGGCTTACCAGGAGGGTATTAGGTCTTCGAATTCTTAGAGCTCCCCTCCCCACTGAGAACCATGGAAATTTGAGCAGTGAAAAGACACTCCCTCTGGGTCTCAGGGAGACTTGTATCTTATTCCAACATATTTTTAAGCCATGAGCCAACTGACTGGAATGCTTCTTGCTTCCTCAGGAAACCTGAGCCTACATTAATGTACAGGCTTAGAGAGATAGAAGGGACCTCAAGGGGTAATTTAATTCATCCCCACCCCTCCTGCACTTAAACTACCCTGGGAAAATGGCCATGTTCTGTTTCTATAACGGTCTTCTGAGAGGTACCATGCTGTAGCGGAAAGTGCATCTAACTCAAAATCAGAAAATTCACTTGAAATACTGAATCCCACAATCCTTGGCTGTGTGACCCTGGGGAAGTCAGGTCACCTCTCTCCTTCTCAGTTTCCTAGTCTAGGAAACAAAAAGGTTTGGAGGCAGAAAGGAATTGAAAGCTCTTCTTGCCCAAGCTCCTTATTTTACAGATGAGGAATCAGATGAAGGTGAAGAGAAGTGAGATGAGACAGCCAGGTGGTGCATGCCAGTGGCCAGATCCTCCAGCTTGAAATATATGCTTTACATTACATAATCCTGTGTTTTAAGGCTAACCCCGTTATGCTCTTCCCTGATCAGGCCCCATCTGAAGTGGGGAGGTCAAATTCCCTTCTAGGCAGGATATTTTAGGCTAGACATTGACAAACTTGAGAGTATACAGATAAAGGCAACCAGGATGGTGAGGCCTTGGACCATGGTCTATTAAAATCAGTTGAAAGAACTAGTCATGTTTAGCCCCAAGAAAGGCAATGGCCTGAAGTCAGGAAGATTTATATTCCTAAATTCAAATCTCTGTTGCAGATACTTACCAGAGGTGTGACCTTAGGCGAGTCACTTAACCCAGTATACCACAGTTTGCTAATCTATGACATGAGCTGGAGAAGGAAATGGCAAACTTCTCTAGTATCTTTACCAATAAAATCCCAAATGGGGTCACAAAGAGTTGGACATCACTGAAATGACTCCACAAAAATGATCAAATAGTTGAAGGACTTTCATGGAGGACAGGGAATAGAGTAGACTTATTTCTGATTGACCACAGAGGGTAGAAGACCCAGGAGAAATGGAAGAAAGCTGCAGAGTGGCAGACAGGTTTGATGTTAGAAAAATTTCCTAATCATTACAGTTATCCATAAATGGAATGGACAGCCTCAGAAATGAATGAGTGACTGAGTAAATAAATGAATGGATGGAGGGGGGCGGGGAGAGTAGGTATTAAGTGCCAATCACGGTGCTAAGCACCAGAGATACAAAAACAATAAAACAAGACACTCTTTTACAAAACATAAGGAATATGAATTCTAATGAGAAGAGAACACATATATAGACAATTCTTTTTTTTTTTTGGAGGGAGGAAGGCAAGGTAATTGGGGTTAAATGACTTGCCCAAAGTCACACGGCTAGTAATTGTTAAGTGTCTAAGGCCAAATTTGAACTCAGGTCTTCTTGACTCCAGGGCTGGTGCTCTATTCACTGCACCACCTAACCACCCTGAGAACACATATATAAGTGAGTGGTGGCAAGGGAAGAATTTTTCAGATAGTTTGGAAAGTCAGAGAGAATTGTGATTTAAGCCTTAGGGCAAATGACTGACACATCCTTTCTGGAAATGGTAGTGTTGATTTCATTGCTATTCTCTGAATTTGTGTTAGAAATGGGTGGCTCAGTTGGGAAGAAGGGTATTTGCTAAAGTGGGAGATACCTTGGAAGAGAACCTTTAAGGCAGTATTTTGCTCTAAGTCAATTTAAAAAAATCATCCGCCAGAAACGGGGAATCTTGAATTCTCTGCAACATTCAGGTGACTGAGGCATTCATGCTAGGTGAACTGCAATTATCCGGGGTGGGGCGGGGTGGGGGGGAGCCCTTTTTGCACATGGTCATCATACCCCCTGCAAAATGACATAACCAAGCATCCAACGAACCAATGTACCCATGATACACTTTCATTTCTTAGAGCCACTTAATCATTTGCATCTTGTTCCTCTTGAACATCATTCTGATTTGATTCTATCTCTCTGGGACGGGGTATTTATTACCAGATTTCTTTAAGTGTCCCTTGTGGTACATGAGCACCAACCTATGTGACATAATTATGCCTGGCAATGAACAGAATGGACCAGGGAGCTGTACAAAACTAGAGGGGCTGGTATGGAAGAAGAAATGCGAAAGGACAAATAGATAACACCAAATACTGTTTCATTTAGGACTATTTTGCAGAGGCTATAAACCCTAGGCAAGTTGCATTGTGTTCCCCCAACCCATCCCTATTACTGTGTCCCATTAATTCATTCTCACTGTGTTAACTCAGGTGAGTCTCTTTAATCTTTGCGAGCCTCAGTTTCCCAATCTGTAAAATGAGGGCTTGTCTGGATCTCTGAGATCTCATTCAGTTCTTGGATCTTAAGACATTTCAGCCACATAAATGAGTTGGGACTCATGTGTATTGTTGGGACTTAAACAAATTTAAAAAATATATTAAAAAGGATTTAGTTCAAACAGTTTTCCATGCTGTTTTCCCTCACCTTCTCAGTTGCTAATGCTCCCCCCCCCATTATTTCACATTTATTTTGTACATACTTATGTACAATAGACTATATGCTTCTTAAAGGCACGGACCGTTTCATGCTTTTTATGTCCCCACTAGGTGGTAGTGGTGGTAGTTTGTCCTTCAATGTCAAAGAGGACCATGACATCAGGAAGGTGATGTCATGACATACAAGTAAATTGGATTTAAGGTCTCCCACTGCATCCAGGGCCATCTCCAGCCATCTTGATCCATATATTAGCACTGGACCCAGACGGCTCTGGAGGAGAGAGTAAGGCTGCTGACTTTGCACAGGCCTGCCTCACTTAAATCCAATTCACTTGCAAGTCATGGCATCAGCTCCTGGTGTTATGGCCCTCTTTGAGAATGTCCCCAGTAACTAGCATGGTAGCTAACAAGTTCTTAATACATATTTTGTATGTACTTACATATGTATACATTGTCTCCCTCCATATGACATAGTGTTCTTGAGAGTAAAGATTGTTTGAGGTTTGTCTTTGTAGCCCCAGCACCCAACACAACGCCTAGAGCATAGTACGGATTTAATAAATGCTTGCTGATTGACTGATTGATGTGGAAAGACTATCAAAGTTCACATCAATTTATACCTATGCAGAAAATTACAATGGCAACCACATTATATTTGATTTTAAAAGTCCATGCACGGAATAATCAGTTTTATTGCATAGACTCATCACAGTGCTAGGAAGTAGAAGTCATCATTAATGCAGATGAATGTCACAGCTTTGGGAACCAGCATCCATGCCAAGGAAAATACAGTAAGAAGGAGCCTCTCCTCTCTACCATCCACCCCACACACATCATCCAACCTGACAATCTTTCCGTAAAGGTAATCTCCTAGAATGTGTTTGAATGGTCAGTGGAAATGGCCTCTGATATGATAACGAATTACGACTCATTAAAAGTTACTACCTTAGAGTTTATGCTTGTTTGGAACATTGCGATTCTTCAAGTAGATCTGCTACCTTGAATCAGGTTTGTCCCCTGGCTCCCCTCTGCCAGCAGCAGCCTACAGTCAGAGTGACTTTTTTCCCTCTCCAGCGTGTTGTGAGTGCCTATGTAATTATCTGTCTTTTGTTGCCTTGTCTCTCTCTCTCTCTCTCTCTCTCTCTCTCTCTCTCTCTCTCTTGGCTCCCCTTACTTTCACCCCATTGAAAAAGGTTAAGTACAACACTAAATACATTTTTGCATTTAATAAACAACAGCATAATGAAATCATAAGAGATGTCTAATGGGTGTCATCCTTGCCCCCTTTCTATACTCATAGAAAAATCTGGTTTTTAATGGCTCATTTTTCATTGTCGAATAAGAGGTTATTTCCACTGCCCATTCAAACACATTCCAGGAGCTTATCTTACCAGGAAGATGGTCAGAATGGTCTTTGGGGGTGGAAATAAGAGGGTTATCCTTCTTGGATCATTTTCCATGGTGCATATGCTGAGCCTGTATATTGGAGAGACCAAGTGTTAGCTTAGTCAGTAGTCTTAGTTTGGAGGGGATTCTATTTTGGAAAGGCCAGGGAAGAGGATAAAGAAGAAAGGGAAAGGTCTCCGTAATTCTACTGAAAATACTCATAACTTTCTCCCCAGAGGGAACACATGGCCCTGGAGTTTGATGAGAACCACTCTATCTTCAACTGATGGAATTTCGCAGATGAGTTCTGCAGTTGTCTGACACATGGTGATAATTGGCAGAAGAGAGTCAGGGCTTCATAAAGCAAGAAAGCAAGCAGGAATCTGACCCTTGAAGGGAAAGTGGGGCCTGCAGAAGAAGGGCACAGCCCATTAGCAGGTCACAGAACCTTCACTGGATGACATTTTACACCGTGGCTGTATCTGCCAGAGAGTAATGCGGTGGTGGAGATGTCTCCTTCAAAATCACCTTGAGAGCAAGTGATGCAGAGAGCTCTGGTATAAAGCAGTTGAGAGTTGGTATGTTCATTTGGCACACTGACTTCTGTGACACTTCATAGGTTAATTTTTTTTATTTAAACTCCAAAACCAGAAGGACGATCTTTAAATAGACTTATTTTTCCCCTTAAAGCAGTATTAGTATTTAAGCTATTTTTTAAGGAGAGAAAGGATAGTCATCAAGGAGGGTAAAATACATATGGCACCATCCATGCCCTGTAGCTTATAATCTAATATGGGAGAAGAGACAGATCACTACAGTACAAGGAAATACATGGAAAGGGCTACAATGCCTTTGAGCCTTAGTTTTTTCATCTGTAAAATGCAAATTAAAACAACTTTTAAGATATTATCTCATACCTGTCAGATTGGCTAAAATGATAGAAGGGGAAAGTAACAAATATTACAAGGGATATGGAAAAACTGGGACACTAATACATCATTGGTGGAATTGTGAAATGATTTAGTCATTTCGGGGAATAATCTGGAATTATGCCCAAAGAGTTATTAAACTGTGTATATAGCCTCTGATTCAGCAATACCACTATTGGGTCTGTTTTTCCAAGGTGATCAGGGAAAAAGGAAAAGAACCCATATGTTCTAAACATTTATAGCATCACTGTTTGTGGTATCATAGAACTGGAAATTTATGGGACATACATCAGTTTGGAAATAGATAAACAAGTCATGATATATGATTGTGATGGAATTCTGAGTTGTAAGTAATAAGCTGCTTGATTTTAGAAAAACCTGGAAAGACTCATATGAAATAATGAAGAGTAAAGTGAGCAGAACCAAGAGAACATTGTATACAGTAATAGCAATATTGTTCAAAGAACTGTGAATGACTAATTTATTCTAAGTACTATAAATACTCAAATAAACTACAAAGGACCTATGAAAGAAGATGCTACCCACTTCTGAAGAAAGAACTGATAAATAGAAGTATGCATAGTATGGTTTTCCATATATTGATAGATCTGTGTCAAACGTGGTTTTCTCTACTGTGGGGTGGGGAGGGAGGGAGACAGTTTGGTACTTAAAATATAACAAAAAAAATAAAATTACAATTTTAAAATACAAGGGTTGGATTGGATGATCTCTAACATCTTTCCCATAGCTCTAATAACATCTTATAAGATTTTATTACAAGTGGTATAGGCAACAAGTGCTATAGGAAAATAGAGGAAGGGAAGAATGGGAGAGAAGTTGAAAGTAGAGTAATGGAGAGGAAAGATGACCATATCAAGGCAAAATAGCATATTAGGAAGAGCACTAGACTTGGCATGGAAAGATTTGAGTTCAAGTCACAGCTCTGACACTTATCATTTAAACAATTGCAACTTTGCTTCTCCAAGACTTGGTTTCTTGATCTCTGAAATTGGAATAATGAAACATTATGTACTTCACAGGGTATATAGAAATGTAAGCTATTATTATGTGTATGGTGGGAAGGGGAGTGGGTGCTAAGAAATATACCCTCTGAGAACAGACTCAAGGCACATAAACTCAACCACCTCCCAAATATGCTTTCTCATTCTGGTAAACTAGACTGTGACTGGCTTCAGTAAATCATCCTATTCAACAACAACCAGAAAAATGTCCATGTCTTCCTTGCTAGAGGGAGGCCTGTTCAGGATTCCTATTTATCTATCAGGTCAGTGTATTGTGAGAGGTACTGTCATGTTGCAGAAAGTAAGACTACCACTTCAAGGAATTGAATGGTTTGAATGGGTCTGAATCCCAGTTCTGTCAAATTTTACCTGTGTGATCATAGACAAATTATTTAACCTCTCTGGGCCTCAGTTTTATTATCTATAAACTGAGGGACTTTGGCTGGATGACCTCTAAAATCCCATCTAATTCAATCTACAATCCAAAAAGAACATTTCTGAATGTCTAGATGAGCTATTTTAATATTCACATAACTGGGGATGTTAATGTCTGTCATAAAGGTATGCTGTCAGATTGGCACATTTCTCAAGGATAATACTGAAAGATTATTTCCAAAAATAGTTTCTAAGGCTTTTTTTTCTTCCTCAGGTTTTTTTTTTTTGGTATTGTATCCAGTTTAAGATTCCATGTTTTAAGACGAATAAGAAGAAAAAAGTAAAGGGTGCATAGTAAAGAAAATCAAAGCCTTAAGGGCTTAGAAAATAGGACACCAGAGTCACAATTAAAGGAGTTGAGACTATTTAGTCTAGAAAGTAGAAGACAAAGTAGAAATTTAGCAATCAAATATATGAAGGTTTACTATAAAGGGAAAACTGACCAGCTGTTAACTGTTTTCACACAGAGAGGATGAATTTAAATTGCAGAGATCTAGGTTGGACCAGGATTCTCTAATAGAATTTCAGAGGAATTAGAGCTAGATAGACTTGAGAGGCCAACCCCCTGATTTCAGAAAAGTAACTAAGGCTTATGGAGGTGAAGAGACTTCTGCAAAATCACGTAGGTAGCCAAGGCCAGGATTCCAATCTGGATGCTCTTCTAAATCAAACACGCCTTTCCCTATACCACCTTGTTCACCACAAATATGCTTCCTTTCACCAACAGGTATTCTTGGTACTTTCTTGGTCCTGTTCAGCTTTGAAGATCAGAGTCCTGGATGTTCACCCTGGAAGTTCGCACATGTCCCATTCCCGGGGACACCAAAGTGAGTGTGGTGCTCTCCATGGTGCTCAGAGGCAGCAACATTCTGTCCCTCAGCTCCACTTCTCTTTAGAGGGAAGCACCAATTTGTTGTTAAAGCATGAGTTTTGGATCTGCAAATTTACCCAATCAAAAACAGCCCTGAGATTGGCCACCTGAATGGCTAAATCACATCTCCATTTTGAACTTATTATCTTTCAGGGCATCTTAATCACGAGACCTCGACACAATAGAGTTGTATTTCCACAGAAACAGACAAACATGCTGAGATTTGAGATGCAGTTGTTTTCTCTCAGCGTAGGACTGATAATCAAGCCTTCAGTACATAACTAGTGATAAAACAACAAGATTGTAATCCTGCCTTTCTTCTAAACCTCAAAAGGACCCCCCAAAATACCAAAGCTTGGACTCAGGATTTCTAGGAAATGAACCATTTGAATGTGTTTAATTCCCCCATGGGTTCTTCTCTCCCCCCTGCCCCCATAATCAGGTAAAACAATGTCCAATCAATCTTGACTCAGGGTTCCATTAGAGCTGGTCTCTAGATAAAGAGTCAGAAATTTCCAGGACTCTGAATCTAGCACTCAAGGCATAGAAGATGAACTCAGAATTCAGGTGGACTCGGAAGCAGACAGAAGTTGTTCTTAATCTGAGATGTTCGGTGACTGTCAAGGACTTCTTCCTTCTTCTGACTAATTCATCTTTCCTGAAGAAAGATGAATAAATACTAGGCAAGGAGAAGGTAGTCACCATGTGTTCAGGGCTCCCCCGACCAGTCTTAAACAAGACATCCTTCAAACACAGCTGCATCATGTAGATGTCCTATCTGGGTCTGAGTCCCTCTGGTTTTTTTAACTACCTAATGACCCTTTGGAGTTGGTCACACTACTGGATTTGAGCCCAAACAAAAACAAAGTGAAGGAGGCAGTCATTGTCCTCCACCCTTTGGACCATAGCCCTGCATTATGTATAAATAATCAACAATAAGCTTCCTAGACTCTGAAATACCCTACTATGGAGATTAGCAATCCTTGAATGTAGCTAAGAATCCTCTCTGTGCTTTCCCTTTAGAATGAGTTGATTCCCAGAAAGGAGCCATAACTATGGTTGATGGTTACTTGGAGGCTTTATCCTATCCATTTTCCATTAGCCACTGAGATAATTAAAAAAAAAAAAACAGCCCTGGCGTCACTCTGGCTATCACAGTAGCAACCACAGATGACGCCAAAACACCTGTTCTCTCTTAAGCCGAGCTGTCCTTGACCAGATATTACCCTGAGAGGCAGGCAATTCTCAAAGTCCCATTCTTGGGATCATCAGCATTCCAGAACTGGCAAGCAAATGCCACCATATAATCCTCCTAATCTCCAGGCTCTACCCATAGGATTCCATGTAGAGTCACCTGTAACATGATAGGGAGGCTTTCCAATATTCTAGAGAGAGCACAAGAGAGAATCAAGAACACTACCTTCCATTCCTTGCTTTATCACTGATTTTCTGGGGGACCATAGACAAATCACTTAACTTCATTGTATCTGTTTACTCATCTCTGAAGTGGACACGTCTGCCTTGTCTACGTCACAGGATCCTTGGGAGTATTAAATGATATATAATGGATATGAAAATCCTTTAAAAAGTAAATATGGAAACCTCCATGAGCATGACTCATAGGATCTTAGATATAGAGCTAGAAGGGGCTTTGGATGGCATCTGGTTCAATACACTTGTCTTGCAGATAAGGACACTGAAACCAAGGGAGATTAAGTGACTTGCTCAAAAGCACAGAGGTAGGAAGCATCAGAGATTGTACAGTCATTTTCGAGTCTGTACCAGTGAGGATCTACTCATTTGCTTCCATTCAGCAAATGTTGAAAACATGTTGGATTTCTGCACCAATAGTGTGGATGTAAACTAGAGAAGCATTGAGAAGGGCTACAAGAAAATCTGTGGAAATAACACAGGGAGAGTAGAAATCCTGGGTTCAGAGCCTAAATTTATCATTGGCTCACCAGGTGACTCTGGGCAAATTACGTCCCTTGTCTGTGGCTTAGTTTCATCAGATGTAAAATGAAGTCAAACTAGATTATTCTCCAAGGCCCATTCTAATATCTTTTTCTTCCACCAATCTGTGCAACACTAACTGAAGAAATAGCATCTCACACCAAGCAAATATGTCCTTCTGCTAGAAATCATGGGATTAAACACAATCACAGGTGTTCAAGGACTGGGTAATTCCACGGCCAAGCACAACATTTATACTTTTGCACTGAGATAATGGTATCCAAAGCCAGTGCTTCAGGGAGGCAGGTGATGGTCAGAAGAAACAGAAAGGCACAGGCCCCCATGATGAGTACAGAACAGATGGAGAAATGCATTATGGATGGGCTGTTTTTTATTTTTCTGCCTCTGCTGACTCACCAAATGGCTAATGCCAAAGGTCAGGGGAAAAAAAATTCTATGCAAACTGGAATAAATCTTAATGAGATTGGGATTGACTTGTTTTGGCTTTGGACCTCATTAACATAATTTCTCACCACCCTTGACCCAGTCTCTATACTCAACCTCACTAGGAAATCATAGTATCAACATAGGGATTTAAAACTAGCTACATGTTATACAAAGATAGAATCTGCACATGTGATTTCATTGTTATAAGGAACTCCCAGATGAGGAAACTCCTTCTGATGAGGTTCAGTTTAAAATGATGAGGTATAGGGTTAGGGGTGCTCGAGACCCCAAAATACCAACACTCACGGTCCTGCTGAATGAATTCTACTCAAGTCTTCTCTCAGCCAAAGAAAAGCAAAGTTTATTCAAAGTCTGCTTGTATTGGACACAGAGTAAGTCTGTGCTAGAAAATTCTATGGTCCTCTCACACCACAGGGTGTGAGATGGGGTACAGAAGGTTGTGGGAGGAATCTAGGGGTGGTCTAAAGGAGGAGTTTGGGGAGGGTCTTGAGGGGAAGTCAGATGAGGTCAATGAATGATTAAGGGCGGGAAATTTCTGGAGGCTACCTGGAAAGTACAGACAATTATGGGTCAGGCCAGTTCAAGGGTGGATTGATATTTTGATAGGCTCAAGGGTGGGAAGTAGATGGACTATGGAGCGTTAGGCTAGTAACAGAGGTCTGGGCCCAGCCACAATGTAAGGCTTATGGCCTCATGCAAATGCCTCATCACATGGGATGATTTAATCAAAGTTCAAGGGGGGTTCCCAGAGCCTGTACTTCAAAGATTCAAGGAGAGATCAAGGGGGTTTCCAGAGCCTGCACCTCATCATTCCCCCTGCTCAAACAAATGGGACCCAAACTCCTTTGGGGTAAAGGGCAAAGGTCTCAGCTTCTAAAAGTGCTTCCTGCTGGCAAGGGGCATAGAGTTGTCCCTGCCTCCCTGGGTCCCATTCAAGGGGGTCAGACTTCACATTCAAGGAGTCAGACTCTGGAACATGGATGATGCCAGGTCCAGTGAGCTGGAGAACTTGGATTAGGTCAGAGATTTACATAGCCTTAGTGGTCATCCAGAGGTTGATGGCTTGAACCCTGGAGGAGATAAACCTGGCAAAGAGATTAAGCAAATGAAGACCAAACAGGCACCAAAAAAAAAAATTAGAGAAAGAACAATTTCCCTGGTACAAAAGACAATTTTTTTTCCTGGTTGGAATTAAAGATGACTATGACAAGGCCAAAAGGAAAAGGGCAGGTAAAATTTTGCCTCTTTTTATCCTTTTTGCTGGAGGGGGTGGAGCCTTTCTAAACAATGGCTTGAGGTCCTCCAATGGCTCACAGGTATATTCTGGAGTCTGGGTCGTGGGGGAGGGAAATAAGAGGTGGTGCTGGTTTAATCCTAGAATTATGAGTCCAGCTGGGGAGACCAAGTTTTACTGCTGTTGGAGTGGTGAGTATGACTCAGTAGGGGCCTTTCCATTTGATATCTAACTGTTCTCCCTTTTGGGTTTTCCATGACTTTAAGTAGACCCAGTCTCCAGGTTGTACTACAGCAGGACACTCTTTTTCATTGCCAAGAGGTTTTGAGAGATACTATTGGCATATTCAGTCAGAGCATTCCTAACAGCTCCTAACTGAGTTGCAAATTGGGTAATTAAATGCTGTTCTGGGTCCACCAGGATGTCAGAGGTTAGAAAGGGCCTCCCATATATGAGATCAAAGGGACTAAGCTTGATATTTCCCCAAGGTGTGATTTGGACTCTGAGCAGCCCAATGGGGAGATTCTTAACCCAATCTTCTCAGGTTTCTATGCATAGCTTAGTAAGGATGATTCATTTTCTCTACCTTACCAGAGGATTTTGGATTCCAGGCAGAGTGGAGGTGGTAAGTGATTTTAAGTGTCTTTGCCACTACCTGGGTTTTCTATGAAATAAAAGCTGGCCACTGTCACTCTGTAAGGAGCCAGGCAAGCCAAAATGAGGTATGATTTCCTTTAATAGGAACTTTGATACCTCCTGAGTCTTTTCAGTTCTGCAAGGGGAAACTTCTACCTAATTAGTAAAGGTGTCAACAAAAACCAAAAGAAATTTGAAACCCCTGTGTAAAATCTATCTGCCAGTCTTCACCTGGCTAAGTACCCCTCCTCTGAACAGGTTTTAAAAGGGGAAGAGGTTTGACTGCCCCTTCGGGATTCACCTGAGCACAGGTTGGGAAGGCCTGACAGACTTGTCTGATGGTTTCTCCTAGTTTACTGCCAGTAAAAATGGACTTTATCAGAGACTGGAGGGCATACTTCCCTAGGTGTGTGGCCTGGTATAAGCCAAAAAGCAGCTTCCACTGACTTTCTTCTGGGATAAGAAGTTGTCCTGAGGGTGTTTGAAACCACCCAGAGGAGGAAAGAGTATCCCCTTTCCTTGGCAAGGGCCTGTTCCCAAGGGCTGTATGAAGGTGTGAAGGAATTGGGGAGCTGTGGGAGTAGAGAAGCCAGTATAGTCAACTGGCGGGCAGCATTCTTTGCTTGGTGTCTGCCAGGCCTGATCAGTTTTCCCTTTCTGGTGGCCTTTGCAAAAAATAACAGCTACCCCAGAGGGCTTTTGAACAGCTTGGAGGAGATGTGGAATCTCCTGTGCGTGTTTAATAGGGGAATTTTTTGCTGTCAGATATCCCTTTCTTTCCAAATTGCTCCATGGGTATGTAGAACATGGAAAGCATATTTTGAGTCAGTAAAAATGATTACTCATTTATTTTCCCCTAGTTCTAGAGCTCTGGTAAGTGCTATCAATTCTGCCTTCTGGGCAGAGGTCCCAGGGGCCAGGGGTTTGGCCTCTATGGTTTGGTAGAGGCGGACCACTGAATATCCACCCTTCCTGAGTTCAGCAAAACTTAAACCATCTGTGTACCAGACAGCTTCAGGGTTGGGAAGAGGAGGATCTTTCAAATCAGCTCGACTGCCATAAACGCAGTCCAAAGTCTCATCGCAATCAGGAACCAGGACATCTGAATGGGCACTGTCTCCTCTTCATTTTTTTATGGTTCCCTGACCTAGAACACTGCTAATCTCAAGCTCTTCTCCAGCCAGGACTGGAAGGTACATTAGCATCACTCTTTCCCTATTCCCTTCTTGTTCTCCAAGTACCTTGGAGTTGTTTGGTTTTGTGTGTGTGTGTGTGTGTGTGTGTGTGTGTGTGTGTGTGTGTGTGT
>NW_027186523.1:14038836-14053172 GCF_028583685.1 Petaurus breviceps papuanus
TGTGTGTGTGTGTGTGTGTGTGTGTGTGTGTGTGTGTGTGTGTGTGTGTGTTTTGTGTTTTGGGGGGCCTGACCTCTCAGGTCCCATTAGGTCAGACATTAAGGAGGCTGTTTGGTTATGCTGGAGGACATGGACCTAGACACAGCTTCTGGGACAAGGAGAGCTCAAGGGGGTTCCCAGAACCTGCACCTCCATTACCTGCACTTCGATCAATGCAGGTCTGCACCTTTTCTTCAACTTAGAGTCTTGAGAGAGTTGCTTGGGAGGGAAGGAAATAACTATTTATTAGGTACCTACATGCCATGCATTGTGCTAAGTGCTTCACAAATATTATTTTATTTAATCTGCATAACAACCTTGAGAGGTGGCTGCCATTGTTATTACCATCTGAGGGAACCTGAGACAAACTGAGATTTAGGGACTTGCCCAGGATCACATGGCTAAGTGCCTGAGGCTACATTTGAACTCTAGTCTTCTTGACTCCCAGCCCAGAGTTCTATCCCCTACACCACCAGCTGCCCCAGAGTCATCTGGGCACTCAGACCTGCCCAGAGTCACATGGCCAGTATATGTCAGAAGCAGAGCTTGTACTCCAGTCTGCCTAGTTCCAAAGACATCTCTACATCCCTGCCACCATACTGCCTGCTTCTCAAACAACTAAAATGTTATGACCTTTGCCCCAGAGATCCCACTGCTAGGCATATATTACAAGGAAGTCAAAGACAGGAAGATGAGTAAGTCTGAGACTTAGCAAAATATTCATAGCAGCACTTGCAATAGCAAAGAACTAGAAATAAAGATTATGACCATTGGCTGGGGGATGGCTAAATAAATTGTGGTACATTAATATAATGGCATAGGGGCAGCTAGGTGGTGCAATGGATAAGAGTCAGTAAGAACTCATCTTCTTGAGTACAAATCTGGTCTCAGACACTTACTAGTAGTGTGACCCCGGGCAAGTCACTTAACCCTGTTTGCCTCAGTTTCCTCATCCATAAAATGAGCAGGAGAAAGAAATAGCAGACCACTCCATTGCCTTTGCGAAGAAAACCCCAAACGGGATCACAAAGAGTCACACATGACTGAAATGACTGAACAACAACAAATATAATGGCATAATACTGCAGCCTGGGAAATGTGAACTGACACAATGTGATGTAAGCAAAATCAGAGAAACAATATGCATAATGCCTACTACAATTTAAGTAGAAAAAATACAACAAAAAGTTAAACTGAGCATTATGTAATTTTAACAACTAAATTTAGACCTGCTGAAGGGACAAGAAAATAAAGGAGTAGGGCGGCTAGGTGGCACAGTGAATAGAGAGCACCAGCCCTGGAGTCAGGAGGACCTGAGTTCAAATGTGACCTCAGACACTTAACCCTTACTAGCCATGTGACCTTGGGCAAGTCACTTAACCCAAACTGCCCTGCCTTCCCCCCTCCAAAAAGAAAAAAAAAAGAGGGAGACTATGTGTAGAATGTTAAATATGCTGTCAGACTAAGTTGATTGGAATGGTTAGTTTTCCCAAGATCCTTTTTTCCCAATTAAAAAAAAATGTTAAATACAATGGATGGTTTACTAGGTAAGAGTATGCAGGAGATGAAAAAGATCAAAAAGAACAAAAGCTATCAATTTTTTTTAGGTTTTAACATTTTTTTTCTTAGAGCTTCCCTACTTTACACATTTCTTAAATACTCATGCTGTTGTAGCAGCTACTGTACGTAAGATGGGCCTTTCTGTAGTCCAAGAGGGCCACTAATAGCTCTATGAACTCAGGAATAAGATCTAATGGCTCTTATTGCCTCAATTTTTTTCTTTTTTCTTTTTGGAGTGGGAGAAGGTAGGGCAATTGGGGTTAAGTTACTTGCCCAAGGTCACACCACTAGTTTTTGTTTAAAGTTTCTGAGGCCATATTTGAACTCAGGTCCTCCTGACTCCAGGACCACTGCTCTATTCACTGCACCACCTAGCCACCCCTGCCTCAATTTTTTTACCTACAAAATAGGGATAATAATAATAATAACCAACCTATATCAGAAATACCATTGATTATATAGTCAAGAGACTACCTCTGCTACTTGTTAGGTACACAATGGTCTTACTCTGATGTCTATTGGCCTCAGTTTCCTCATTCGTATAAAATAATAATACTTCTACTCTAATACCTTCCTGATTTAGTTACTTGCAAGGAAAACTTTCAATAACCTGTAAAGCAGGTTGTGGGTACTGTCCCTGCCCAAACAGGAGGCATTTGTTTATATTCACAAAGGACCAAGAATTCATTGCTCCCTAGTTATCGATGTTGGGCTTCTTCCCAGATGCCACAGCTCAGGATGGTTTGCCTTGTTATCCTCAGGGACAAGACTCCCACTCACTTGCTAGGATCTCAGGGGGCTTCTTGGCTTCCTGTCACGGCTGGCTGAGGCCTTTTCACCTTCCTGCTTCTTGTTCTGAAGGAACATTCAAATGTCACCTTCTTCATGAAGCATTCCCCAGCTCTTCCTTCCCAACCCACTTACCATAATCCTTTGCTTTGTACTTCTCATGCAATATCATGTGTCGCAGAATTTATTATTCCCCTACTTGGAGTAAGTGCCATAAAGACTGGAATTATGTCTTACCTAATCCTGGACCTCCCTCAAAAGCTAGCACCAGGCAAATGTGTGTCATTGTCATCATTGTCGTAGAAGTTATTGCTATTGTTTTAAACATGTTTATCAAACAGAAATGAAATTGCTTCAATTAAGTTGGAAAAAAAGCAAATTAATCCAAAAAACTCATAATGTCCATAATTTACATACAACTTGGATGAAGTCTCTCATAAGGACACGAGGTGGCACAGTAGAGCTCAGAACCTGGAGTCGGGAAGACCCAAGCTCAAATGGGACCTCAGATACTTGCTAGCTGTGTGGCCCTGGACAAGTCACTTAACACTATTTGCCTCAATTTCCTCATCTGTAAAATGATCTGGCGAAGGAAATGGAAAATCACTCCAGTATCTTTGCCAAAAAAACAAAAACAAAGTTTCTCATGCTATTGTCATAGCAAAGAGAAGTGGGCTAGACCACAGCATGATTTGATAGATTTGGAAGAAGTTGAATGACCTGATCCAAATGCCTTTGCTTTGACAATGCTAATAAGGGGGAGTTCTCTGCCTCTTTAGGCACCCCATTCCATTGCTGCTGACTGCCTTTTGGCTTCCCATAGAATATCTATAACTTCAAAGTCCAAAACTCACTCTTCTGCCCCCCATTCCCTAGATATACACAGCTTCTCTCTGTTAGGATGTAAGCTTCTTGAGGGCAGGGGCTCTTCTCTTTTTTATACTCATATTACTACTCCTGATAGAATATGACACATAGCTCATACTTAAAAAGTACTTTTTCATTCAGTAGGTTAGTAGAGGGCCCCAGTAAAAGGTCAGGTCACAAGCATTTAGTAAGCACCTACTATGTGCCAGGTACTGCAGGCATTTTTCGGGATAGAGGATGGTGATACCATCACCTCCGTAGTCCTGGGCATTTTGACTTTCTCTATGAACGAGGCCTCATATTGTATAAGGGCAGCTAGATGGCTCGGTGGATAAAACGCTGGATCCAGAGTCAGGAAGAACTGAGTTCAAATCCAGCCTCAGGCACTTACAAGTTGTATGATCTTGAACAAGTCACTTAACCTTTTTTTGCCTAGGAGGCTTGTTGGACAGAGGCTAATCCCTAGAATCAGAAGATCTGAGTTTAAATCCAGCCTCAGATGCTTACTGGGCAAGCCATTTAACCTCTGTTTGCCATAATCCACTGGAGAAGGAAATGACAAACCACTCCCATCTTTGCCAAGAAAATGCCACAGACGGTGTGGTCCTTGTTTCATGAAGACACGGTTGAACAACAATACTGTAAATTTTGCTTTCTTAGGGCCACCAGGTTACACCATTGACCTATGTTGATTATTCAGTCCACAAAAAGCTCCAGATCTTCATGTGAAACTGTGGTCTAGCTGTGCAGTTGAATTTTTTTAGCTCAAGTCACTCAGTCCACTATCATTTACTATATTCCAGGCACTCTGCTAAGCTCCAAGGATACAAAAAACAACCAGATCAAAAACAAAGCAAACAAAAAACAGTCCCTGCTTCCAAGGAGCTCACAGTGAAATCGGGAGAGAATATGCAACCATCTATGAACAATCATGATATAGGGAGGATAGAATGGAGATAATCTCAGAAGGAAAGTACTAACATTAAAGGCCAGAAAAGGCTTCTTGCAGAAAATAGAATTTACCCTGAGACTCAGGGAAAACAGGAGGCAGAAATGAGAAGAGAATTCCAGGCAAGGTTCCAACTGGGAGCTGGGCAGGTCTTATGTAAATAATAACCAGGAGACCAGTATCGTTGAATCCCAGAATATAGGGAGGGGAGTAAGGAAGGTATAAGAAGCCTGAAAAGGAAGGAAGAGGCCAAGGCAGGAAGGGCTTTTTCTATTTGATCCTGGAACCAGTGGAGTTCATTGGAATGGGGAAGGGAGGATGGTGACACTATGGTCAGATTCCTGCTTTAGGAAGATCATTTAAACAGCTGAGTGGAGGATGGATTAGAGTAGAGAGACATGAGTGTCAGGGAGAGCAACCCTTGAGGTTATTGCAGTAGTCTAGGCTGAGGTGATAAGAGCCTGAGCCATGGTGGTAGTATCAGAAGAGAGAAGTGGGCATACACAAGAGCTGTTCTAAAGGTTCAAACAACAGGACTTAGCAGCTGATTGGATATGGAAGGAGCAGGGCTGAAAGAGAGAGTGAGGCAGAATCTGTGCCCTGTGCCGTTAAATATTTTTAATAAAACACAGCATTGGGATAAAGTGAGAGATGATGTGCTTACATTTCCAGATAATGTAAATATGAGTGGAGACACTAGGTGGTACAGAGTCAGGAAGACTCAAGTTAAATCCTACCTCAGACACTTACTAGCTGTGTGACCCTGGGCAAGTTACTTTACCTTTTTCAGCCTTGATTTTCTCATCTATAAAATGGACATGATAACAGCACCTAACAGGGTTGTCATGGGGATCAAATGAGATAACATGGGTAAAGTACTTTGTAAACCCTAAAGTACTACATATGCAAGAGTTATCATTGGAGTCTGACATGGCTAACACACTGGAAAAGAGAATTCAAAAAGATCTCAGCAAGCCGGAACACAAGGCATAATAGACCAAGATGAAATGCTAAATGCAAAGGTTCTGTGTGACTTGTGAGCCCAGAGTCCCCTCGATACTGCATCAAACCCTGGGCACCTCGCCACAAGATTCTGGAAATCTCAGAAATAAAGATTGGGTATAGTCTGTGTCTGTTGGAGGAGATGGCGTGCAGCTCCAGCATCTTTGCCCAGAAAAAGCCCAAATGGGGGCATGAAGAGCCGGACATGACTGAAATGACTAAACAACAACAAGATTTCCCTAACTGGGGGTAACAGGATCCCTAGCCTAAACAATTAAGGTAGCGCAATGCAAATCACTTATGGAACAAACTTGGTTTCACCTCATAGAAAATGCAGAAGACACAGGACTCCTGGGGACCATAAAAAGACACAGAAACACACCAAGGGCTCAGGCTCAAATTGGCTATTCGCTCCCCCTGGAAAAGAACTGAAATTGGGGTTGCTATTGGGAAAACCCTTTGACATCCTGATGAGTCCCTCTTTTCCCCAGAGCCCTCTACGGCCTCAACAAAGCTCACGAATAGAGTGGTGCATCACTTCCTTAGAATGTAAACACACTTTGTGGACTGCTGAACAAACAATTCTTTTCCTTTTAGACAGACCTCTGTCTGAATTACCCACTGGCTTTGCTTTCCAGGTAGGACACTACTCAAGAAGGATGGGGATGACCCTCTCCTTTTCCCCAAGAACAGGCTGCATCAGGAAATTCCCTTTTCTTCCTAGAACCAGAGCTCCAAACACTTGTCATGGACCATTTTGGCAATCCAGTGAATCCTGAAAGCCCCTTTGGAAAACAATGTTCTTCAATGCACAAGATAAAACACATAAAATTACAAAGGAAACTAATTACATGAAAATACAATTATCAAAATATGTAAAAGAACAAATTCACAGACTCCTGGTTAAAAACTCCTGAAGAAGGTCCAGTCACTAACCTCTTGTGCTTGGGAACCCCAGGACTTGGATCACATAGACCAGCACATGTCTCTTTTTTGTCATGTTCCATAGCAAAACTCCATCTGTCTCAGCTGCTATCCTCTCTTGACATGAAGTCCATTCTCAGGTTTTCAGTCACTGATTTTTCCCATAAAAGGAAACTGAAAGGCAGAGGATAGTCAGAAACTTGAGGTCCCATAACTCCCCTCTCAAGCCACCTGGAAAAAGAATTCAATTTGTGCTGTAAACAGTCTAACTGCTCCCAGGAAAGTGGGAAGAACTCCTGTCTTCTTGCTCTCCCCATTGTATTCCAGAAGGCAAAAGGGTAAAGGTGAAAGAGTCTCCAGAAGAGAGAAAAAAGAATGCTAGTTGGTTGGCTCTCTTTAAAGTCCATAGACATGGATAGTTCTACAAGTCCATTCTCTTGAATCTGTCACACAGTCACAGAGTTCCCTGAGCCCTCCCAGTACTGAGTAAAGAGACGTCCCTCCGATTCCACCCCTCCCCCCACATATGCTTTATAGTCTCATCGGTAAAGTGGGGAAATTCATCAGATTCATCAGGGAATCCTTAATTACCTCCACCCCTACATGTGGCTTCATAAGTACAAGACAGGGAAGGCATGGCTGAGCAACAGTTTGTAAAAGAGATCTGGAGGTTTAGCAGATTGAAAGCTACTTGTGGGCTGTAGGACTAATGTTACCTTAGGATTCATTATAAGAGGTCATAAAGAGACCTGCTGCACTTTGTGTCAGTCAGATCCCATCTGGAGGACATTCTTTGTTTTTGGCTCCAGATTTAAATAGTACCTTGAGAAACTGGGGAGTTTAAACCCAGAGAAAGGTTTATTAGGACGGTGAAGGGCCTGCATGAGGATTGCTTGAAGGAACCGGGGATATTTAGCCTGGAACAGAGAACAGGTGTGAGCATGACAGGAGTCTTCAGGTACTTAAAGGGCTGTCACCTGGAGGAGCCTCTGAAATCAACAGAAACTTGAGGAAAAAGAGGGAGAGTGAAATTTTGCAACAGCGAGGAGCAAGTCACTGGCCCTGTTTCCTCAGTTTTCAAGAAAAAAGTGGATTTTTCTAAAAACCAGCCAGAGATTCCTTGCCAGGCATGTTACAGCACAAAGTCAATGCAATTATTGGCAAACCAAATAGCTGCAGTGATGAACTACCAGAAGGCCTATGGACAACATACTCGGAGGGCAAGCAGGCAGCTATTAGCGTCTGGGGAGGCCGGCATACAATGGGCTGTGAATTACCCAGCTCAAATTCAGCAGCTGAACAAAGTGCTCTGGGAAAAGACAACCACTTGTTCAACCTTTGCATTCAGTGATGTATGGGTGAATGCTTTACATTTGGAGGGCCTGGCACAGAAAGCAAAATTTCTCTATTGAGAGAGTTCTGGCTACAAAGCAGCACAGAACCAAGGCTTTGTCCTCAATTTAAAACCATTCTTTTCCCCATAGACCCTGAGCTGGGACTGTAAAGAACGGAACTGAAGTTCTTGAAATCAGGCAGAGTATGATTTATTCACTTCCTTTTGCTGGACCTTGATATGACCATTTGAAATACACACAGTATCCACTTAGTTCCCTTCGAAAGGTTCTGCATCCTAAGGCTTTGTGAGTTTAAGGTCAGGGACAATTTGTAATAGAATCATAGTTTTTCTACAGAGAGGCAGTGGTGGACTGGAAACAGGCAAAGGATTTGGGCTGAAATCCCAATTCTTCTACTCAAGACCTGTGTGACCTCATGCAAGATCCTTAATCTTGTTAGTCCTCAGTTTCCTCATCTATAAAAATGAAAGGATTGGCTTCACTCGGCTCTCAATCTATGTTCTTCTTTCCCCCCTTTTTAGGATGTACACATTTCTTTTTTTCCTCTGAGGGTCCCATCTTTCAAATTAGGTGCTTCAAACATACCATTCCACATGGACTAAAAAGAGTATACAAAAATGTCTATGATGAAGAGGTAGAGTTTAAAACCTTTTAGTGTTGCTAAAAGTAAGACCTAGCTCAGCCTCAGCCTACTCAGCAGAACTCGTTCCCTTCCTCTCCCTTTTGAGCTGGGGGAAATGGAAGTATTGAAAGGATGGTAGAAAGAAAAGAACCCATGGGAGGCTCAAAAAATTCAAATGCAAAGAAAATTAACAGAAAAAGGGTAATCTAAGCCTCATCTTGTCCTGCTTTGCTTTTATAACTGTGGCATTTTTTTTTTAACTGGAAAGGACCCTTGGGAGTGTTTGATACAAGCTTCTCAATTTACAGATAAGGAAATTAAGGGTACAATAAAAGTCACTGGATTTAGAGTTGGACAACTTGCATTCAAATACTGTTTCTGTTTACCTGCATGCTGCTTAAACTTTCAGTGCCTCAGTTTTTCCTTCTATAAAATGAAGGGGTTTGGCTGGATGACCTCTAAGATCTGGACCTTCCAACTCTAAATCTGTGATAATTTGATTCTACAAACTGAGATGCTTAGAAGTGGGAGTTCATTAGCCACAGTCTCACAGTTACTTAATAGGAAGAACTGAGACTATAATTCTGGATCTTCAGATGCCCATTTATTTCTCTGACACTTTCACTACCTTCTTTGGGTTTACAAGCATTATACCATATAGCTCTGCTCCTGAGGGTAGAGTTACTGTGTTCAATCCAACACCAGTTAAGCATCTATTATAAGTAAAGCAGTGAAGATAGACCAACAAAAACAGAAAATAGTTCCTGCCCTGAAGGAATTGGATCAAGGGCATATAATATGTTTTGGGTTTTTTTTAAGCAATTGGGGTTAAGTAACTTGCTGAAGGTTACACGGCCAGTTATTTCTGGGTGTGGTGCTGAGTGTCTGAGCCCGGGATTCGATCTCCAGGTCGTCCCAACACTGGAACCAGTGCTCTTACTCGCTGAGCCACCTGGCCGCCCCTAAGGGCATATAATATGGTAGGAGTAACATCGTAACCCTTCTCCCCGAGTAAATTAGGCTAGTTTTTCCTTAAAAGGTATGGGGGCCTTCCTTGAGACTTGGCTGGCTCAGGGAACTGCTGGTGTCACTTCTTTGCCTGAAAACAAAGCAGCCACGAGAAGAGGTTCTGGTGTCTGGCTGGTGTGTCATAACTGGTGACTTAGGCAAGGGGATATCACTCAGCTGAATCAACTCAAGGTGTCCTCAATGTCTACCCTTGTTGAATAGCCTTCTCCTGCTATGGCAAAATAAATCTGTTTTGTTTTGTTTTTTTAACTGTTGAGTGACTTACAAGTATCTCATTTTTTTCCAAAAAAGAACCTAAACTTTTGGAGGCCTGTCCTGCGTCCACTGGCCTGCGTCCATCCAGAACACGCTGCAAATTAGAGAGGACATGAGCACCAGCAACTAGGGGTGTTAGGAAAGGATTTCCAGGGGAGAAGGTACATGACCTAAGACTTCACAGAAGCTCAAAAATTTGGGGGATCTAGAGGTGAGGAGAGAGGGCATGTCTGGCATGTAGGACACCCTGTACAAAGGAACAGAAGTGGGAAATGGAGTTCTAGATTCAAAGAAAAGCAAGTAGTTCAGTTGGGTTGAAACCTAGAATACATAAAGGGAATTAATATTCACTATGTTTCCCACCTGTGAGCCACAGCTCTCTGGAGAAGGGGCAGGGCAGGAGAGACTCATAAGTCATTTAACAGAATTATTGCAAGGAGTCCTTTCATTAAGTGATTCAGTATAATAAATAAGCAAACATACTACTATAGATTACATAAATAATATTTCTTGCAAGTATATTTATTACTGCTCTTAAAATGTGCATAGATGTGATTAATAAAATACAAGTTAATCTAAAAACATTGCTTCTTTTTGTTATTACATGTTGTGTTAAAATTGTAACTTATTCTGGCCCTCCTGACACCACCCCCACCACCCCCTTCTAGTCAGTATAGTAAGTTTTATAGGTAGCCAGTCTAAAGAGGCAATAACTTTGAGATGATTTGGATATGTTCATAAATTAACCTCAAGGGGGCACAGATAGGAGTTGGTCTGTTTTCCCCTGAAAAAGTCCTATAAAAATGAGGCTTCAAACTCCTGCCCCCTCCCCCCCAGCACTCTTCCATCTCCTAAGGGTCCATGCTGCTCGGGTGTTCCCAACTCCAGTCTGCTGTTACCCAAGTGACTCATCCCCTCTCCATCTTTCCTCCTCATGCTGCCTGCCCTCCTTCACTATCCCATCCCCTGCCTTATCCTCATGTCATCTGCCTCTGTATCTCCACTTTTCATCCACTGTACCACCTACCTTCCCTGGAGTTGTACTATTAGTATCTGTTGACTGAGAAAATATGTGAATTGATCATTTATGAAATAAGGACAGACACGCTCAGTTCTTTGGGTACTCATTGGGAAAGACCACAATTGGGGCAGCAATCACATTTTAATAACCACAAGGGGTGTAAGAACAAACAGCACAGGAAATATAGAGACACAAGCAAGAGCAGAGGCTTTTTGGGTGCCACTTTGTATCCCCAATATTTTGTACCATGCCTGGTGTACAGTGAGTGAGCAAATGCTAGTTGAAAAATGACTTGACCTGAAAAATTCAATTGCACAAGAACAAGATCACAGTTAGATAACAGTTCATGTGAAGAAATAGAATGTTTCATAGACTGAATAGTCAATATGGATCAACAGTATGACCCTGGTTGTCCCACAAAAGCAAAATTTGCATACTATTAGTCTGCAGTAACCTAAAGAGGTGAAGTGTCCAGGACTAGGGAGGTGATCGGACCGGACCACTGACTTCTGCCCTCATGAAATCACAGCTGAAAATAATTTATTTCTAGGTGTCCCATTTTAGTGAGAGCATTGGCAAACTGGATTGCTTACAGAGGAAGGTAACTAGGGTGGTGGCAGAGCTAGAAGGCAATAACCCACTAGCATGCATTAAGCACAACATGCCAGACACTAGAGATACAAAGACAAAAGTGAAACCATTTCTGCCTTCAGAGAGCTTATATTCTTCAAGGGAAGACAACATTTACATATTTAGACCGATGATTTTTTCCATAGAGAGGACTCCCTCTACCAATGTCAGCCCTGCTCTGTAGTTGCAGACTACACAAGTTGTCTAGAGAAATTAAGTGACTTATCCAGGGTCAATTTAATTCAATAAACATTTATTAAGTACCTACTACGAACTAAGGACTGTGCTAAGAATACAAATAAGAAAAAGAGTCTTTGGCTCAAGATTACAATGTAATGAGAGAAGACAAGGCACAAAAGGAAACTGAAAAGGGAGAGGGGACTGGTTGAGTTGGGGGAAGAGAAGCTGCTGTTCTAAAGAGCCAAGCAGATCTGCTGATGGAAAAAGGAGTTACTGGGAAGGTTGTGAGTCCTTTATAAAGGAAGGTTTAGGGAGGTTGTTATTGTTATTGTTTGTCCTTTGTTTTAGAAGAGGACCATGGTGTCAGGGAAATGATGACAGGACTGGCAGTTGACTTTGATTTGAGTGAGGGAGTGCTGTGCAAGGTCACCAGCCTCACTTTCTCCTCCAGAGCCATCAGAATCCAGTGACCAGATATTGATCAGGACAGCTGGAGATGGCCTAGGAAGCAATGGGAGACCCTGGCCCTTTTTAGGCTAAGGACTTTTTAGGTACTCAGTGTGAAGTAAAGCCCATTCAGTAAATAGGCCTCTTTAGGAAGTGAGTCAAGGGAAGGCCCCTCTAATTAGAAAAAAAAAAAAACTGGAAACAAAATCAAGCTGGGAGGGGAAGACCCTCAGGGTTCCTGTTCCAAAGAAAAACAGTTACCATTGACATTCACTCTAAGGCAGGAGGGCCCAGTACAGCCATTAAATACAGCTTGGGCAGGGACCTTTGTGGTTGAATCTATGAGCCTCAGAGTGAACTGGGTTGAAGGTTTTGGAAAGAAAGAAAAAGGAAAGATAGAAGGAAGGTTTATAAAAGGTTTGTAAAAAGGTTTATAAAACCTAGGAAGGAAGGAAGGAAGGAAGGAAGGAAGGAAGGAAGGAAGGAAGGAAGGAAGGAAGGAAGGAAGGAAGGAAGGAAGGAAGGAAGGAAGGAAAGAAGAAAGGAAGGGAGGGAGGGAGGGAGGAAGGGAGAGAAGGAAGGAATCTAGCTAGTGTACCCCAAGTTAACTGGGCAACTTCTGGCCATCAAAATTTACCTTCCTTTGGAAAGAAGGAGAAGGAGAGAGAGAGGGAGAGTGTAGTGCTCCACCCTCCAGTCAGATAGACAACTAAGGGAGAGCTAAGAAGGTGCAGAGTATCCAGACTGAGTCATTATTCAGGGGGTTGAGATTTCAGCTGACCATTATATGGCCGGGAGTGGGGGAAAGGGCTTGGTCACATGGCTGGTAGTGTCAGAGGAGGGGCCTGACTCCGAGTCTTCCAGGGTAGTTCTCTATCCATCACTACACTGTGCTGTGTAGCAGATACAAAATATAGACAATATAAACACAGGGTTATTTTTCTGGGGAAGCCACTAGTAGCTAGAGGGGATTAGGAAACACTGCACTTGAGCAGTGGTTTTTTTATGGTTCATGAGCAGGACTGGTGGAGCTCACTCCACCCAAAATGGCAACTGCCTGCAATTTGATAGAAGTTTAACTGAACTTTGACTACTTGTACCCTGGGGATTCTTATCAGCTCATGTCTCAGAAAGAATCCGACTCCAGCTACTCTTCTCTTTTTCCCTCTAATGCTCCTTAATTAAATATGCAGCTCAAACACCCAGCTAATTTGGCTTGGTGAAGACAAACTGGTGTATAAAACCTTGATACTTCAGTATCATGACTGCTCGGGCCCCACTTTCTCAGGGTCAGTCCTAAGGCATTTCCCTCCTGCCTTCCTTGAATTAGGGAAGCTCTCTTCTCTACCATCAGTTCAATGTGCCACCAGCTGTGTTCTCCCCATTTTTAAGGGCCCAGTGATGTGCACCCCAGTTCCGTATGATCATAGAACATGGAATTAGCTTTTACAATGGGATATTTACTTCAAAGATATAGCAAGAACAAGCATACAAGCATTTTCCCCAACCCATGGGTGCATTGTAAACCTCAGGTCTCTGGGGAGGTGGAAACGATTGGACTCACATTTGAGCTCAGTTTCTGTATAGTATGGGTCCTGCCCAGTTCACGCCCAACACTAGCCTTGCCAGCTGCTAAGCTGGAAACTTGGGACCCTTGCTTGGCTGACTGCAACATCCCTATGGCTCAAGCTTCCAGGTCAGACCAATGACTCTAGTCTTTGCACTTAAAACAGAAAAAAAAAAAAAAGGAGGGAAAGAGCCAAAGAGCCAAGCCTATTTCTCACAGTCACATGGCCTCAAGAGGAAAAAGAGATTCTAGGCCTTTCCTTCCCCTTTACTGTATGGCATGTGGGAAGGAATCATTTCTTCCTTCAGACACAAATGCCTTGGAAAGCCTCATCAAGTGTTTCATCAGGGGATTTTAAAGACACTGACAGTTCTGGCTACATGGTCAATAAAAAACCACCGCTCCCAACCAATCATGTGGTAGAATGAGGCTGAATGGCCACAAATGTTCCAGCCCTCCAGATTCCTGGATGCAGCTCTCAATTGTCTTCTAAGTGGAAGATGCCATTTTAGCAAATTGATGGTATCTGCATGTGTGTTAACACTTAAACCTGCTTCCCTTCCAGGTTTGTTCTGTCTCCATTACAAATCTCCCCACTAGCACTTAAGCAAGCAGAATGACATGTGTGCAGAACAAAATGGCCATCTGCATTTGAATACATTTCCACCTGCACACTAACAAAATATTTAAAAGAATCCTGTCTACAGCTGTGACAGGGGTCCGAGGCAAGTGCAGATTGTCTCTGATGGGTTTTCTTCATGGAGGATGTTAAGGAGCAAATAGCATTTCTCCATGGGAAGAACAGTGGGGACATATTCCTGGGAGAATTACAATGATGTCTAAGGAAAGTGCCTTAGAAAGACTGTGGGCCCTGGATCAAGTGACTATAAGTGGTTCTGCTTGGCTAACTACTGGTTAGGGGTTGACAGAAGCCTTTTTCAATTGACCACAGAGCAGGAACTATAGGTTTCTCTAAAAAAAAAGGCTGTCAGGTTCACCTCATTGTCTTCAGCTGTACACTGGTGGTGTTATAGCATCCAGTGAAAGGCCATGCTGAAAGCATGAAGTCATGATGGCCCCCAAGTGTAAGGGTTATGGGA
>NW_027186523.1:14058172-14058460 GCF_028583685.1 Petaurus breviceps papuanus
GCTGCCATACAATTGGCCCTAGATTTGTGGCCCATGCAAAATGGTCCAGTGGAATTGCAAGTGACTGTACAAGATGATTATGCAAACTGGAGCTTATGGCAAAAACAACAAAGCCGAAATGTACCTTTGGGATTTTGGTGTAGGAAACTCCCTTCATCTGGAGTCCAGTACACACCTTTTGAAAAGCAGTTGTTAGCTGCATATTGGGCTTTGGTGGAGACTGAACAACTGACTGTGGGCCATGAAGTGATATTAAGACCTGGAATCCCAATTATGACCTGGGTAATG
>NW_027186523.1:14058560-14061527 GCF_028583685.1 Petaurus breviceps papuanus
AGTCTCTGCTCTGCATGAATCTATAGCAAACATAGAAACTGAGAGGAGTGACACACCCCCTGAGCCAAAGCAACAGTTGGTACAGTCCACTGTAAAATGGAATGAGGGATATGATGTATTAACTGAGGAACAAAAGAGACATGCATGGTTTACTGATGGGACAGCAAAATATTTGGGGCAAAAAAGACATTGGAAAGCAGTGGCCTATAACCCATGTACTAGAAGGACTTTGGAAAGTACTGGGATAGGTGCAAGTAGCCAATATGCTGAACTTATGGCAGTATATCAAGCCATCAAAATAGAACAAGGAGGACAGTGTCATATATTCACTGATTCATGGGCGGTAGCTAATGGGTTAGCTACATGGAGGCCCATGTGGAAAAATGAAAATTGGGAAATTCATGGTAAACAAGCCTGGGGCAAAAAATTATGGGAAGATATCTGGAACATGTCTTTGGTCACTGACTTGTCAGTTTTTCATGTAGATGCTCACGTGGCCCCCACCACACCAGAACGTGAGTACAATGCTCATGCTGATCAACTGGCAAAGATTGCTACTGAACGTATTGTTCCTACTTTGACAACAACTGATGATCCGGTATTACCAAAATGGGTCCACCAAACAGCAGGCCATTTGGGGGTCCAGGCCACACACCAGTGGGCACAAGATCGAGGTATTAGTATCTCTCATTCACTGTTAAAACAGATAGCAGAAGAATGTCATATATGTCAATTGGAAAAGGAGCGAACTGTTCCTCGGGTAGTAACTGGAGAGATAGCAAGAGGAAAAGTCCCAGACCAAATCTGGCAAATAGATTATATTGGTCCACTACCACAGGATAAAGGATGCAGATTTATATGTACTTGTGTTGATACCTATTCAGGTGTACTAGTAGCTTGTCCTTATAAGAATGCAACCCAGAAAAACACTTGTAAAACCCTAGATCTCATAAGTCTATATTATGGAACCCCAATGCAGATTCAAAGGGACAATGGGTCACATTTCAAAGGCAATGAAATGAAGAGGTATTGTATACTAAACAATATAGAATGGATATATCATATTCCATATTATCCAGAAGCATCTGGGTTAATTGAAAGAATGAATGGATTACTGAAAGAACAGTTGAGGAAGTTAAGTTCCAATAATTCATATCAATATTGGAAGGATAATTTGTTGGCTTTGCGTAATTTGAATAATAGACCATTGGGAGGAAGTACACCTCTAGCCAGAATGATGACCCCCAATCTGCAAATTAGAAAACAACAAACACACAAGATCCCAAATATTGAGTATTGGACCTTGAGGCCAGGTGTCCCAGCACCGTACCCAGGACCACCTGGTTCGGTGGGGTATGATTTACATTGTTTAGAGGACTTTTGGTTGGACAGGAAAGAAGTAAGAAAAATTTCCACTGGGATATGCATAAGAATCCCTAAAAATCACTTTGGACAGATTTTACCCAAATCAGGATTAGCAGCTCAAGGAATACATGTATTGGCTGGAGTAATAGATTCTAATTATCAAGGAGAAATTGTTGTAACATTCCAGAATTTAGGTGAAGGGCCCATACAGATTCACAAGAATGATAGGATAGTTCAAGTGATTATCGTTCCTTGTAAAACAATGCCACTTGTAAAAACTGACCCTCCTTCCAAAATAACTGTCACAGGAACTGAAGGATTTGGTTCTACTGATAGAATAAAATCAGGAGCTAAAGTATGGGTAAAACGGAAGCCAGATGATGTTCCAAAGGCTGCAGAGATTATAGCATATGGGAAGGATAACACTGTAACTATTGTTTATTCTGGAGAAGATGATTACAAAATTGTACCCTTAAATCATTTATTCCACCGTGAGTGAGGCTACAATAGTCTGGTTATTGTTCTTGATTTTTTGTTTGTTCACCTTGTTTGTTAGATTTGTTTCCACAGGCTTGGTACCCTCCATCTGTAGATGCCTGATAGCTTAAGCTGGATGTCACCCCCTGTCTCCAACTGTGATGTGTCACCCTTGGACCTGGCATCAAGCATATTAAGAACTGACCTCTCAAATGGGACCCCTAAGGACAGGGACAGCTCTACATCCGATTTCAGCAGCAAGTAGCCATAGAAGAAGAGATCTTCACCCCTTACCACAAGATTTTGGGGCCCCATTTGTTCGGGGTGGGGGGAATGATGGGGAGCTTGTGCTCAAGCCCCACCCTAAAATATGGTTTTTTGTGTTTATTGTGTGCTATTCTTGTTATATTGTTGTGAAATTTTGTTGACACCAGTTATTCCTACTGTATTTTTGCTAAGTAAGGGACATGAAAGATCTTGGGGCCGAATGTAAGGGTTATGGGATTTAAAGATCTCCCATGCCCCATGGACGTGCTGACATAGCAGAGCAAGAGAAAGTGAAAAGCCGAGCTAACGGTCCTGCGGTTGGCAGTTGGTGGCGGTTGCCTTTTTTTTTTTTTTTTTTTGAGTTAGGACTCCGGCTGAGCACTGCCAGGGGCCGGAGCTGCTGGGAGCACTCTTCCAGGACGCTGGGTGGTTGCTGTGAGTGGGGAGAGGAGGACCTTTGCCTGAGGTAGCCTGTTCTGTTTTGAGGGCTTGAAAATGTGGGTGCTTTCTACTTTATCTACCTGTGCCAATGTCATAACTACTCTGATGGCTTTCACTTTCTGGTTTTGGGACTCAGTCTTTTGGTATCTTAATAAATTTTCTAGTTTATTTCCCCATATGGCAAACATGACGTATTTTGTGATGGATAATTATATCAGCATATTTGTAATCTCTATAGGCATTGTGAATATGGCATTGCTGATACACCAAGAAATAGGGCCTCCTTGGCCTTTTTATCCTTTTCCATTCTGGGTGCAGGCAATGGAGTCCCTGGCCATGGGAGGCAAGCTACAGACATCCAGGAGGAAGGAAGGAAGGAAGGAAGGAAGGAAGGAAGGAAGGAAGGAAGGAAGGAAG
>NW_027186523.1:14061537-14117173 GCF_028583685.1 Petaurus breviceps papuanus
AAGGAAGGAAGGAAGGAAGGAAGGAAGGAAGGAAGGAAGGAAGGAAGAGAGAGAGGGAGGAGGGAAGGAAGGTAGGAAGGAGGAGAAAGAGGGAGGAGGGAGGGAAGGAAGGAAAAATGCATTTATTAAGCACCTACTATGTACCAGGCACTGTGATAAGCACTTTACATATTGTTTGATCCTCGCAACAGCCCTTTGAAGTAGGTGCTATTATTATTACCCCCATTTTCCAGTTGAAGAAACTGAGGTAAACATAGGCTAAGTGACTTTCTCAGAGTCATATGTCTAATAGGTGTCTGAGATTGGATTTGAACTGAAATCTTTCCAACTCCCAGACCAGTGCTTTATCCACTGTGCCACCTAGCTTCCTGACAATTGACTGGCACAAGCTCAATGCCTCAAGAAGTAAGAAGCAATCTTTGAGACTGACCTTTAGGACCCCAGATCAACAGAAGGATTCACATTTGGCAGTTGTCCTGATGATTGGACTCATCAGGACTGATGCTATGGTAGGAGCTGAAGCTCAGTTTTGAGCCTCCTCACCTACAGTCTGCAAGATGGTCTTTCTCCAGCCCCTTTTCTACATCCCCAGACTTCCTCTACTATCATTTGTGGTTACATCCATATACTTGTCAAGGCAGCAGGGCATATCAATCAACAGGTATTGATTTAGCTGCTTCTATGTGTCATGTACTAGGAATACAATGACAAGGAAGGAAGTGTCCCCAGTTATACATCAGGTCTAAGTCCTGTCTTTTCCATGGCACTCTGGATGAGCCACACATTCTCTTAATGACCCCAGGCAACTTTGGGTAAGACTAAGTTGAAGAACTACATTGGTAGAGTAAGTTTACCATATCTGCAGTTCCCAGTGCCAACAAAGTCACTATTAGGGTTCGAACCTAGCCACAAACCTAATTAACCTACTTATCCTTCTTTACATCTATTTAAAGGCCAGTATGCCATATGAAGCAGGTTTGGCAAATGTTGCTTTGAACTATATCCTGCTCTCCTGAAGCTCTTCAATTCTGGATCCTGCTTGCTCCAATTATCCGTCTTCTCTCCAGAAATCTTCTAAGAAATTGCATTATGTAGGAACTTCCTTCTTCTCCCCAGGTAGCTCAGTCCACTTAATAAATAAATAATTATTAATAATAATAACTTAACAAGCTCAGTCCTCTATAAAAAAAATTGACAGTCAAACTGATTTTCCTGGGGGTATAAAAAAAGACTTTTTGGTGTCAAATTGAATCTTAGTAATATCTTAAGAGTCCTAATTTCAGGTAAACTACATAACAAATAGAAAACTATACTATATACAACAGGTATTTCTTTCTACACATAAAGCTAGTTATCTGCCATTAGCTAGAAACAAAGGAAAATTACTTGCAATTATCTGAAGTTGAAGTAAAATAGCAAGTTTTGAAAGTTTTTGTCTCCCCTCCTACAAAGCCCATTAATAGACATAAAGGAGAAATAATACCGCATTGATTCCAAGTAACTCAGTATATCAGAACATGATTCACTTCTTAAGAGGAGGTGGGTGAGCAGGATCTACCTTTAAAGAAGCCCAATTAAAGTAATTACCATTGTGACAAAAATTACTGTTTTTAAGAGACTGAAGTCCTCTATTGGAGAACATATTCAGAGGGGAGGAAAAAACTGCCACATGACCAGCATTATTAATGCTAATGAGAGCAGTGCATTGTTTAAACTGATCTACTTAAGTCTTCCCATGCTAGCACTCTTTGTGCATGCAGTCGCCATTTGGGGAACTGTCAGACTTTTCAAGTTTTAAAAGAATTGTCAATGCTAAACCAAAAAGCACTTCCACGTGTGCTATGCCTCACATGTGCCTGGGTGTGAATAGATAGGGTGCTCAAGGTTACGGGACAAGTTGGCTGTCACATTCTCTTGAGTTGTAGGCTTTTTCTCCTACAAGGCATTGCTATTTAATCACCTTTCTGGGGAGCATTAATAAGAATTAAAGTATTCATACATAAGTTTAAGAAACAAGATTTAGAGAATTTGCAAGTCAGAGCCCCTTATACAATAGGATGCTGAAGAAGCTAAAGCTACAGACTGTATACATTTGAAGTTGGATTATTCCAGAGAGCAACCTAGCCTTTGCCCGGTGCCTTGTTGGCATGACGTCCACTTCTTATCTGAGTGGCAGGAGGAGCAGTGTCAATGCCCTGATGCCTGGGGAAGCCATCTACTGACCAGAGCATCAGTCAATCGATAAATGTCTATTAACTGCTTACTACATGCCAGGCACTGTGCTAAGCTCTGGGGATACAAAAAGAGGCAAAAGAGTCTCTGCCCTCAAGGACCTTACAGTACAAACATCATGGGAGTTTTCCCATCATACCTTGTGTAAATTAACCCAATGGTGCTGAGGGTACTGTGTGAGGAAATCTGATTGATGGACTCAATAATCCATGTCCAATACTGAGTTAATCAAGGAGGGGTGGGGGAGAGTCATTTTTTCAAACAACCTTCAGTAATCACTACAGAAGCACAAAGATTCACTCACGGTGTAACTTAGTTGCAGCAGAGAAAGACTCTCGTTGTGAGAAGGACTCTCACACAGTATTTTGGTAACCACAGAGCAGTATGTTGGGACACAGTGGCCTTTAGCTTGGCCCTCTGGGGCCAAATGGTTCAAGACTAACCTTTCCTCCTTATGATAGCCCTTCAAAAACTTGAAGACAGCTAACATGTCCCTCATCTAGTCTTATTTTCTCTAGATTAAAACATACCCAAGTCCTTTACCCCATCTTCATATGTCATGGACACTCCATTTTGTCAATGTCCTTCTTAAACCATAATGCCCAGAACTGACCCCAATATTCTACATGGTCTGTTGAGGGCAGAGTACAGTGGGACTATCACCTCCCTATTCTTGGCAGCTGTGTCCTCTTAATGCTTTTTAGCTATCACATCATTGTGCTGGGCCATCTTGAGCCAGCAGTCCCGCTAAAACTTCAATATGTTTAAGAAGAGCAGTATTTCTCCCATCTTTTACTTGGGAAGTTGATTGTTTTTAACCCAGAAATAGACTTAGTCCTTTGCTACATAATTGTCCCTGACATAGGAAACATTGGAAGTCAGTTGCATATACTCTGTCTAGATCCTTGTAGATGTCAAAGACGAGATCTTTTTTTTTTTAAAGAAATGTCAAATTATCATAGGTCTTCAAGGTATAGCTATACATGCCCCTTGCCTGGTTCCTTACCTGTCTGACCCCAGTTTCTTATCCATTTATTTCTACTATATTCTTCTTTAAGAGACAATCAAAAGATTTGACAGATTTTAGATCATGGATTTAGAAATGGCAAGGCTCTTTGAGTTCATAAAGTCCAATCCCTTCATTTTACAAATACAAAAATGGACACAGAGGAGTGAAGCAACTTGCAAAACTGGCATTTAAATCCAGTTTGTCTAACTCCAGATCCAGTGTTATTTCCATTATCCCATGCTGCTTCTGAGTTCATCCAAGAAAACCCCAACACCTCATCACTGAAGTTCGAGCAGGGGTTGCTACTCATGATTCTCTATGTATTTTCTGTTGACTTCTTTGTGTACCTGGTATTTTACCCCAGGAGTCCTTGATCTATGGATAATTAACTAAGCTGCTCTATTGGGATTTCCTTGGTGCCAGGGATATAAGGGCTTAATATGTGTTTGTTGGCTAAGTGACCAAGCAGATCCCTTGTTTTGGACCTCTGATGTTCAGGAATGGGTAGCTGTAGTAGAGACTGGCAATGATGGACCCAGAACAGGGAACCTTTCCCAGAATTAAATTCAATTTAATCATAACAGGTATAAGAGCTATTTGCTTTTGAGGCAGGATGCTATTGGCAGCGGCTGCTGGCTTTGCTTTTTTCATATACAGACTTTCTAGATCTTTCTTGGGATTTCTCAAAGCCTTGGGTGTAGTTTGTATAGCATGCTCTTAGCCAAGGGGTAGGTCCTGGTGGGAAATGAGGGAAACCTAAATGCAAAGGAATATGAGTTCACTGGCTCGAGGTCATATGGGAATAAACAGCAGAGGTAAGATTTGAACCCAGGTTTTCTGGGTTCAGAATCAGAATGCTTTCCCCTGGTCTCAAAAAAACCTCTAAAACACCTAAAGAAAGTACTAACTATAGGGGGCATATTGTCAATACTCTGAAATGAGAAAAGGTAAATGAAATTCATTTGTTCCAACCCAGCCAGGAGTAAAGGTTGGGGGCTATTGGTTTCTACAGATAAGTTGAGACATCAATGTGGCTGCCTAAGGGGGCCTCTTTCAGCCAATGCTAATCTATGGATCTAACTAACATCTCTAAAGAGCTTTAACATTTCACTAAGGCAGTAAGGCAAGCAATAGCCATGGCAGTAGTAGCCATGACAACAGCTAGCAGCTGTGGCAGCAGTAGTTATGGAACAACGGACAATAGGTATCACTGAGCCGTGCATGGGCTGGAGAGAGTGCAATGCCAGAAAGGGTCAAGGCAGAAGCCATGGAGCTATTGAGTTCCCACCACAGTGGGAAGAGAGATCATTCATCACTGAACCCTGGAACCAAGGGCCAGAAGTAAAGAGGAATCAGCCCAGGGCTAAGATCACCAGATGGAGCAAACTTGGGTCATGGCCTTCACTGGTAGTGTGACTTAAGTAGATTGTTAAGAACTAAGGAGGGGGGGGCCTAGGCAGCTAGGTGAATAGAGCACTGGCCCTGGAGTCAGGAGGACCTGACTTCAAATCCAGCCTCAGACACTTAACACAAAAACTAGCCCTGTGACCTTGGGCAAGTCACTTAACCCCAATTGCCCTGCCTTCCCCCTCTAAAAAAAAAAATTAAGAGAAAAGGATGGATTCCCTAAGCTTAACACTCCCAAGTTCTTTCCTTTTTTGGGGTGGGGCTCAACTCCAGGGTGGTATGAGTCTGAAGCAGCTCTAAAGAACCCCAGGGAAAATGGAGCTAATCAGAAGGGTGGGTTACTTTGTGTCCTAATAGTCCCAAGGTCTTTTCCTACTTCTATGAAGCAGGATGGGAGCCATGATGCCTGGGATGGCAGCAATAGTTAGAGAAACTATATAGATGCCTGAAGAAATTAAGTCTTCCTGAGAGGAATTTTCTAAAAACCTTCTATGGGCTAGACTCGAGCTTCCCAAACTTATTTGGCCTACTTTCCCCTTTAAACAAATTACCCAGCACCCCCCTGGAAATCTACTTTCCTTAACCCTTTAATTTTTTTTTTTGAAATTTGCATCTTTTAAAAAAATATAAAGCATCTTTATTTAAAATGATGCATCTTAAATGTAATAATTTATTGTAGATTTGTGGGGTTTTTCTGCCTTGAAATTTTGATAATGCAATATTGTATCATGTAACCATATAGTATCATATTATAAACAAGTCATCACACACATATTCCTGCCAAGCATACTGAACTTCCCAAAACCAAAAATGTGCAACATGCTCATCTGCCAACACTAGCTTATTAAGACCTGTTGGTAGACTTGACCACTGATTGGGTTATAACTTGTATTTTATATGTTCATTTGCAAAATAATGTAATCACTATGACTTTAACTCTGTTACACAATAAATAAGACATGCACAAATGTTTTTTCAAAATGTTCTTCTCTTCTTTATTTATACTTCCACCACCCCCTCCAATTGTACCCAACACTATTACTGCCCCCCATCATTCCAGAACCCCCCAGGGGGCAATATTACCCACTTGGAGAAACTGTGAGCTAGACCGTGAGTTTTGTGTAATAAACTTGTTCTAAGTGTAATATCTTGTTATCTTGGTGCTTGCTAGAAAACTAAGAACATCTAGAAACTAGACAAGTTCAAATTTTTCCAGGGTTGACCTGGGTGGGGGCATGAGCCATTGAGATAATTAGTGAAAAGCCTATCAGGTTGATCCCTTGAGGTAATTACTGAGAAGCCTGTAATGTTGAACCCTGTCTATGAAAGCCCAAGCCTTCAGTTCTGGGACACATTATATAATAAACACTTATTCTCACTAAATATGACAGACTCACAAGTCTAATAATTTTCTTTTTGCTGTAGGATAAGAGAATTCCCCTTGGCACATGGATTGGGGCTATCACCAGATTTTTGCCTCAGGTGTTTTAGAGTGGAGAAAAGTTGGGATTCCTTGCTATTTCCCTTTTTCCCAATGTATTATATTTACTACCCCATCTCTACCACCCCCAAACCCCTCTAGAGACTTGATACTTAAGAAATTTTCCTCTCACATTGACTTAAGAGCTATACTTTAAATTCATGGTTCCAGAAATCCCAACCTCGCATTTGCAAAGATGCTTAACATACATAACAGGGGAAATTGACTCACTCTATGAAGTATAATCCATATTTGCCCATTAATCATCTTAACACTCCTGCAGGAGTTAGATGTTGCCATTGCTTTGTAAATGGCATTTTCTCTTTGAGCATTTCTCTTGTCACTGTCACTCATGCATTTGACCAAAAAAAATGAGGTTTGTTACTGGATGGCTTTAGCAATGAAGCTACAACATGCTATGACTCCCCTCTATGATATTGTAGAAAACATTTTATACAAGTCCTTTAACTCTCTGATACCTTTCCTCTCACCATTTCTCTGTGGTCTGGAGGCCCATCTCTAGGACATATCTACACCACCACGGCTTTCTGGAGATGGAAATGGGCACAGCATGGAGATCAAGAGAAGCCCTTCTGCTTCTTCTCATTCTGTCAGTCTGAAGTTCATAGTATCACAGATCTGAAGAGAATCTCAGAGACCTCAAAAAGCCATTGAGTCCCCTCTCTTCATTTTACAGTTTAGGTAACTAAGAACTGGGAAGGTGATTTGCCTTGTGTCACACAGATAGCAGCACAGAAAGGGTAAGGCAATGTTCACAGAAAGGATATAGCACGTGGTACTGCAAAAGCATACTCAAATGTGTACAAGGGTCACCAGTATAGTATCTCTGGGGTAGCAAACTCAGCAGCATTTTCAGATTCTGGCTTACCCACTCCCATTCTGTGGATGTCACAGCTGGACACAATGAGCCCTGTGCTGCTGCTTGCCATGACCTGCCTAGGTCAGTCTAATTCGAAGCAGAGACACTGATTAGTGTCCTGGCTTTTAATACTTAGATCATGAAGAAGTTATGTCATTGCCAACCCCTTATTTTGCAGATGAAGAAACTGAAGCCCAGGGAAGTTACATGACTTCCCTGAGGTCCCATGGCTAGTAAACATCTCAAAAAGGGGATTTGAATTCAGACTCTCTGAGGCTAGAGTCAGTAAAAATCCAAACCATTCTATTGGAGGTGAGAAAGATCTGGTATTCATCTGGCAAGACCAGAAGACAGTGGGCAGGGATTAACTAATCTATATGGTTGTATGCTGGGAGATTCCCAGTGTCCCCGGATGTGGACAGGGTTCTAGCAGCCGCTACTGTGCACAAAGGTGTCTGAATGGGCTGAGGCTGAGGATATAAGTCATAATAGACCACGAGGATATAGCAGTATGGGACAAAGACCCTTCCAGACAATGCTGGATACTATCTGAATATGAAGACATCAGGCGACAAAGACAATGATCTTGTCCTGCCAGGACTGTTCCCCCAACCTTTTCCCACTTGCTCAAGCTTATGTCTATACCTTTTGTCTGAATGGAAAATAGAAGATTAGGTTTAGAAGATTTAGGAGAATTAGAAGATTAGATTGGTAAATTTGAGTAATTGGGGGCAAATAACCATTGCCTGATTTGTAGTTTAGCCTTCAGAGATGACAATTGTGACATTTACAGAATGCTCACCATAAGCTAGGATGCAATCTATGACAGAGGGCTTCAAATTCCATACCAGGAAGAGCAGTCACAAGACTAAGCATTAGTTTTTGATACAACCCTGTTCTTCCTTCCAAAGGGCTTGGCATCTGGGACTGAGATTCTACTGTCGGTGAGATCAGAGGTCTCAGTAGCCACTTGGCTATTGGTCATGTTCTCTCGAAGAAAGGAGAGGCTTTTCTTCTAGTCTAGAATAAGGGATTTCTGCCTTTGTTAAAAGAGCTGGGGGATGGGGAGGAGTCTCCCCATAGGCTGGAAGCTAAAAGAATGTGAGATGAGTTTATCGAAGCCAGGCACTGGAGTTGGTGGAACAATGTGCAACCAAGCGATGTGCAGCAGAGACTGCCTGTCCAGGCTCTGCAGCATCTGGCAGCCATCCACAGGAACAACATCTGGTACAGAAACAATGAGACCAATGCGGGGCAGGCCCATTGAGCAAATGCTACAAAACCAGAGTCATTGGGAGCAGTGTGGCATCGGCTAGAAGACATCTGCAGTGTCTCCCTCCCTCCTGTGCATGCCTTGGCTCCATGTCCTCCCCACGGTATGCCTTTTCCATTTGTGTTTCCGTGTTCTCCTCCCATGGATGCTTCATTACTTGTGGGAGAGTGGTATGGGTATTCCTGCATGAATGGAAAGATCTGCTGCCACTGGCAACCTGAGGACTGCAGCTTTTCCTGTGGGCCTCTACTATTTCAGGAAAAGGGCCCATCTATCTGGAATGAAGTAGATGGACCCATCCAATTCTGCTTTGAGTGAAGAGCTTGGTTCCTTGATTGGTAGCAGCTCCCTGATAATTCCTTTTCAGTCTGCTTCCTGCCCATCTGCTTATTTCTAGGTACTCTCCCCAGACTGTACCCTCTAGCTCTTCAATTCTCTCTTTTGCTTTCTCCACCATTCTATCAACTAATACCTTGGCTGCTGCTTTGTGTGCAATAACCACTTGCTTGGATGCCCTGGCTGAGAACAATATCATTATCTGTAATAGTACCCACCCAATCAGATGTCAAAACCTCCTCTCCTCATTCTGCCCCTAAAAGCAGAGATCAAGTAAGCACCATACATTCTATTGGCTACATTACCTCAATTAGAAGTCGTAGGGAGTGGGGAGGAGAAGGAAAGGATGGTTTATCCTCTCAGCTAGGGTAGTGATACCTACTGACAGATATTCAGGTAAAGTGCCTTACACAACTTCAATGCTTACTAAATATGTGTTGAATTTGTTAAAACATAAAAGAAAGCAAATTATGACATTAGAAGCAATTGTTGGCAGCACTCTATGCATGATATAAATCTTTTCCCCTTCTTTTCCTTCTCTTCTTCTCTTGACTACATCTAAGCACTGACAGTAGTATCTCAAGGCTTTTTGGGAAGGTGGCAGGAGGTCTGACTGTGCTAAACTTTACATCATTCAGACACAATTTCATAACACGTTCTTTGATGTTGATAGGTCACATTTCACCAGCTGTGGCTGCTGATTTCTGAACTTGAGAATAGCCTGAGGGACACTCTAGGTAGGTGAGAAGAGTCTGTCTTAAGGTGTGATTTTAAAAATACTTGAAACCAGAGGAAAGAAAGGGTAGGTGAGCAGTGACTACAGATTTACTGAAAACAAACTTGTCTGCAGATTTGGGTGTTACAGGGATGAGTTTGCCAGAGTTGGCACTTGTCCTATGGCACAAGGCCCAGGCATAGCAGGTGGCTCAGACAAAGCTTTAATTGATGGCTTAATTGAGGAATTAGGTAGGTTATGACTTCTAACCTATAACTCCCTTAAGTTAAATAGCATTCTCTGCCTTTCCCTTAGAAAGGTAAATACGTGGAGAAACAAATGAGGCATGTCATTTGCTCAAAATTTCATTGATAAAATGAGTTGGGCAAAGTTTCTTGTTTCTTTCACTAACTATGAGAGTTACACAAACCTACCTCTGTGCCTTTGCACTGATTGTTCCCAATGCCTGGAATGCATCCCTCCTCGTCTCTGCCTCTGGAAATCCCAGGTTAAAATTCAGCTCAAGCACCACCTTCTACATGAAGTCTTTCCTAATCTCCCAACTTCTAGTTCTGTCCCTCCCTATGATGTATTAATTGTACCTTGTATGTAGCCTATAGGAATATATGTATGTGTCTATACATACACACATCTATTGATTCATCCTTCATCTGTCTAGCCAGCAATCCATCCATCCATCCATCCATCCATCCATCCATCCATCCACCCATCCATCCATCCACCCATGTTGTCTCCACTGTTCAAATGTAATCTTGAAACAAGCACTGTTTGTTTTTTTATATCCAGTGCCTGGTACATAGAAGGTTCTTAATAATTGCTTGTTGACTGAAAGATAAAAATATCAGAGAACAAGGGGATGGGGAGACATCATGTTCTGGGAACTGGCATCACTTCCTTCACTTGCCCAAATGTCCTAGGAAAAACACTTCATTCCTCTGGGTGAATTTTCTGAGGACACACTTTAAAAAATGCTTTCCCAGAATAGCAAAGCCTTTTAGAGTCATAATATCTGCATATCTCCAGCTTACTTACATTGAATTAATTTATGTGATTTTACTGTCAAGGACAAAGGGGCAACCACACTTAGACTTAAACATCATAGTGCTAAATGTGCTTATTGAGGATGCAGAAATGGAAACAGAAAGAACAAAGATGATGAAAGCAGGTAGGTTAGACCAAGTGCACACAGAGGAGGTCTGTACTGAAGACAACATAATCAGGAGGCTATTGAAATATCTGTTCAAGAGATATGATGGTGATGATGGTGGTGGTGCTGCTGCTGCTGCTGGTGATGATAATGCTAATAGCAATAGCACTGATTTATAGCTCTTTAAGGAGAAGATACCAAGGGCATGTAAGAGATCTTGGACCTTATCAATTCTGCAAAATGACAAATGATAAAACATCAAAAAACCACCAACTTATATACCTATTTTGCCACCCACATAAGAAAAAGCATTGAAGATACCCTTGATGAAGGCCTTACCAGGGGAGTTCCACACCTAGAGAATATTTACTGTGCTCTGCTGCTGTTAGCCCAGTGGAAGAGGCTGGTATCAAACTTGCATGATTCAAGGACTCTGCTCCTGGATTTGGAGCATTCTCAGATATTCTATAACTGTGTCTACTTTAATAACCATGTAGAGAAGAAACAAACTGCTAAGCCAGAACTGGGGATATGTTCAAAAGGCACTGACCAAAGAAAATCATTCTCTCTTCCCTTTCTGATAGCTTTTGGGGAGAGACATTCTGTAAGCCTGTCCTGAAAAGGAGAGAGGCTGTGGGCTTTCCCCATCAAAGATGACACATGGCCCATAAATGTGCTTCTGTTCATTGTCTCTTTATATTTGTTCTTTCAATCAATCAAAAAATATTTATTAAAGCAGTGATCATGTGCCAGGAACTGTGTAAAGTGCTGGGGATACAGAAAGAGGCAAAAGATCCTGCCCTCAAGGAGCTTACAAGCTAATGGATCAAGGATGGAGGACCAGAGAATGTCCCTGAGAGCTCTGCAAAATTACAGTAACTATAGTGTCAGAAGTCTGGGACCTGGAATCCAAGCCAGAATTTCCAGGAAGCCCAGCCTGGGTAAGGTGGCAGCCTAGGTCCTCAATAGGGTTATGCTCTATCCAGCCCAGCAGTAGCAAAGACTCAGACTTGCCCACCATTTGTTACAACGGGAAGCAAACTTGATGGAGAAAACCCCTCTGGAGTAAATGCTCTAAGTGGACGTTTGCTCTTCTTAGGGACTGAGGGAATAGATGGGACTATATGACCTCCTCTCATGCCCTGGGCTTGTTTGAGGGGGAAATGCTTGCTAAATTCTGTTTTCACTATGTCTTCACAGTAAATTTTAAAAAACTGATGTAAATTGGGACACTAATCCCTGGTAACTGATATTAGGGAAAATATACCAGAATGGGAGCCTGAATCCACACCATTAGAGAAATCCTCTCTCCTTCCTTGCAGAGGTACCCTTACAGGGAAACATAGACTTGCTTGAGTACCTAACTTATCTGTGAGAGTGGGAATTGGGATGAAGACATCCGGAGCTTTATAACAGCTGCCTAAAGAACATATTTTTATGAGCTTAAAGTAAAATCTCTTATATCATAACATTTCACATTGCAGTAAATGCTAGTTAGTAAAATGTAAGCACACAAAATTGCAACTTCACAAATTGTAAAACTCATAGTGTAACATATTTAAAATTAACTACAAAGGTGCAAAATGTAACCTTTTGTTTTTCTCTAGAATGTTAACTTTTCATTTTTTTAAGTAATTTTGGCATTTGATCTTATTTAATTGAAGAAAAAGAACAAGTACAATGAGAAATCTTTTTAATAATACATTGGTTTGGGGAAAATGTGTACTTATGCCAATCAACCTTTTTAAATTAAAGAATACCTAATTTTAAGGATACAGTTTATCAAAATAAAATTGTACTACAAATTTTAACTTTATTAATAAAAGCTTCACTTTAATACTTACATTATTATCAATTAACAAGCATTTATTTCTTCCCTCTCCCACTTTCCCCTTTTCAAACTGAAAAAAGAAAAATAAAATCCTTGCAAACAAATATGCAGTCAAGCAACACACATCCTTACATGGGCCATGTCAAAAAAATATGTCATTCTGTATCTTGAGTTTGAGTTGGTAGGTGGCAAACTTCATCATCAGTCCTCTGGCATCATAGCTAGTCATTGAATTGATCAGAAGTCCTTAAGCCTTTTTAAATTGCTTGTCTACAATGTTGTTACTATGTAAATCGTTCTCCTGGTTCTGCTCCCTTTTCTGTGCTTTACTTTACTTTCATCAGGTCATGTTTCTCTGAAACTGTCCCTTTCACCATTTCTTACAATGCAATAATACTCTATTAATTCATATGCCATAATTTGCTCAGCCATTCACCAACTGATTGGTCCCCTTTTAGTGTCATTTTGTGCCACTCCAAAGAGAGCTGCTACAAATATTTCTGGACATAGGGGTTCCTTTCCTCTTGTTTTGACCTACATGGGGTACAGACCCAGTGGAAGTATTGCTGAGAAAGGTTGTATGGACAGATTAGTGATTCTAGGAGCATAGTTCCAAACTGTTTTCCAGAATGGTTATATCAATTCACAGCTCCACCAACAGCACATCAACGTGTCTATTTTCTCACAGTACACTGCCCTCCAAACATTGGTCTTTTTCCTTTTTTCATCTTTGTCAGTCTGATTTGATGTCTGGCAGAACCTATGGTATATGTTTTAATTTATATTTCTCTAATTATTGGTGATTTGGAGCATTTTAAAAAAATGATTATCGATACTTAAAAAGATAAGATTAATTCATCCATCTCACTCTTTGAAAAGTCTTTGAAAGCAAATTTATTGTGTGAAATGGTGCTAGACAGGAAGTCCATTCCACTGGCATGAATGATTTCATCACATTCTCTGAATTCTGTATAAAAGCATAGAATTGATTGGAATGGAGGAGTTCTGCTGTGAAAAGAGGTAGGAGCAAGTGTGGCTTTCTAGGAAACTCTCTGAAAACAATCTAATGGTGAGAAAGAGAGGTCTTAGTTTTGGCCTGAGGTCTCCTTTCCCCCTGTCCCTACCCTTTGGCTGGAAGAAGAAATTATTAGGTTTGAAGATTCTGGAGGATTTTGGATTTTTCTTCATCCTATCAGAATTCTGGCACCATCATGTTCTGTTTGCATCATTTTCCTCATCTGTAAAATGGGAACAATAAAATACTATCACCTACCTCTGAGGGCTTTTATGAGGATAAAACGAGATGATTTTTGTAAAGTGCTTGTAAATCTTAAAAAGCACCATTAAAATGCCAGCTATTGCTGCTGTTGTTATCATCAATTTGGAGCTCATCTCTCTATTTGAAGTGTTGCTCTAAACCCAATTTCTGGCTTTCTAGTTTTCACAGCAGGTTTGTGGGGTTTTTTAAAAATTATTATTATTATTACCAAATAATGAGTCCTTGACTCAGTACCTAGGGTATTAGGATATATCAAACATTAGGTTCATTGGCTTCTGTATATCATGTGTGTATATTTATATACATATCTATAGATATATAGATATATGTCAGTATATGTATATGTGTGTGTGGATTGCACTTAATTTCTCTATTTTTTAAACAAGTATGAAATAATTTTGTTGATTAATGCTTTGTAATTTAGATTGAGATCTGGTGATTCTAGATCTTTGTTCCTATTTTCACCATTATTTTCCTTGAGATTACTGATCTTTTAATCTTCCAGATGAATTTTGTTTTTATTCTTTCTAGCTTTTTAAAGTAATTTTTTGGTGGTTTAATTGGCATGACACTGAATAAGCAAAATAATTTAATTTTGTCTTTTTTATTATATTGGCTCAGCCTATCAATATAGCAATTAATATTTCTCCAATTATTTAGGTATATTTTTATAGAATATTTTATAGTTGTATTCATACAGTTGTTGTGTGTGTCTCTGTAGATAGACTCTGAAGTGTTCTATATATTTTATAGTCATTTAAAATCAAATTTTCTCTTTCTATTCCTGCTGGCTTTTGTTGGTATCATAGAGAAATATTGATGACTTATGTGAATTTATTTTATACTTTAACACTTTTCTGGTTATTGTTTAAATTAATTTTAGTTGCCCTCTAGAGTCCATTATATCATGTTCAAAAACAATAATTACTTCTTCTTTGGCTATACTTGTTCCCTTGATTTCTATTTCTTTTCTTATTGCTAGAGGTGGCATTTTTATCACTATATAAAATAGTGATGATAATGGATATCTTTGCCTTACTCCTGATCTTATTATAGAGACCTCTAGTTTATTTCCACTTTATATAATGCTGGCTTTGGGTTTTATATAGCTATTACTTAACATATTATAGAAAGGCCCAGTTACTTCTATAATTTTTTAGTATTTTTAACAGATATGTGCATGACATTTTGTCAAAAGTTTCCAGTATCTGCTGATATATTATTATTATATGGTATCCACTATGGTTATAAATTTTCTAATATTGAACTAACCCCTCAATCATAGCATACTATCCAACTTGCTCATAGCGTACAATATTTTTGCTATGTTGCTGTAGATTCTTTGCTTATACTTTATCTAAAATTCACATTGATATTCATTAAAGATGTTGGTTCATAGTTTTCTTTCTCTGTTTTGGACTCTCATTTAGATACTGAGATCATATTTATGTCATAGAACAAATATGGTAGGATATATTCAGTTCCTATTCTAAAAAAGCTTATATAATCACAGTTAATTTTCTTTTAATGTTTGATACAATCTGCTTGTAAATTCATCTAGTACTGGTATGTTGTTCTTTGGAAATCACTTTAGAGCCAATAATTTTTTCCCCCATGGGATTTAAATTCTCTATTTCTTTTTTTTGTTGTTGTTGTTAATTGGGTACTTTTTTTTTTTGTAAAATTTTTGTAAAATTTCATTCGTTTCATTTAAATTGTTGGATTTTATTGGCATATAGTTGGGCAGAGTATTAATAACTTCATTTGGTGTGAATTTTCTTTTTTTTCATTCTGTACACTAGTAATTTGATCTTCCTTTTCCTTTTAAAAAATCAAATAAGTCAAGTGAAAGTAGTGAAGCAGCAGGAAGAATAGTCGAGTTCTACCTAACTATCTATCTGAGTAGATCTAGAAAAGGCTCCAGACTAAATCCTAATTGAGGAAATTCAACAGTAAGTCATTTTTCCAGACCAGGTCAGCACAGACAGATGGGGTCTCTGGACACTGGGGACAGGATATAGCCAGGTACAGTCACATGGAGAGTAAAGGGAGAGGCTGTGAACTGGGGCATGAAAAAACCTCAAATCCAACAGAGAAGCACCTAAACTTGTGTAGGGTTTAGGAGTAGATGGCAAATGGCAGCTCTGTTGCTCACTACCTATTTCCAGGTCACAGATCCAAGTCGACTGAGGAGGTGACTATTGTCTGAGGGTGGTACTTCAGGGTGATTTATGATTCTGTACCCTAGGCTGTATACCAAGCAAGGACCAAGTGCAGAAGCAAGCAGCATCTGTGTGGCTGCTGACGCTTCCATTTTATGAGTAGGTTTTTCTCATTTACATTCATGATTAATAATTACGTATTTCTCTTCTTCCTAGTGTCATACTTCTTTCCCTCTTCTTTTACAAAGAAGAGGAAAGTGAAGAGGGCGCACAGAATTAGTTATCTGTGCTGATGCAATCTGCCTCAATTCCCCTTTCTTTCTTTCCTTCTCAATACCTTTACAATGTTTGGGGAGTTTTTCCCTCTCCTCATCTGTCTTCTCTAGGGTCCTAATGCTATTTCTCTGGATATTAAAACAAGCTCAGGCTAAGAGTTATAAATACTTTCAACATGCTGTCAATTGTTTGATCTGGAGTGAAGTCTAAGCGTCGATCTCCTCATCTGAGCTCTGCAAGCTCCCAGCCTCAGTCTGAGTCTGGGCAACACAACTGCAAACCTTCCCTTATTTGGAGCTCCAGTAGACTGCTGCTGGCCCCAGCTCATTCCAGCTAGCTTAAATGCTCTGCAGATTCTGAGGGACGAAACTTCAGTATCACTCCTGGTGTGAGTTCCTTGCCCTGCTTACTCAGCTGAATCAGCAACCCAAATTCAGGCCCAGAGCCACCTTCCTTCTGTGATTCCTGTTCTTGCTCCTTGCTGAATACACAGTGTCAGGCCTGGTCCATGCTGAATCCACAACCGTTCCTTGCCTTTGTACATATCTGGGTCCTTCCATGACCCAGCTCAGGAGTCACAGAGACAGTTAATGGTTGACTCTTGCCACTCTTGTTCTCATATACAGCCCTACAAAACCCAGACCAGTCCCTGTACAGGCAGGCCCATGTAGATAGGCCTTCCTGGCTGGACCCTCAGGATCTTGTATATCCCAATTACAATTCAGTCTGGTGCTATTCCTTGATTATTGCTGTAGTAGTGGTAGGAAAGAACTGAGGTATATTGTTTCTTCTCTCTCTGCTATCTTTCCTGGTCTCCAAAAGATAGTCTTAAAGTGACCAATTCAGGAAAACTGTGACTATGTAATAAGACAAGACTATATCAATGTGTAAAAGTGAATGCCTGCATAGAATCAGAGATACCTGGAGATGCTTGGTGTATGATACAAGTTTGAAAGCCATTATTCAGAATTATGGCTGCATTGAACTTGAAGTATATGTGTATATGTATGTATGTAGAACTATATTAAATTTTTATGGTATATTCTTAATATACAATAGTTCCTTTGTGTTTAGAGTCTCCATTGATTGATAATTGACAGTATTTTTGTATCATTTTCTTTGAAATTCACTGATTTTAAAATGGATGTCAGAAACAAATGACAAACAACACTACCTAGAAAGACACATGTATATGAAACATGGTTGAGATCTGGGGCTCAGGCCCCCTTCCAAACTGCCAAACGCTGGTCTTCTTTCTTTTTAGCCTTGGTACTGCCTCCCTTGCCAACAAGAATGGTAGGTCTACTTTCCCATGCTTTCATTTGCTATGATACTACTAGATATTTCACCATTGGCAGCTCTCCTTTCAATGAGAAATATGGCTTCCAGTTAAACTTATGTTTAACAGTTACTGAAGACCTTGAGCAGATGGTGGGCTTGGCAGTATGGGAGAAACACCTTCAGGGAGGCTTCAGGGGAGGGAAGCAGCACTGGAGCAGGCCTACTCACATTGGTAGTACAGACAGGAATTAATAGGAATTATTAATTAGTAGGAATAATCTCATAGGAATTAAGCCAATTAGTGGGTAAGGCTCAACTACACCCAAACGACCACTGCCTCAGGCACCAGACTATTGATTTTTTGAAACTTTCTTCATTATAGAGAGATTCAATCCAATCATTTATAAATTGAAATTACCAAGGAGAGAGCAAATACACTCCTGATTTCACACCTCCATCATTACTGTCCTTATCAGCCCTTGGCTTCCAGACCCACTTCTGTGCTGTAGGAGGGAAGACAACAAACAGAGTGACTAAGTGTCACAGGCTGAAATTACCCTTCATTTCCCCTTAGCTCTTCCCACCTCAAACACTCCATTGACCTAAATAAAACTCATCTAAAAACCCACAACCACTAAGTCAAATTAAGCATCACTGGCCTAGGTTTTCAAAGCCTCTGAGCACTCAAGATGATGTTTTACCATACCCAAACTTCTAGTTTCTTTTGCATCAAACACATTTTCCTATGCTAGGATACATATTCTCTTGAAACTAAATACAGTTTATTTTGGATGTTTTGTACCCTATGTTTTCCTTTCCACTTATACATCCCTTCTGGTGCTGAAAAAAACTCGGGGGGCGGGGGGTTGGGGAGACTTGAATTCTTAATCCAAGGCCATTTGCTGAACACTGCTACATAAAGGCAATAGTGAAGACCATTTTGAGAGTTCCTAACATATCTAACAACGTGTTAGTTCTGAGCAGAGACTGCACATCCGGTTTGCTTGCACAATTTCATTTTCTGTAATCCATTCAGAAATGAATTGTTTTATCTGTTACTGAAGAAAGTCAATAGGTGAAGAACTGGTAATCTCTACAATTAGAATTTTTTCTACTTCGTTCCTTATTTAACTTATACCATAAAGACATTATTTTTCTAAACCAAAAATTGAGAAATGTGGCCTGCCAAAGAATTTTCTTTTCAAAATCTTGTTTAAAATTCTTCTTGATGGGGCGGCTAGGTGGCGCAGTGAATAGACCACTAGCCCTGGAGTCAGGAGGACCTGAGTTCAAATCTGGCCTCAGAACTTAACACTTAACTAGCCTTGTGACCTTGGGCAAGTCACTTAATTCCAAATGCCCTCCAAAAAGCAAAAAAAAAAATTCTTCTTGAAATCAATTAACTCATACTGCACTAGGTGCCGGTGAAGATATAAAATGTAGATAAAGCATAGATTTTGCTTTTAGAGAGCTTACAGTCTTGTAGGAGGATAGAACACACAGATAAGCAGAGACTGCCAGAAAACTGAGTCATATGGTTGCTATACCTAACAGCCTTCATTGACTGTTATTTTCTATTTCTAGTTGCTGCACTGCTACAAACATCTTTAAACCCTCAAGTCCTGACCAAGTTAGCTCTGACGCCTAAACCAGTCATTCCATTCCATTCACCAAGCACATATTAAGTACCTATAATGTGGCAGACATTATTTTTGTACTGGAAAGATAAAAGAGAGAGACAGTTCCTACTCTCAAGAAGCGTATACTGATGCCGAGTGAAGCAAGCAGAAACAGAACACTGGAACAGTAACAGTAACACTGGGCAGTGACCAACTGTGATAGACTTAGCTCTTCTCAGCAATACTAGGATTCAAGATAATTCCAAAAGATTCATGATGGAAAATGCCATCCACATCTTGAGAAAGAACTATGGAGTCTGAATGCAGAGTGAAGCATCCCATTTTCACTTTATGTTTTTTTTCCCCCTTTTGTTCTGTTTTTTCTTTCATAACATTACTAATATGGAAATGTTTTATATTATTACACATGTGTAACCTATATCAGATGCTTGCCATCTTGCCAGGGGAGAGGGAGGGAGAAAAATTCAGAAGTCAAAATCTTTCAAAAGACAAATGTTGCTATATATGCATGTGTGTGTATGTATATAACACATGTGTGCATGTGTGTGTATGCTTAATTGTAGCCTTCGGGTGGAGGGACAGAGGGAGGAAGGGGGGAAAAAGAACAAAGTAAAAAAGTGCACCACAGAGAACAAAAGAAAACTTACAAGGAAGCAAAGAAAAGATGGACAGCTTTGAACACAATATGTAACTATTTATTATATGAGCTTTCTTGAAATGGAAATTTATTGCTCTATATTTTGAATTCTCTCTCACGTTCTCTGGTGCACATGGCAATGCTTTGTTTTCTTTTCTTATTTTGTATTTAAGTTTTAGTATTTAAGTCTCTGTTTCTTTTTCTTTTCTTATTTTGTATTTAAGTTTAAAATAAATTAATAAAAATTTTTTTAAACAAATGTTGAAAATTCTCTTTACATGGAATTGGAAAAATTAATTATTTTTTAAAAGAAGCTTACAATTTACTGGGGGAAACACGTACTAGTAAATCAGCATAAAACATATACAAAATAAATTCGTCTGGGGTAAGCACTAAAAATTGAAGGGATCAGGAAGGTGGCATTTCAGATGAAGGTCAATGGCACTAGGAATTACAAGAGATGGAGATGTGGAGGAAGGGCATTCCAGATCTGGGGAACAGCCTGTGTCAAGGCTCAGAAGCTGGAGATGAAACAGATTCTCTGTAATGAAGCATTTATGATGAGGAGTTATATAAAATAAATCTAAAAATCTAGGTTGTGGTCAGATTGTGAGGGGCTTTGGTGACAAACAAGGAGTTTTTCTGTTTTGCCCCAGAGGCAATAGGGAGCTACTGAAGCTTCTTCAATATTCATTAAACTTTGTGTCCAAGAAATAGTCCAACACCCTAATGTGATCTTTTAAATTGGATAAATTTTGAAATCTGTTAAACAGCCAGTTGTAATTGAATTGTGAATAAGGGACTTTAGGACAAGAGATAAGACAATGTTTGCAAATACTAGAAAGACAAGAGCAGAATAATATTAAAACAAAAAGCAACCCATATATTCCTGCATCAGGAAAGTAGGAATGTGAATAATGTCTATCTACATCACAGTTTAGAAAAGAACTGAAGAGCAAAGGCAGGACTTCTGTACTTGCAGGGCAGTTAAGGGCCACTTGCCCTTATCTCTCTCCTTCAAGGATGACATAGACTAGGCTCAGGAGTGACCCGTCTCTGAGAGCTAAGATTTCCATCTCTCACTCTGTACAGGATTTCTCAGTTAATAGAAGTCTCAATGCATTTCAGAGGAATGGTTCTATTAGACTCCAGGAACATTCCTTTATGGCTGGCTCCTTTGTTCTTGGAGTTATTTTAATAATTTTTTTAAGCTGATGTTCTACTTCATCCCCAGCAACATATACAGGTGCTAAGGCAAATAATTTGGGCAATAGCAATGTAAGATTCAGAGCATGCTGGATCTGGAGTTCAAAGTTATAGAGATTCTGGGTTCAAATCCCGTCTCAGTTTTTTATTACCTGTGTGACTTTAGGCAAGTCACTTTCTACTCTAGGTCTCAGTTGGACCTTCCAACTCTGAATCTGTTATCCTACGAACTGCTGAAATCAAGTGACAGAAAATTTGTTAAGCATTTCTTAAAACTTGAAGCTATCTTGAAAACTGTAACCTTCTCTTCTGTCCTCACTTTCCTAAATTTAGATGTCTCTCTTCCCTTTAAGGAATATTAGATTCATCCATCTCTTTTCCTGTAATTCATAGCTATAGAGACTTGCCTGGGGGGACTCAGAGATTAAGTGATTTACCCAGGGATACACAGCCAAGATGTGTCAGAGGTCAGACTTCAGCCCAGGTGTTCCTGGCTCCAAGGCCAGCTGTCTATCCACTACCTCATGTTGCCTTGGCTAGAAGATACTAATATTAGATTCCTTTTATAAGGTAGTTATGTGATAAAATAATGTATTAGGAATTATTTGGACATATGAGCTAAAACTTACCCAAAGTATTTAATAGACAGCTTAGTCCTTTATGCCTAACATGCACACCATTATATTCAAGAAGAACTTATGTGAGTGTGAATTGTTGGGTATAATCCATCAAGAGACTCTGTCTGAATATAATCTTGCCCTCACCGAGGTTTCCCTTTTAACAAAGATTTTAAAAACAAAAGCATAAACATTTTTTTTAAAACTCTTCAGTAAAACCAACCAGTATATTAACCATGTCTGAGAATATATAGGATATTTCTCACCCATCACCTCTACCTCTGTAATAATAAACTTAGCATTTATATAGTCCCCTCCTGGATGATTGCCTTGCTGTGGTGGTGGGGCGTGCATATGTCAATGAAACTATGAGCTATGCTATGCAAGATGACCCAAGACAGGTCATAGCAGAAAAGTTCTGACAAAAGGTGATCCATTGGAGAACAAAATGGCAAACTACTCTAAGATCTCTGCCAAGAAAACTTCACAGTCAGCATTAAAATGACAAAGGAGAAAACATCAGAAGATGAGTTCCTCAGGTCACAAGGTGTCCAGCACCCTACTGAGGAAGACTGGGGGACAACTACAAGTTTTAAAGTTCTGCATTCAATATTCCAGCAAATTTGGAAAGCTCAACAGTGGCCACTGGATTGGAAAAGATCAGTTTATGTTCCTGATCCTAAAGAAGGGAAATGACAAGGAATAATCAAATCACCAACAACTGAGCTCATTTCACACACCAGCAAAGTTATGGTTAACATTCAGCTAGCTTCAGCAATATGTGAACCGAGAACTACCAAAAGAGAAGGCTGGTTTTTGAAGAGGCAGAGGAACTAGGGACCAAATCGCCAATATTCCCTGGATTATGCAGAATGCAAGGGAGTTTCAGAAAAACATCTACCTCTGCTTCATTAACTACCCTAAAGCCTTAAGTTGTGTGTGGACCACAACTATATGTGGCAAGTTCTCAAAGATATGGGAGTACCAGATCATCTTGTCTCCTGAGGAACCTGTGTGCAGGTCAAGGAGCAACATTTAGAACAGAACATGGACTGATTTAAGATCAGAGAAGAGGTGCAACAAAGCTATATATCATCACCTTATTTAACTTATATGGAGAGTACATACTGTGAAATGCCAAGCGGGATGGATTAAAAACAAGAATTAAGGGTGCCAAGAGAAATATCAACAATTTCAGAGGTGCAAATGATACCACTCTGATGGCAAAAAGTAAAGAATTAAGAAGCCTCTTGATGAGGGTGAAAGAGGAGAATATAAAAGCTGGCTTGAAACTTAACATAAAAACAAAACAAAACAAAAAACAAAACTAAGATCTTGGCAACCAGTTGCATCACTTCCTGGCAACTAGAAAAAAGGGGAGAAAAGGGAAACAGTGTTAGATTTCATATTCATGGGCTCAAAGATCACTGCAGAAGGTAACTGAAGTCATGAAATTAAAAGACATTTGCTCTTTGGAAGGAAAGCTATGACAGATATGGACAGCATACTAAAAAGCAGACATATCCTTGCTGACAAAGGTCTGTATAGTCAAAGCTGTGGTTTTTCAAGTAGCAATGTATGGCTGTGAGGGATGAACTATAAGGAAATCTGAGTGCTGCAGAATTGACACTTTCAAACTGTGTTGAAGACTTTTGAGATTTCCTTGGACAACAAAGAGATCAAGATCAAACCAGTCAATACTTAAGAATCAATTCAGGCTATTCACTGGAAGGTCAAATACTGAAGTTGAACCTTAAATACTCTGGCCACATAATGAGAAGATGGGACTCATTGGAAAAGAATCTGATTTGGGAAAGATTAAAGGCAAAAAGAGAAGAAGACAGCAGAAAATGAAATGGATAGATAGTTCTGGAACATGAATTTGGATAGACTTTGAGAGATAGTGGAGAATAGAAAGGTCTGGCATGCTGTGATCCATGTGGTCAAAAAGAGCCAGATATGACTGAATGACTAAACAACAGCATTTATGTTCGCAAAACTTTACATGTGATCTCGTTTGATTCTCATAGCAACTGTGTGAGACAGTGCTAGTATTATCCCCATTCTATAGATAAGGAAACTGATCTTAGAGGGGTTAAATGACTTTTCCAGGGTCACATTGCTAGTAAGTATTTGAAATCAGAGGAACGAGAGGAAGGACAGAATAAAAGGAGCAGTCAACTCTTCTCCAGGGTCAAATTTGATCAGTACAATTACACAGCACTTAATTTTTTTTTTAAATGGTTCTTTCCACTTACATTTTGGTAGCAGTTGCATATATTGTTTTCCTGGGTCATATATATTTCCTGGGTCAATCAACCAATAAGCATTTATTGACTACAATGTGGTAGGCACTGTGAAGACAAAAGATCAAAATGAAACCTCAAAGAGCTTAAATTCTATTGAGGGAGACAGTCTGGTACATGCAAACACACACAAAATAAACAAGAGGTAATTTGGGGGTGGGAAGGGATAAGCTGCTAGGGTGGGAGAAGGAATCAAGAAAGCTTCCATGTAGAATGCTTTGATCTGAATTTTGAAGGAAATAAGGAATTCTGAAAAGTGGAGAGGAGTATGGAATCCATTCCGGACTTGGAATATAGCCCAGGTACAAAAATGAAAGATGGAATAGTGTGTGTGAAGAACAAGAAAAAAGTTAACTAGTCTAACTAGAATAGAATGTAGAAAGGAAAATAATAAATAGGATTCCTGGAAAAGCAGGTTGGGAGTCAGGCTACAAAGCTTTAAAAGTCAACCAGGAGCTTAAATAAAGGGTAACCACTGGAGTGTGAGAAGGGGGGCAACCTGGTCAAATTTGTACCTTAGGAATATCATGTTGGCATTTTGTAGAGGATGGAGAGGAGAAAGACATGGGCCCAAGATACTGCTTTCTCCTGGTTCTCCTCCTACCTCAGTCTCCTTTGTTGGATCTTCCTCTATTCCACACTCAGGTATCTCCCATAGGTTCTGTCCTGGGCTGCCTTCTCTTTTCCCTCTATGCTATTTAACTTGGTGGTCTCAGCTGTTCCCATGGAAAATTATTATTTTAGGCAGATGATTCTCAGATTTGTCCAGCCCCTACTTCTCTTCTGACCTCCAGTCTCAAGTAGACATCTTTTTTTTTTTTTTTGCTTTTTGGAGGGCAATTGGGGTTAAGTGACTTGCCCAAGGTCACATGGCTAGTTGTTGTGTTAAGTGTCTGAGGTCAAATTTGAACTCAGGTCCTCCTGACTCCAGAGCCAGTGCTCTCCTCACTGCGCCACCTAGCTGCCCCGACTAAGTAGACATCTTAAACTCAACATGTCCAAAACCAGAATTCATTATCTTTTCCCCTAATCCCTCCTCTCTTCCCAATTTCCTTATTACCATCCTGATTCAGACCCTCATTACCTCCTGCCTAGACTATTGCCAGTAGCCTTCTTAGTTGGTCTCTACCCACTCCAGTCTAGCCAGCACTCACCTGCCCAAGTGATCTTCCTAAAGAACAGGCCTGACCATGTCATCTCCTACTTGATAAATTCCAGTGACTCCCTATTACATCCAGGATAAAATATAAAGATTCTCTGTCTGGCCTTTAAAAACCTTCACAATCTGACCCCTTCTTTCCTTTTCAGCTCTTACACTCCACATACCTTCACTCAGTCAACAATCCAGTGACAATGACCTTTTTGTTTTTCCTCAAACAGGACACTTTATCTCTTGGCTTCATGTCTTTTCATTGGCTGTTCCCCATACCTAGAAAGTTCTCCTTCCCTCTGCCTCTTTGCTTGATTGGCTTTCTTCAAGATTCAGCTCAAATTCTACGTTATACAAGTGACCTTTCTCAGTCCTCCCACCATTGCCTTCTCTCTCAGATTACCTCCTAGCTGCACTGTATCTCTTGTATGTACAGTTGTGTTTTACCTACCCTCTTAGAATGTGAGTTCCTTGACAGCTGGGATTATATTTTTGCCTTTCTTTGAATCCTTAGCATTTAGCACAGTGCCTGGTATGCAGTAAACACTTAAGAAATGCTCTTGGCTGGCTTTGTAACTACTCTATTGCAATAGTTCAGTCAAGAGGTGATGACAGCCTGCACTAGGGTGGCAGCTATGTGAGAAGAGAAAGCTAGATGAGAGAAATGTTGTGGAGGTGGAAATAATGAGACTCGGCAACCGTAGGGGAAATGAGAGTGAGGAGTGAAGAATAGTGCCAAGCTCAGGAACCTCCGTGACTGAAAAGATGATCTCAAGAGAAATAGAAAATTTCACAAGGGGGACAGATTTGGAGAGAAAATTAATGAGTCTATTTTCTTCACTATGTATTAGTTTGTCTAAGTCTCCCAATGTTTCTCTTTGCTCTTCATATTAAAAAAAATAAATTTCATTGATATTTTTTTCTCTTATTATCTCACGCTCCCATCTCTTATAACAAGGAATAAAAAAGGAAAGGAAAGTAGCTCTGCAAGATTGGCCCACATATTGAAAAAGCTGACCTATATTCTCTTCCATATCTATAATCCCCCTCCTCTACAAAGAAGGGAGATCTCTGGTTGGGATCAAGTTTAGGAATTACAACCCCATGGAATTCAGTTTCAATTGTTTTACTGTCATTCTTCCCATTTACATTGTTATAATCCAAAGCATATTGTTCCCCTGGTTGTTTACACTTTTCATTATCCCCTGAGTCCTTTGTGTCTGTAATGTTCATAAGGCACAGAAGTAATCTGACATCCATGGGTCATACTTTGCTTCACCATTTTGCACTGGAAGGGCTCCTACTTTGTTTCTGGTTCTTGGCTAAAACAGGTGCTACAATTAGTATTTTTTCATATATGGGATCTTTCTTTCCCTAGTGAATATAGTGCCAAGTCTGAAGCCAGGAAGTCATCTTCCTGAGTTCAAATCTGGCCTCAGACATTTACTAGCTCTGTGACTCTGAGCAAGTCACTTCACCTTGTTTGTCTTAGTTTCCTCACCTGTAAAATGAGCTGGAGAAGAAAATGGCAAACCACTCCAGTATCTTTGCCAAGAAAACCCCAAATAGGTTCATGAAGAATTCAACACAATTGGAAAATTACTTAACAAGGATTTCTAAATCAAAAGGTATGGACATTTTAATCACTTCGTATGTGCAGTTCTACATTGTTTTTCTGAATGGTTTGATTGGTTTACAACTCAGGCTACGGTAAATTAGTGTGTCCCTCCCACATTGGCTATTTCTACCTTTCCCCATCTTTATTAGTTTGCTGGGAAGCAAAACATAAAAGTGGTTTTAATTAGCATTTTTCTCATTAATAGCAATTTGGTACAATATTTAATGTTTGGTACTAGTTTGGAATTCTTGAGACTGTTTATTCATATTCTTTGACCACCTGTCCACTGATTCTTGGTTTTATATATTTGTGCTGGTTACCTTGAATACATTAGTCCCTTACCAGAAAATATTTGTTTTTCCCCCATCAATAGTTTCCCTTTATATCCTAACTGCACTGATTTTGTCCATGCAAAGGATTTTCAATTTCATGTAGTATAATAAAAATGATCTATTTAACCATTATGATTTCCTTTATCCCTTGTTTGGTTAAGAAATGTTTCTCTAGTTATAGTAGGAAAAGGTACATTCATCCATGTTTTTTAAAAAAACGATGCAATCAGAGGGCGGAGCCAAGATGGCAGAGTAGAAACAGGACTTTCCACAGCTCTGCCTTCGACCTCCTCCAATACATGTAAAAAATTACTCTAAACAAACGTTAGAGTGACAGAACCCACAAAGTGACAGAAAGAAACAAATCTCCTGCTAAAGGAAGCCTGGCAGGCTGTCAGGAAGGGTCCATTGCAGTGCCCTGACTGAGCATGGTTTTAGCCCCAGGGCAGCCCCGACCAGCAGTAGCTGGAGCAGACTTCACAAGAGTAAATCACCAGCAGCTACAGTGGTTTCCATACTTCTCAATCCACAAACGCCAAAGACAAAGTGAAAGGTCAGTGTGGAACTTTGTTGGTCTGGCTGCTGCCCCTGGAGGGTGAGAAGCAGAGGAGGTGCAGTGGCTGCAGCTGCTGCTGTGTGGCTGCTTCTGGTGCTCCTGGCCTGCAGATTGTAGGGGGACCAAAGGCCCATTCAGAGGGTAATTGCTTTTGCTTTGATCTGCTTGGATCTAGATCGCAGTCTTGGGTGGTGGACCTGGGGTGTGTGACCAGAGAACCAGAGCACGTGGGGGCTGTAGAGAGGGCACCCATCTAACAGCTCCAGCAGCTGCAAAAACCCCAGCGATTTGGGACATAGCTCTCTCCATTCTGGAAGCAGAGTTCTACCATGGCAAAGAGCTCAAAAGTCAAGTAATTGGCTGCCAATTTATGCAAGCAACAGAAGCAGAAACAGACGATAGAATCATTTTGGGGGGACAAAAAGGATCAAGGCATGGAGTGGGAGGAAGACATCAAAGACAGAACTCCTGCATCAAAAGCCTCCAAGAAAATATGAATTGGTTACAGGCCATGGAGGAGCTCAAAAAGGATTTTGAAAATCAAGTAAGAGAAGTGAAGGAAAAATTGGGAAGAGAAATGAGAATGATGCAAGAAAATCATGAAAAGTGCATCAACAGCCTGCTAAAGGAGACCCAAAAATACACTGAAGAAAAAAACACCTTAAAAAATAATAAAAAGATGCCCAAAAAGCCAATGAGCAGAAGAACTCTTTAAAAAGCCAAATTTGCCAGATGGAAAAGGAATTTCTGAAGAGAATAATTCCTTCAAAATTAGATTGGAGCAACTAGAAGCTAATGACTTTATGAGAAATCAAGATACCATAACAGATCCAAACAAATGAAAAAAATAGAAGGCAACGTGAAATATCTCATTAGAAAAGCCACTGACGTGCGCAGTGAGTAAAGTGCTGGCCCTGTAATCAGGAGGACCCGAGTTCGGTTCTGGCCTCAGACACTTAACACCCACACAAAAAAATTAGCTTGTAACCTTGGGCAAGTTACTTAACCCCAATTGCCCTCCAAAAAGCAGCAAAAAAACAAAAACAAAAACAAAACACTGACCTAGAAAATAGATCCAGGAGAGAAAATTTAAAAATTACTGGTCTACCTGAAAGCCATGATCAAAAAAAGAGTCTAGACACCATCTTTCAAGAAATTATCAAGCAAAATTGCCCTGATATTCTAGAAACAGAGGGAAAAATAGAAATTGAAAGAATTCACTAACTGCATCTTGAAAAAGATCCCAAAAAGAAAACTCTTAGGAATATTATAGCCAAATTCCAGAGTTCCCAGATCAAGGAGGAAATGCTACAAGCAGACAGGAAGAAACAATTTGAGTATTGTAGAAACACAATCAGGATAACACAAGACCTAGCAGCTTCTACATTAAGGGATTGAAGGGCTTGGAATATGATATTCTGGAGGTCAAAGGAGCTAGGACTAAAGCCAAGAACCACCTACCCAGCAAAACAGAGTATAATGCTACAGGGAAAAATATGGTCATTCAATGAAATAGAGGACTTTCAAGCATTCTTGATGAAAAAACCTGAGCTGAACAGAAAATTTGTCTTTCAAATACAAAAAGCAAGAAAAGCATGAGAAGGTAAATAAGAAGAAGAAATCATAAGGAACTTATTAAATTTGAACTATTTACACTCCTACATGGAAAAATGATAACTGTAACCCATAAAATTAGACTTTTCTCAGTATGAGGATAGCTGAAGGGAATATATATATGTATGTATACATACATACATATATATATATGTATAGGAGAATGTATGTGTATATAAATATATATGTGAGTATAAGCATTTGTATGTTCATGTATACATAGACAGAGGGCACAGGATGAGTTGAATATGAAGGGATGATATTTTTAAAATATAATTAAGAGGTGAGAGAGGAATTTATTGGGAGAAGAAAGGGAGTGATAGATTAGGGTAAATTATCTCAAGAAAACTGTTACAATGGAGGGGAAGAGCTGGAAGGTGAAAGGGAATGGGACAACATGATTCTCATTGAATTTGGCCTAAGGAGGGAATAACACACACCCTCAATTGGGTATCCTACCCTACAGGATAATAGGGGGGTAGGAAATAAGAGGGGGGAGGAGAGAAGGGAGGGCAGATTGTATGAGAGGGTAGTTAGAAGCAAACATTTTTGAAAAGGGACAGGGTTAAAAGAGAAAATAGAATAAGTGGGGGGAGGGATAGGATGGAGGGAAATATAGTTAGTCTTTCACAATATAACTACTATGGAAATGATTTGGGTAACTACACATATACAAACTATACTGAATTGCTTATCTTCCTAGTGGGGGGTGGGTGAGGAGGGAAGAAGGAAAAAAAAATCTGGAACTCTAAAGTTTTAAAAACAAATGTTTAAAAATTAGTTTTTTACATGTAATTGGGAAATTAGATATACTGGCACTGGGGTATAGAAACCCATCTTGCCCTACTAGAAAGTTAGGGGGGCGAAGGGGGAGGATATATGAGAGAACAGATGGGGGGAAGAGGCATTCAGTAGGCTTGCTATTTTGGGGTGAGGGTTAGGGGAAAGACGAGGAGAGAAAAAATTGTAATTCCAAATCTTGTGGAAATGAATGTCGAAAACTAAAAATAAATTAAAAATTTGAAAAAAAATTATGCAATCTTTCATGTCTAAGTCAGTATTTGGCACTTACCATAAACATACTGCATGTCAATTATGTGAGAGGCAACCTGTTTTTGGTCTAATTACTCTTCAGTTTTTCCGGAACATTCAATATCAAGCAATTCTTATCAAAAGTCCTTCCCAACTAGTTTATGTTCTTGTTTTTTAAAAAAATAATCGTTTCCAATTCTTGCTTATCTAATTCCAATTTACTGAACTACTTTTTAAATTTTTTAACCACTATCAGATAGTTTTGGTCATCACTGCTTTGTAACTTGCGCCCTGGCAGTGCTATTTCTCCTTTACTCCTGCTTTTTCCCTATTATTCTCCCTGAGATTCTAGATCACTCAAATGATTTAAAAAAAATTTTTTTCTAACTCTATAAATAAAGTAACTCCTTAGTAGTTTAATTGGTATTACACAAAATCTATTAATGAATTTATGGGGCTTTTACTGGTAAAGTCCAACAATAAAAAATGGATAGATACTCCTGCAATTTTTAAATTCATTCCTTATTTTCTTAAAGTTCTGCAATAGTACTTACACAGTTTGAATGTATCTCAGAGTATTGACTCTCAGATATTTAATGCATCTTATATTTTTTAGGGCAATTAGATTGCTGGGCCTGTAATCAGGAAGACCTGAATTAAAATCCAGCCTCAGACACTTACTAGCTGTGTGACCCTGGACAAGTCATTTAACCTGTTGGCCTCAGTTTCTTCATCTGTAAAATGAGGTGGAAAAAAGAAACAGCAAATTACTCCACTATCTTTGCCAAGAAAACCCCAAATGGCATCACAAAGAGTCAAACATGACAGAAATGACTGATTATAGTATTTTTTTTGGAGGGCAATTGGGGTTAAATGACTTGCCCAAGGTCACACAGCTAGTTTTTTGGTGTGTTTAAGTGTACGAGGTCAGATTTGAACTCAGGTCCTCCTGACTCCAGGGCCGGTGCTCTATTTACTGCGCCAGTTAGCTGCCCAGATTTGTTATTGCTATAAAGAAATGCATATTCCCTGGGGTTTTCTAAGTAAATTATGTCATTTGTAAATAGGGATAATCTTATCTCCTTTTTTGTCAATATGTATGCCTTTCTTACCTTATTGCTATCACTAGCATTCCTAGAACTATGTTAAATAACAGGGATGATGTGGTATTTTTGCTTTAAGCTTGCATTTACTGTGAAAGTAAATAACGTACAATTTTGGTTGTTCTAACAAAGTATTGACTGTTTAACAGCAAATTAATTTTTTAACATTTATAAAGCACTTACTATGTGCCAGGCACTGTGCTAAGAGCTTTATGATTGTTATCTTCACAACAATCCTTGGAGGTAGGCTCTATTATTATCCACATTTTACAGATAAGGAAACTGAAGCAAACAGTATTTAAGTAATTTAGCCTAGGTTCACAGAACTAGTAAAGGGTCTGAGAATGGATCTGAACTCAGGTCTTCCTGACTCCAGGCTCAGCACTTCCTCTGCTGTGTCACCTAGCTGTCCTAAAAAAAACCCAAAACCCAGATACATTAATAATTAACATATCAATTACTTTCATATAAACAGTTTGTTCTGCAGTTTTTTGTTTTTTGTTTAGCAATCGGGGTTAAGTAACTTGCTCAAGGTTACACGGCCAGTTATTTCTGGGTGTGGTGCTGAGTGTCTGAGCCCGGGATTCGATCTCCAGGTCTTCTCAACACTGGAGCTGGTGCTCTTACTTGCTGTGCTACCTGGCCGCCCCTGTTCTGCAGTTCTTAAACATGCTTGAAAAGTTTGCTGTCACTATATATTCTGGAAGCAACTTCAGGTTCTCTTCTCACCCCTTTCAGAATTCTGCAGAGCAATAACCTGGAATAATTTGTAAAACCATGCCTAGTTTCCCTAGGGGAGAATGGAAGGTAGGGGGACATATGGGCCACATAGAGGTGGTGGGAAAGGAGATAAATGGGATGGATTCCTCATGGGCTGACCAAGACTGGGAAATTAATACAAGCAAAAGCAATAGAGACCCTTTATGTGAAAGATAAGATGATGGGACCCTCAGTATAAGATAATACAATATTTCTTAAAACCCAGAGGCATTCTGGCCCTGAGTTTGAGAGATCTATAATACTGTCAGTCAGGATTCTAGTGTAATTCCCCTTTTAACATCCCTACCTGTCTTCCACCTCCTCAAAAGCTGGCACTATCTCCTAGAATGAGAGTAGAGGAGTGTTGGAACAGCTGCAGGAGAACAGTAGACAGTTTGGAGAACCATTATACCTGTTGAGAATAGAGCACATTGGTAGTAGATTGGTAGCAGAGCAGGAAAGATGCTGTCAAAAGGACAAGGCAAGGGAGCCTGAATGGAGGAAAAATTATTTACAGGACTTAGAGAGGGAGAGGTCCAAGAGCTTATCTGGTTCAAGCTCTGCATTTTAAAAAAGAGGAAACTAAGATCCAGAGAGATTAAATGACTTGCCCAAGATAGCACAAGTAGTGACAAAGGCTGTGAACCCAGGTCCTCCAATGCCAAATCCTGTCAGCAAAAGCTGACGAAAAGGAAACTATTAGTGCCCAGTGAAAAGAGTTGGCTCGGGGCTCCACAGACCTTTCAAAACCTTACTGTAGGAATCCACTCAGGGTAGTATTTTAAGTCACAAGGACTGCCAACAGGTTCCAGGGAAGAAGGTGGCTTCCCATTAGAAATGGCTTCTTGACTTTCTATGGACTCAGATATAAACCCTTTTCCATTGCAGGGGGTCCAACTCAGCGTAGTACTACATGTCACTTGAACTGTAAAGGTCCTAGGGAAAGGCATCAATCTAATGGAAATGGAAGAGGTGGTATTGGCTCCAAACTCACCATAAAACCTATGTTTGGTATCTAATGCTTTTAAGGAGATCTGTTGCCACCACTGCAGGAGTGCCAATATTGCCACCCCCAGGTTCTACCTATGTGGAGAGTAAATAAGCCAGAGAAATAAGTCCTCAAATTAAACCTGGTCATGGGATCATAGAAACAGAAGGGACTTTAGAGGTCAGATTGTTACCCCCCCTTTACAGATAAGGAAATTGAGGTACAGAGGATTGGATTAAGTGACTTTCCCAAGGTTTTATAGGTTAAGTAGAAGAGCTGGGATTCCAATCCAGGTCATCAGGCTCCAAACCCAGCACTCTTTCTACTATACTGCTATCAGGAGAGAACCTTTGACAGAAGGGTCACATAAGCATTCTTCTTACAATGTTGGGGTTACATCATTTGAGATTCAAAATTAAGCCCAGACTCTATCTGAAGAAGAGTGGAAAGAGCACTGATTGGAAGCCAAGAGACGCGGAACATAGCGCTGTCCTTACTCTTAGAGCTGCATGATCTTAAGCAGGCAAAAGCTCTCAGAGGCCATCAAGACTTGTTGTTGTAGTCTGTAAAAAGATGGATTAGATGACCTCCAAGGCCCTTTCTAACTGGAACGTGTATTTTATTCTAGAATTCATGCTTTATTCTAGAATAGTCTTCAAATTATGGGGTTTAACTGTCACATTTGAACTTAGTCTTCAAACACAGAGAAATCATAGTTTGGAAAGTCAGTGGCCATCTCAGGTACTTTGGTTGTTGGCCACACCTGCCAATCTCCTTGTTATTTATTCAGGAGTGGCTATGCAAAAAGTTGTAATGATATAACGATACTTTAATATTGGCAACAAAAACACTGCTGATTCTAATGGGAAGGATACCCATATTTTTTTTTTTTTTTTTTTTTTTGGAGGGGAAATTGGGGTTAAGTAACTTGCCCAAGGTTACATGGCTAGCTTTTGAGTGTGTGTGTGTGTGTGTGTGTGTTGTGTCTGAGGCCAGAACAAAACTCAGGTCCTCCTGATTCCGGGCCCAGCACTTTACTCACTGTGCCACCTAGCCACCCCATACCCATTTTCTGAGCCAGAAAATGTAATTCAAGCACCAGCTCGGCCACTCTACCACCAGAAGCCTCAAGTTTCCTCACCTACTAGCTGAGGGGACTCAACAGGATGGTCTCACAGGTTTCTTCCATTTTCACCACTCTTCCCATCTCTAACTATACCTGACTGGGTGATGATGGAAAAACTAGGATTTCTATGAACTTCTCCCCACAGTCAAACTTCAAAGTGGCCACACTCTCTATTCCATGAAGGCATAAAATTAGATTGAAGAACTCTTGTTTTCTAGCTCTTTGACTTTATAATTTATAAGGGATTTTCATCAATAACCTGTGAGTTAGGTACAAAAAAGTCACACTCACTCTTTCATGCTATGACTTAAACCTATTCAAGAACACATGTTCTGGAGACCTCAAATTTGACTAATCTGTGTGGTAGTTTGCCCAGAGAAATCACAGCTAAACTCTCACCAATGACAATTTGAAAAACATTATTTTGATTGTTGTCCACTTCCTTCCTGTTCCTCTTAAGATATGGTGATGGCACTGGCTCCTCTGATATCTCCTATATTACATACATTGTGAAAAAACTGTGAGAAATTATCTACTGCTTCTGTCTTTGAAAATGTCAGAATACTGGACCAGAAATTAGGAGTTTTAGCTTGACCAACACTAAATAACTATGTAACCTTGAGCAATCACTACCTTCGTGTCTTTTCTGTGTCTGTAAAACTAGAATAATCTAACACCTTCTGTAATTAATTTCAAGGACAGCAGTAAGGATCAAATGACATCAAGGTCTAAGTGTAAAAACAAAAGGCAAACCTTCAGATTTGATGGTTTTGCTATGCTTCATTGTTGTCTGTAGTGGAGATTTCTTTCAAATTTGTATTAAACCTTATTTCATTTTCCAGACTGAACTCGTCAAGTAGACACCTGGGATTCTAACCCAGGGGCTAGGAAAAGTTACAGGAAGGGGCAAAGGTGAGTAGCATGCTCTGAACCTGTCTCTAACTTGCAGCAAGTAATGTATCTCCTGCAAAGGTAGATTTGAATGATTTTTTGTTTCTTTTCTGTGTTCCATAAATGGTGAATTGTTCTAGTGTAAATGCTTCTGGGCTATGAAACTTTGGTCCTTTAGAGTTGCTGATGCCAATGATGGAGGGAATGGAATTGAATCAATTTCAGGGAAAATTTTCTAGAAACATTCTAATGACTGTGAGCATCAGTTGTACTACAATAATTCTACACCTTTCTTCTATACAGAATTGTCATATAGTCTTAATTAGTTCCTTTGTTTCTCAGTTTTCTCATCTATAAAATGGAGACAACTATATGTAGGGGATATTTATAAAGATGAATGGATAGCTGAAAATCCTTTTGAAAGCATATTTCATTATACAGAATACTAAGTAGAATTCTTTCCCCAATGCTCAATGACCTTGTGTTATCTTAGAGGCAGAGTTCAACTTGTTAAAATTATTGTGTCAAAAGTTATTCATTTCCATATTGGATACAGACATTTAAAAGCCATTAGACAGACAATTTCCTAGAAAATCCCCAGTCTAATTATGCCACAATCAAGTGCATACTAACAGAGCTATGAATCTGAACTATAGCTGAGATTAAAATATTTCCTAGAGATTATGTTACAGATTCTCTATGCATACAAATCCATATTTGTATAGCATGGCATGTATACATAACCATTAGTTTATTTCCCACATGAGGAAAATAAGAAAAGAGATCCCAACAAAGTTGATTTTGAATGCTCACTGTAACCAGGGTGCCTCTTCCAATGACGGTACAATAACGGGCCCCAAAAGAACAATCGGGGATTATTCAAGTCAATTTCATTGTCATGCTTTGACTAAAAACAAAAGAACAAAAACAAAAATCTACCACATCCAGGAAAAAAAAATATGCCTCCCCAAATCAAGAGATTGAGTTTCTGTTCCAAAGGACATGTCAGATTTTTTTGTATCAGCTTTCATTTATTTTTCTATGAAATATTAAGAAAAAGAAGTTTGGTTCTTTAAAAATGTTTTCTATTGACAATATGGATACCTGAAATAGAAGGACTTGTCGAAACCCTTCAATAGCAAATCTTGTCCAGTTTAACTTTTCAGACTGGTCCCAGAAAATCTCTTTATGTGTCAAAGTATTTACTCAATGGTGTAGGAAACACTACCATGATGAGGAGTTTTGATAATGCCAAGTTTTACTTCAAGCATGCAATTACAATAGCTTGCCAACAGACTGACCTTTACTCTGTAAAATAGTCATATAAGCTTTCTATTTAGCAAGAACAGCTAATCCCACTGTAGAAATTCATATTAAATTATATTTCCTGTTGAAATTATATTTTTGGACCCATTTAACCTAAATGATTATATTAGTCGAATAAAAATAAATTTGAAAGATTATGTTTTCCTAAGATCATGATGACAAGTTAAATTTTTTCTAATAGTGACAAACAATAGCATGTTTCAGGGAGTAGGGTATGGAGAAGGGAGTCAGGCCTGTGATTTCATTAATGTTGGGAACTCCCAATGAGGTAATTCCCTCTACTAATGCAAATCAACACCTTTTCTACAACTTACAGTGTTAAGAGTTGTCTGGGACACTGAAAGGTTAAGTAACTTTTTCAGGGTCACAAGTCATCATGTGACTCTGAGGCTGGATGTTTATCTGATTGTGTATACTGCACACTGTTACCAATGGAGAAAAAATTTATAATGGGCCAATAGTTCTAATTATGTGATTTTGGGGGGCTGAAGTATAAATTCAAAACCATAATGTATACATACTAAAAAATAACAGATATATTAGTAAATCACTTTCAACAGGAAAAGAGTAACTCTTAGAAGAGACAAAGATATGACACTTGATCCTAGGAAGAAAAAGCTCATAGACACCAAATAAGATATCCTTATTACTTTTAGCATGTTAAAAACAATGACACAAAAATGTATACAGTTAAAAACTGTTATAGGTGACATAAGAAAATAGTGTGTATATATTTCATATATATATATAAATCTACAGTATTTACCATTGTTGATATATGTGAGTGTGTGTATATATATGTATGTATATGCACATACATATATACACACACACACATATTTGGGGGAGGCAGCATAGGTGCTACTAGCATAAAGTAAATTATACAGTGTAGTTTATTATAAATCACAGAATCAAGGTTTAAATTTTAAGGTTAACATCCTCGGCTACATTATATACATATATCCCAAGCTGCTATCAGCAATCTAAATCAATAGCCCAGTGATACTAATAATCAGAATTTCTTCGTGATTCAGTGTAGTGTTTAGCTATTAATATGCTGTGTTCTATCATTTAAAATATTATCAAGTTCATTAAAATTACATCAGATACATTATATACATAAACAAGATCTATCACATTCACTAGTTCACTAAATAAATGTTACTTCCATTTTCAAAGGCATTCAATTTCTGTACCTTAAAACTTTAAAGAATTGACCTGCAGCAAGAAGAGGCTACGATGCCTATTTCTTTGATTCAATAAAATTTTCTATTATTCAAATATTATGAAAAATAATTCTAACACCAAAATCTTCAATTACATACAAAAAACAATGTGTGTATTTTCTTGAATTGCTCAAGATTTGACCTTGTATGTATACTGTAATATAGCTTGTCTAAAGAAATGTCCTCTAAAGACCAATGTAAAAGTACATAATTTGACTTGAAGTTTTTTCCAAAGTGGAAAAAAGCAAAGGAATACTTTCAAAAAGAATGAAAATCACACTATTTTTTAAAAAAAGACAAGTCACTTTAGATTCCTACTGACAACTGGGATAATTTTTACATTCATTTTTAATAATAATAATAATTTAACAGCCTGATAATGTAGCACATCCACTGGCCCCACTGCTGTAACTTCTTACATGGGATGGCTATGCTTCAGCATATCTTTTGTATATGGCAAGGACCATTTTGCTCTTTGCCTTAGAAGGGCCAAAACTAAAACAAAACAATGGTTATTTTTATTTAAGTGACCTCATCATACGCTGCCTATGTGACACATATATCCCTGTAATCTAGCTGGCTTTTAAGCACCATTAAGGAAGTCAGCTCAGAAGGCTGCACTTCTTTTCCTTCCAATGTCTTTGCTTGTGTGTTTTTCGGGTTGAATGACAGATGACATAGACCAAAAGAGGAAAAAATGAGCATTCTTGGAGAAGTAGCAGGGCCATCATTTTAGTCAGTTTAGGACCCAGGTGAAGAAGGCAAATGGGTTAAAGCAAGCAAAATTCAAGGAAAGCTTTGCTTAAAAGACAAGTTAGAGAAAGTAAGCATACCATTAAATATCAGTTATTCTTGATAAATAATTGCTTTTCACTTTCCTGAACATTCTTGCTCAAACATGTCTGCATATGTCCCCAGATTTCTATTCAGAGATGATACATATACTACATATAGCCAGAAAAATACTCATTCTACATATGGTTTTTCAGTGCTATTTAAAAAAAATAAAGCTGGCACATGGAATTCTCTGTTCTGAAACATAAAGAATATGCAAATTAAAACTGAAAAGTACTAATGAATTAATATTGTGCGTACATCTCTCCATACTATTGCTATGTTTATATATGCTATTATTTTAAACAGGTTCAATAATGACACAACTTAAAATGCTCAATTTCGGGAGTATCTACCTGGAATGGAAAATGTTCTGATATATTCTTATTATCAACATACACAGAACTGCACAAGTTGTCCATAATTGTATAAAATACTGCTTTGGCAATTACAAACATAGCAATGTAGATCTTAAATGGTTTCTAGTCTCCTCTGTTAAGTAAACATAGTCGATTTTCATAGCAACACTGATTCATGTACAGAAAGTCCATCACGGTTTCTGTAGTGTGATGGAGGTGGTGCACCTGAATATTGATAACGGGGTGAACCAACATCTTCCAAAGATGGTGAAGTTCTATACCGTATTGGACTATCTACTGAAACAGCTGGAAGGTTATAATCCTGAATGGCTACATGCTGAAAAACTGTATGCTTTGGTAAGTTGCTGAAGTGACTTCTGTTAGCATCTCGGTTCCATGATTGTCCATATGCCTCAGGCCTATATGTGTAAGGAACTTCTGGCCATTTTCTGTTATCTGGCAAATAATCCACTGGAGGAATTATGAAGTCACCACCCATGGGGGACCTTGAATTGCCTGAATATGATCCTGTAGCACTGACATCAACAGGCAGGACTTCAATTCGATTAGATGGCAGCACAAGAGGGGCAGGGCGGCTATAAGATTTCTCTGCAGAAAAGTCTATGGAATGATTGGAGCCATAAGGTCTTCGAGAAGGGCTGATTTGAGTCCCATGGTTATAATGCAGAGGTACAAAATTAGTGTTAGCAGTACGGGCATGTTTTGGAGAACTTCCATGGTAAACAGGAGGGTTGCTATAGGATGGTGGTGGCATTTTCATATGACCTACACCATCAACTGAGGATGAATATCTTGGGGAATTTGGTGGCTGCACATTAAAGGTAAAATTATTTGATACTTTTGATGGACTAGAACCTCTCTCAGAATATTTTCTGGGGCTATTTGGGTAAATTAGTTTATTTGGACTTTGAGAGTGAGCTCTTTCTAATACTTCCTCAACGGAAGTCCCATTTTCATTTTCAGTTCCTGGTACATTGTCATACTGGGAGGCATTGGATCCCCGCTTACCTTCATCACCATCTAAAATTTTAACCTTCTGCCTTACATTTGATGACCATGTCTCAACTGGATTTGGGGGTGTGCCTACAAGTGTGTGATTTACTGTTCTACCTTTGCCTTCAATTGCATATTTTCCTGCTTTTTCAATGGCTGACATATCTGAAGGTTTATTCCACTTTGGTACAAAATCCCTCCGGATATTTGAAGTAGCATTAGAATTTTGGTTAGCTGCAGCATTGTTATATTGCTTAGAATTGTCTTGTGTACTTGGTGGTTGTTTTCTTCGAGTCTCTACCTCACTCCTAATCTTCCCACTATCTTTTTCTATTGAGTCAAGTCTCTTTACAGAAGGAATCTTTTCCCCTGCATTGATTGTACTTTGATGACGGGGCAACATTTCTTGTCTTTTGGGCGTTTCTGTGCTATCTGTTTTTTTGGATGTCTGGGAATTTGATATGCCAACATTCTTCTCTCCGTTGCTCAGGTGATTCACAACAGACTGAGGTTCAGGTGGAAGCTGCCCCAGAGGTTTCTTTGGATATTCATCTTCTTTGCCTAAGAGGAAAAAGAGAAATAAAGTTAGGCAGTTTATAATTGATACTGTACGAATTATATAACTTTAATAAAATACCATACAACATATAAAAATCTTTGTCTTCTGCTAATTAAAAATACTAAATGTTTTCTCAGCAATACAAGCTCGATCTGCTTATTTCTTTTCCTAAAAAGAAAAAAAATCCCAAGTCATCTATCCAATCTATCTTCATAACATCTCTTTCACTTTAACCAATTTCTGAATTTAGAAAGTTGGGAAATCTTGGAGAAAACTGTTCCCCTTCTCAGCTACAAGCCAAGATGGCCAAATTTAGAAGCCAAATGATGACTTAGAAAGGCTTCAAAGTTATTTCAATTTGAATAGTTAGTTGGAATAACTCCGATGACAACTGGAGAGATAAATGTTAGATATCATTTCTATATTTGATAGTGGATACCTGCTAGCTCTTAAAAGCAAGGTATCCTTTGGTAGGGAGCCTTTGGTTACACTGAGAAATGAATTTTGGTTAAATGTTAACTACCATATATTCTAGGGAAGATTTGTAGGTATGAACTAATAGTCACAAAACTTAAATTGTCTTACAAATTCTACAACTTTCTGCCCACATCTGATGCCTTAAATATCCTCCAGGTAAGCATATTCAAAAATTACATGCAGAGCAAGAGCTGCAAAATCAATATGCCAATACATAATAAATTTAATGTTTAAGCAACTGTAAGTTTACATTCTATGAAACATAGTTCTGAAAAACCACTATTAATATCCTACTATTAAGTTTGACCTTGTTTCTACACATATAAGCTGAGTTCAAGTTTAAGATAATCAGCATATCATATACAGAAAGAAAAAAGTACAGAACAGAAATCATTGATCTCAATACCTTAAAATCAAGAGACATAAAACTAAAATACAAAATAATATATGATAAATACCATAGAAATGCTACAAAATGTTTTAGAAATTCAAAAGAGGGACAAATAACTTCTAGTAGGAAGAGTATGAAAGGGTAACGGAATATTTAAATTCAGTCTTCTTAGACAAGTAATGAAATGAGTCAGTACAATAAAAAGTATTAACCTAATGCTCAATAATTCATCTTGATGGTAGTAATGAAAAATCTTAAAACAATTTTTTAAAATGTTAAAAGAAAACCTCTAATTGATCATTTGGGGAGGGGTGTAATAATATTCTTGAATAAAATAGGGGCTACTTAAAATGACTAATTTCATTATTTACTATTTTGTTCCAATGATAAATTGATTAAAAACTTAAAGCAGAAAAAAATGCTTCACTTCAAAAAAAAACTCCCTTGTTTCTGTGTGTGTTTCAGAAGAGCTTTCTCATCATCTTTTCATCAGCACATAGTGAAATACTCCATGAAATAAGATAAAAAGACATATTCCTTGCTGTCTGTGATCCATTTAAAATGTTTGTACTCTAAATACAAAAGCAAATATGACAACTATATGTGGTGGCTTAATTTAATTGCACATATTACTATTAATTTATGATTTCAGATAATTTTGAAGGAAGTACAAAATGGTATTACAAATCAAACCAGTAAATGTGGTTTTAAAAAATTATCTGCTATAATACTTATACCCGATAAATGTCATCTTGAGAAAAATAATAGAAGTCATCTGCAAGTAATACCTTAGCTTGAAATGTCTCTCATCTATTAAAAAAATCAATAATTACATACTCATGTAAATGCCAATAAAAAATTTACCAAAAAAAAAAAACTTTGAAAAAGATGTACAAAGAACAGTTCAGGGGTGGGGGAATACATTTACATGTCTCATATAGTTGAGTTTCATAAAACTAAAAGTAAAATCTAAACGGTTCTGTGGAATTAAAGTTGTGAAAGTTTTTTTGTAAATTCTTTTTTGCACATATTTCTGAACCTCAGAAAAACATCAATAGTAGCAATGTGGTTTAAGGCCAGTAGGCTGTTTATTATATAAGTAATAAAAAGGTATGGAAAGCACATTGGTTCAACAGCTGTGTGAAAAAATAGTCTCTGTTTAGCTTCTGTAGATACTCAATATACAAGAATGTATCCAATAGATCAGAATGTAGCTCAGGGCAAAAGAAAGTTTAAAAAAAGTTCTCATTTAGCTTTCGAGAAAGAGTTTTAACTAAGGGACAGAAGGGCAAAAATAAAGGGAAAGAGAGTAGAGTCAGGAGAGGAAAAACTATTAACTCAATAAGGTTTTCTCTCATCTGAGAAATACTCATCAGCTCTATAAGCATTTACCAACTATTCCTTCCTAGAGGGCAAACATTCTCAGTGCTCTCCAACATTATTTTAAGGTTTCCTAAGGAATCAAAGAATGGAAAAGGTAGCCTTTTGAAATTTCTTCCAGAACCCTATGCTCACTTGTTCTACTGTTAGGGACATTCTAATTTACGTGGCTGGCTGAATCTGTACTATTCTCAAACTGCTAGCTAGTCTTTGGAGTTTATGGGATAATGAAGTTACCATTAATAAGCAAAAGCCAACACATAACAATGGTTAAATATTATTTAGGTGATACAGCATGATAAGAATGGAAATAGATTAGCTGTTGATCTTTTCATTCTTGAGTTTTCCGAGTAGTGCTCCAATACTGCACATTGACTCCATGGCTGCCTGTATTGGCTCTTGAGACCCTGGAAAAAATTTTTTTTAAAAACTCTCTTATTTGGTGGGTCCTACCAAGTTTTATAGACTGAGTAGGGGCTTGCTGACATACAGTTGTTGTCCAAGAACCCTCTATGTACAAATTGAGTCATCACTAAAAGGATGGACACCAAATGATGATTTTTTCTTTTTTAGCTGAAGTCACTCATGAAAAAGTAATTACTATGCTAGCAGGGACAGATCATTATCTGTGCTAGTGAAAACCGTATCCACACAAATAAAATTATGAAGGACCTTTGAAGTAGTTAAGTATAAAGTTATTATTTTTCAATCTTACACCCTTTTCTGACTTTTCTCTAATCAAACAATATACTGATACACCATGGCAATAGAGGAACTTAGGTGGGGGCAATAAATTCATTCAGAGCCAATGGAAAATACAGAAATCAAAAGACTAAAGTTACAGAAATGCAGATTTTGGTTCAATACTTAAAAAAAAAACCCAAAACCCCACATTTCCTAATAAAACTATCTAAAAGTAGAATAAGTTGCCTCTGTAGGTACTGGTATCCCCCTCCCTCCCAGAAGTCTTCAAACAAAGGCTGGATGATCACTGGACAAGTATGTTGTAAAAGGAATTGCTATTAAGGTATAGGTTGTTTTACATGTCTTCCTAAGTGCCTTGTGACTGTAGAGTAACCTCTAAATGTGTACTCACTGGTTGAGGTCTCTCAATATATCAAAGAAAAACTTCGAATGCTTCCAACCCTGTGCTGTACCTGCTTGAATTTCTCTTTTCACTACTGTCAATCTGCCATCTTTAAAACTATTTAAAAAAAATAAAAGCAAAAATGAAATGTTTAAAAGGTTAGTTCTCTTTAAGCGGCAGGTAAACACCCACAATTAGCTCTCTTAAAACAGATTTCATTGACTGAATCTTAACCTTAGGACCTTTTACTTTATTTACTGGGATGATCTGTTTTTATGAACCTATTGCATTTTCAGTGTCAGCATTGAAATGAAGCCAACTACAGTAATTAGAATTTATTTCCTAATTTATATTCTTTAGAGGGAAAAATCTTACAAATACTGGCAGCAGGAACCTTAGGGTGCAAATGTTTTCAACAGGTGAAGATAAAATGGATTTTATTTCAGAAAGAAAAAAGTTTAAAAGTTTTCCAATATGGCCTCAAGTGAGTTTTATGCAAAATAAATACTTCATAAAACAACCACGCCTTGAATATATCATATGTCAGTTGAGTGCTGATAGATTTGTATAGATAAGAACTATATGATTGCTGTTCCTGCTTTAATTTTATTTACGGTATTCAAATCAATAATTTCATTGTAATAATAATGTTACAAAATGAAAATGAAATAATTAGCAAAGCTGAAAGGTAGGTATATTGTATATATAAATACATATTTCACACCCACACCCACACCCCACCCCAAGTGGAACAACATTATTGTATGTGCACTGGATCAGAATGTCAAATTCCTAAGGCCAGAATGTGGAATTTTCAGTTTGCTGTCAGCAGTCCCATTTTGGGACTGACTCCCAGGTAAACTATGTTACATGCTCATTCATAAGCACCCATTCATAAGGGCCCAAGCTGCTGTTTCTTCGTGTCCATGTCACAGAATGGGCCAGAGGACATGCTTCCAGTCATTCTAAATAAGTGGAAACAAACTGAGATGACAATAGGCGGGGGCGATGAGGGGGGAGTTGGGAGAGGAGATAGAGTCAGTGCTACTACGTAACCATAAAAGCACCTAAGTAAAATCAGAGCAGCCACCTATTTCCAGAAAATTTCAACTCATTCCTGACTATAATATTGAGGTATTTGAAAAGATTTTACCATCTTAAAATTTAAAGAATTTGACACCTGGAAATCACCTTAATAGTTGTGGAAATAATAGGATAAATAACTCCCAATTTAATATACTTACAATTTCAAAACCATTTCCTCCCTCACAAAAGGAATGAAATATAATTATTAAAGCAAGGAAAAGCACATAGTTTTCTTCAATGCTCAACATTTCCAATAGCTTTACAAAAAGTTGAAGTGAAAAAGAATGCTTGAAAAAAACTCTTTGATCTAGAAAAACATGACCTATCATGGAAGCATCTGGTACATCCTATCATAGTTCTTTGTACATAGTAGGTACTCAATAAATATTTAGATGAATGAATGTCCTGTTTTAGAATATTAGTTCCTTGAGAAAAAATTTTATGTATTTTACTGCACTTGCTTTAATACCATGCATGGATTTAAAGGAATTATTAGATACAGCAGGTGCCTCAGTTTTCTGGAACTATCAAGACAACAAATTGTTACCCCATAAATGAATTTTCCAGATACCTGAAGTTTACTCTCTTTAAGTATTAAAGGTTTTACCCTTTTGGATGAAGATCTTTCTAAAATTAATCAATCACAGATGTAATCAGGGTCTTAAGGCATGTAGGAATGATTTATTTTTTAAGTTTCCAAGGGCTTAATTATTATCTCTATGCATATTACTCCAGGCCTATAGATTTAGCCTTCTGTCTCTCCCCTGAGATTCAATCCCATGTCACCAACTTCCCACTGAATATTTCAAAGTGAATGTCACAGAGACATCTCTAATTCAATATATGCAAAACTGAACCTATTCTCTTTTCCCCCAAACGCTCCACTCTTCCCAACTTTTCTATTTCTGTTGAAAATATCATGATCCTTCCAGCCTCCCAAGTTCATAACATTGGCATTTTCCTTGCTTTCTCACCCCACATATCCAAACAGTTTCCAAACCTTGCAATATTTGACTCCATATCTTTCCCATATGGCCATCCAATCATTCAGCTACTACTTTAGTCCAGTCACACATAGTCTCCTGCTTCAATTACCACAACAGTTCTTGATTGGTCTCCTAACCTCAAGTCTTTCACCACCCCCAGTCCTTCCTATGCTGCTTTAAAAGCAATTTTCATTAAGTGCAAGTCAATCATGTGAATCACATAAACTTATCTGATTCTGGCTCAAACCTATCCTTCAAGCATTATTTCATCTTACCCCCCACTCCAGCCCTCTTTGATCCAGGCAAAGAGGACTTCTTGTTCCTCCCACATACTGTTCCATTTCTGGTCTATGACTTTGCACTGGCCATTCCTCATATCTGGAATTCTCACTTCTGCCTTACAGAATTCTTCTCTTCCTTCAAGACACAGCTCAAGAACCATCTTTTATATAAAGTCTTTCTTGATCATCCTTTACCTTCAAAATGGTCTGCCTTGTATTCAAGTACTGTGCATTTATTTTTATTTACTCCCTTTATTTTTATACCATATATACTTTTTTAATGTTCATACTGTCTTCCCCATTAAAGAGTATAAGTTTCTTAGGAGCAGGAGTCTTTTTATTCATTATATTTGTATCCTTAGAACCTAGGACAATGCTTGGTTCACAGTGGCACTTACCTACCTACACACACACACACACACACACACACACACACACGGAGAGAGAGAGGTAGAAGGAGGGAAAGAAAGGAAGGGAGGGGGAGACAGAGGAAGGGATGGGGGAGAGGGGGAGAGACAGAGAGAGAGAAAGAAACGTTGGCCTTTAATGTGGGGTTGGGAGTGTGGGAAACAACTTGGAACTCAAAATATAACAAAATAAATGTATATACATTAAAAAATCACTACTGTAGCTTATGATGTTAAAGCTTCCTACTAAAATGAAAATGTGATCTAGGCAGGGGAAATTGACATCCCATCTTCTGTTTTTTTGTTTTCCTACAAGGCTCAATTCATTTGCTACCTCCTATGCTAATCCTTTCCTTTGACCCTCCCCCTGAGTTATTAGGTTTCTCTTCCTCAAGAAATTACTTTTATGTACTCCCCAGTCTACATATTGTGTCACTCTAGTACAGCTCTAGTACTTAATCTAGGGCCTAAGGATCTATACAAATAGATTTCAAGGGATCTGTGGACTTGGATGGGAAAGAAAATTACATCCTTATTTCAATATAATCAGTTTCCTTTGCCATTCTATATATTTCAAAAAATTACTCATTTAAGAAGATTAGTCTGAGAAAGGATACATAGGTTTCATATTCAGATTGCCAAAAGGGTCTATGACATAAAAGAGATTAAGAACTAGTAGAATATAAAGAAAGGGATGGTTTTTGTTTTTTATCTTTGTATCCCTGTACAAATTTTTATTAATGAGATCACAGACCATTATCCAAGATGAACTCAAAGCTCCCTTCCAACTCTAAAAATAATCTATGATTCACATGTCAAAAGAGAACATTATTTGAACCTTTAGCAAAATATGAAAGTATGTATTTTTTCAAGGCATGGATTCCTTTGATGAAGGAATTAAAAAAAAATAAACCATATACCATGAACAGTATTTAAGGATGTGGGTAATGCATTCAGCAGAGAAATATAAATGGCAAGGTACCCTTATGTTCTTAGATGCATTTTTCTAACATGAAGAGTAGAGAGAGGTATCATCTTGAATTGAATATTACTTGAGTCAATATTTCTCCAGGGAGATGAACTGTCCATATACCCTCTTATTATTTCAGAAATACATCAAATGTTTAACATGTCCTACTGGCTGAATGGCAAGAAGGAAAATGGATCACTAAAAAATGGCTGTTCAAGAGCTAGAAGAGGAAATGGTAGTTATAAAAAGCAGCAGCATCACTTCATCATGTATAGGTAGGTCGTTTAAGACCAACTTCATTTCTTTTGTTTTGACAGAATTACTAAACTAACAGATGAGGAGAACACTGTGGACAGAGTTTACCTTATACTTTTGATAAAAATATCTCAAACTATTCTTGAGGAGGAGATGGAGAAACATAGATTAGATAACACAATCAGATGGATCCATAACTAGTTGGACGGCCAGATTAAAATGTTAGTCATTAATGGTTCAATGTCAAAGTGGAAGGAGATATTCAGTGCAGTACCTGAGGGTTCTTTGCTTGAACTGGTGCTGTTTACCGTCACTGACTTGGATAAAACCATAAATGGTATACTCATCACACAAAGCTGGGAAGGATTGCTAATACACTGGATGACATAGAAACCTAAAAGGCTACTGACAGGCCAGAACATTAGGCTAAATCTAGTAAGATGAAATCCAGTAGGTATAAATGTAAAGATATATTTTAGTACAAGAGAAAATCAATTCACAAATATAAGTCACTTCAACAAGTCAGGCTTCAAAAACTAAGGTGATCTTGGGTTTTGTTGACAGGACAGTAGCTTCCAGGAATAGGAAGATGTTACTATACTCTATATGCCACTATACTCTATCTTCATCAGACCTCATCTGCAATACTGTGCTCAGACAGGGCTATTATGGTTTAAGAAGGATAGTAACAAAATGTAGTGCTTAGAGGAAGGCAACTAAGATGTTGAAGAGGTTTGATTCAATGACATGTGAAAATTAGTTGAATGAATTGAGCGTATTTAATCTGGCGAAATAAAAAGTAAATGGGCACATTATAACTGCCTTCAAATATCTGAAGGAGTGTCACATGCAGGGATCAGAGTAGTCATGTTATGATTAGCCCTAAAAAGCCCAACCAAGAAGAAGTGGTAAAAGTTGAAAAGAGGCAAATTTTGGTTTAATGTTAGGAAAAACTTAACTAATTAGGGCTGTCCAAATGCAAGAATGTGTTGCCTTAAGAGGCAGCATTTTCTCTCTCCTTGGAAATCTTTAAGAAGAGGCTGCATGATTACTTATCAAGTATTATGTTATAATAAGGATTTCTTTCATGTACAGGTTGGAATAGATGGGGGCTGAAGTCTCTTCGAATTCTCAACTACTGTGATTCTATGAAAAAGCACACTTTAAAAATAAATCAACGACTACTCCAAATCAAAAACAGACAGCAGGATCTTGCAGCCCTGTTTATAGGCTTGCATAAGTTTCACAACTTTGTAAAAAGAAGACAAAGTCTCCACTCCACAGGAAGAAGTTTGGAATCTGAATTCACTATGTGGAATATTAGCATTGTCTAGTCCAATATATCCCTGGAAAAGAAATTCCTCCACAATTCAAACGGTACTATTTGCCTAGTCTTTCCTGGATGACCTCAAGTGAGAAAAAAAAAAAAAAAACATTACTTCTAAGGAGGCAAATTCTGTACAGCTCCAATGATTAGGAAGTTTCTCCATATTATCAAGCTGAAATTACCTCTTAGTAACTTTCCCCCCTTGTTCCTAGTTCTGCTCCCTGGGGCCAAGCCAGAAGTCTGAATCCTCTTTCATATTGTAACTGTTCAAATGCTTGAAGATACTGATCGTGTCTTGCCTTAAGTCTTTTCTCTCCAATGCTAAATATTACTCACAACAGATCTTTAATAGCATTAAGGCCCTTTACTATAATAGTGACCTTCCTCTGGATACATTAAAGTCCTTCCTAAAAAACGATACCCAGAATGGAACACAATATTTCTAGATGTAATGTAATACAAAATGTCTTTGAACTATCACCAACTTAGTTCTGAACTCTGTTAATATAGTCTCAGATAACATTACATTTTTCACATGCCATTTCATATTGTTGACTCATAGTGAAATTGTATTATTTTTATATCTTTTTTTTTTTTGAGGAAACTGGCTGTCCAACCATGGACAGCAAACCCTTGTTTACCCTAGGCTGTTTTGAAGATCAAAAGAGATAACACATGTAAAGCATTTGGCAAACCTTTAAGTGCTACATGCTCATCAACTGAGAAATGGCCAAACTGTGGTACATGAGGATAATAGGATATTACTGTACTTTAAGAAATGAGTGTGGTGAATACACAGAAGCATGAAAAGATCTGTATGAAATGATGCAGAGCAAAGTAAGCAAAGCCAAGAAAACAATATGCATAAGGATTACAATAATGTAAATGAAAAGAACAAACACAATAAAATGAAAAATAAATGTTGTAAAATTATAAAGAACAAGCAAAGCCTGAAAAGAAATATGTAAAGAAACCCCATTCCCTTCACAGAGGTAGGAGGTCTACATGTGTTGTATATTGCACATATTTTCAGTCTTTTTCAATGTATTGATCAGTTATGCTGAATTTTTCCTCTTCTTTTTCTTAGTCTGTAGTTAGAAAATACTATTTGTTATAAGATGGCTCTCCGGAAGTTAGGGGATAGTCTACTGAGGAAATGAATGGTGACACAAAAAAAACAAAATACAAAAATAACTTAAAAAAAATTAAAACTGCTATATAAATGCTAGCTATTGTTATATTTATTTGTTGAGTAGATGTTTTTTGCAATTATCTAAACTAAATTCCATCTTATTAGAGTCAGTGTTCTAGATTGTAGAGATCTTTTTGAATTCTGACTCTCTTTCATTGTATTAACCAACATACCCAACTCTGTGATATCTACCAATACTTGTCACCTATGACTCTAGTCAAGTAAAGCACAGATGACCAGAGCACTTTACTGTAAACTTCTAACTAGACATCAAAACACTAATGTTAGAATACTCGAATGAATGAATGGCCTAGCAATTCAACCTGTTCCTAATTCATCTACCTAGTTCAGCATAAAAGAAGTTTACCATATAGCTTGCTATAATTAAGATAAACTGCATCTAAAGCATTCATCTAAGCTTCCAGTTTAGTAACCTTTTCACAAAAGGAAAGGAGATTAATCTGGCACAACCTAGTCTTAATTAAGTTATGCTAGATGTTTGTGGACATAGCTTCCTCTTCTGGATGTTCACTAACCCTGTCTTTAATACTCTAGGATTATATCAAGAATTAAGACAACATTTTCCTGTCTCCAAAATTGTGGTACCTTTCCCATTCTCTATGATCTTTCAAGGATTATTGACAATGGCTCAGAAATCACATCTGCCAGTTCTTTCAGTATCTAGGTATATTTCAACTAGGAGAAAAGACTGCAAATCAACAAGAGAAGTTGTATATTCTCTTATTATGTCCCAACTTCTCTTGGGTAAAAATTCTCTACTAGCCATTTCTGTTCTAGCATTTCAAGAACAAAGATCACTTTCCTTGACAGAGAAAACAGAAACAAAAAAGTTAAAGGTCACCAGTTCAACTTTTTGCCAACAGTTATCACTGTTCTATGCTTACTTAGCAGTGCCCAATACCTTTTCAAATTCTCCTTTCCCCTAATTATCTTAAAAAAAACAAACAAACCCCAAATCAACCTTTTTTGTTATCTTTAACTTTCACTATCAACCTCAACTCATTCTGAGCTTTGGCATTCCTAATGCTACTCTGACAGGTCTCTGTCACATTTTTGTAATTATCTTCTATTAATTGCCTTTACTTCCATCTTCCATGCTGTGTTTTAAAAATCTAAGTTGGTAAAGCATAAGTTCTTTGTATGTCCATAGTGATTTCTTTAGAAAACTCCCCCATTTCTTCCTCTTCATAATTGTCTCTTTTTTGTCTTATGAACATTATTTTTGAAAGCTTCCCTTCTCTCCTGGTCTTACTTCCCCTATAGAAATTTGGTATATGAGACCCTAACTATCCTTTCTCTGAACTATTTGCAATCTCCTTTCCCCAAATCTACGGTGCATATAGGACTATTCCTAGATTTTTGTTTTTCTGCTTATCATAAATTCTAAAGATAGAAACATTACTTCTCTCCTGTTATCTTATACTCCAAAGACCAGCATCTATTTAGTGGTAAGAAGAAGATCTTGAATACAATATGCCCTTCTTGTTTCCTTTATTTTCTGAAGGATAAAGCTATCATTAAGGAAAGTCAAGGCTTTATTAGCTACTGTTCAGAGAGCATTCCAGCTACTACAGCATGCATTAATGATAGGCTTATGATAGATTTCCCAAACTCCTCATCTATTTCCTCTTTCTGCTTAAATGGGCTAAAAGTATGTCTCAAATACTCTCCCATCATGCTTCCCTATTCTGGTTCCTGTTTTTCTTATATGATTAGATCCTCTTAACAAAGAATTTTCCTTGCTCCCTCTTGTCTTTTATCTATCCTGTTCCCTTTGAATAAGGTTATTACAAATCTGTTTTCCAATTACAAATCTCATCTCAACAAGTTTTAATGATATCAATGAGGACAAATTTATCTACAAGAATCAGGACCTAATTCATCATAACTGTTACCAATGATCTCGTTATTGGTAAATCCAATGGCATTTTCTCAGCCCTCAATCTTCTTAACTTCTCTGCTGTATTTAACACTGCTGATCACCTCTCTCTCTCTCCTTCTGTGCTTGGCACCATGCCATTCTCAGTCATCTTTGCAGAATCATCATCCATGATTCACTCCCAAAAGTGAAAATAATGCTTCTTCTAAAGGCACTTAATATTTGAATGTGGAAGACAACAGGTACACATACACAGGTGTGCATGCGTACACATATACACCATATAAAGTTAACAAATACAAAGTATACAAAGAATGCAGTTTAGAAGGGAGGCATTAGCTTTGGGTTTGGAAAGACTTTATGCAGAAGTTGTTGCTTGAGCTTTGTTTTCAAATAAAGAGAAGGAAAAAGATAAGGAAGAAGTACATCCTGGGTCTGGAAGATGGCTCAGGAAAAGGCAAGGAAAATTACTTTGGTGGCAGTGTAAAGAATGGCCTGACAGATTCAAGAGTCTTGAGGTAAAGAGACCAAGTAAGAGGCTACTGCAATAATGTAGGCAAGAGTTGATGAGAGCCTGAACTAAGGTAGTGGTCACATAAGTGGAGAGAAGAGTAAATAAAAAAGTAAATATAAAAAGATATGGCAACTGGGGTGAGAGAATGTGAGAAGTTTAGGATAATGCTGTGATTGTGAACATGGGAATGAAAGAAAGAAAGAATGGCAGAAATAAGAAAGTTTGGCAGAGTGGATGGCTCAATTGGAAAATTAATAAATTCAGTTGTGGACATGCTGAGTAAAAGATTCCTCTAGGACATCCAATTTGAAGTGTCTATACTTAACCATCAGAGTTGTCCAAATATAAAATACACTGTTTTGGGAAAGAAGAGTTTGCTATCTTCAAGCTGAAGCTGAATGGGCATTTGTCAGGGATGTCATAGATGGCATTCAGAATTCAGCTAGGGATAGAACAAGACAACATGTGACACTCTCCCAAATCTATACTTCTAAGATTAAAGTACATACAAAAAGATAACTCAAAATTCTTAAATAAAATGTCTTCAAACTTTTAATTTTGTTTAATAAATTATTTACTTCCATTGCAGATGGAAGTATTGAGAACACCTTGAAATTATCAAATTCCAGAGGAGATGGCTTCTTTTTGTCCCAATAAGATTTTTGATGAGGTGGACAGATAAGAATGAGTTGGTGTAAATTAAGCATTCAATGGACAGGTGTATAAAACAGCCTCTCATATCCACTTTTTCCAAACAATTCATACTAGTGTGGAAGCTTGAGCTAAGAGTGGTATATTATGAAGTAAGATTGGAGGTAAACAAAGGGCCAGGATTGCGTTATTAGTTTCAGGCCTAAGACATTATCATGCACAACAATATTTCTATCTAACAAGGAGGGTAAATTCCAATGACATATTTCTTTTGCTTTAAAAAAAAAAAAGCCCAAAAGGACAAACGTTTAAAAGTAGAAATAATAGAGGCATAGAGAAATATTCTAGTATGTCTGAAAAAGAGGCTATAGTATAAAGTATCATTAAACACTAAAATACATATTTGGCCAATATATTGCCTTTAAAATTGAGATCAGCATCTTTCACTGCCTTAATACATGGTTTAGCAAGTATTTATTGACTGGATAGCACTGACAGATCTCAGCAGAGGCTCTTGGTCTGTCCAGGTTCCTCCTATTCCCTGACAAACATTCATAATTTGTAAATATTATGGGTAATTGGGATCTATGTATAATTCTACAAACACCAATGCTCATCAAAGTCCTATGAAGCTGAAAAGAAGGAAATGGCAGTGCACCTTTAGGAAAGAGATGAGCTATATTCATCTTAAGAGATAGGATGGGGAGGGATATGAAGAGAAGGAAGCAGGGTGAGTGCAGGAAGAAGAAAAATTAGACAATATAGAAATAGGAATGAAGTTAGAGAAGGAGATGGTTAACCACTCCTGTCCCCATTCCTCCCAGTAAGATGGGGTTGTAACTCATCAGACCTTGTGGTCCGAGCAATGATGCTTCCATTTCTCTAAGGAAGTTAATAGGGGGTGAATTCTGTTGGCTTCTAAACTACTGGAAAGCATCAATCACTAAAGAAGAAACTTCCTTTTGCCAACCTGGATCCCTCTGTGAATAAGCTAACCACCATCCACAAATTATGAAGACTCATACTGTGTATTTAAAAAATGCTGCTGGTCATTATTCAAGGAAGTTTGTTTTCTGCAGAAGCCCAATATAAATCCTTTTCAAACGTAGCTACTAATGTTCGGAATGTTAGTATATGTGTATATACATTATACATCTATGTCCTTCAGTAGTTTGAAACAAAATCTTTTTTTAAAGGATGGGAAGATAAATTAACCAGGTAAATAACTTTTTTATTTCAATTCAATTTAAGGAGCCATATAGGAACAAAAATTGGGCAAGTCCAAAGCAAAGAAAGTATTTCCTCCAAGCACATGAAATGAAACAAGAAAAGCAATTCACAAATGCAACTGTACATATTAATTAATAAGCATTACTCAAATTCACAAAGAAATACAACTAATGAAGAACATTCAGGAATTCTGTGAACCAATCAAAGAAAAGACAATAAAGACACATTTGTGAAGTAAAAGAACAACTACTGGGAAAGTGTTAGAGATGGGGGAAAAGGTGGTAGGGTTCATTTTCACTTGAACAGAAAAAAAAGATACCAATATAGAAAGAAAAGGAAATAAGTTAAAAGAGCAAGTCATCAATGGTATTTTTAGTATGCAAATAAATATTCTCTAATTTTTCAAAAGAGCAAATCAAAGCATCAAACACCCTGGCCCAACCCCTCTGAGATCTATTCAATGTACTTAAGTTTATACTACAGAACAGTACACCTTCACATCTGGCACTTATGTTTGCACCATGATCCCTTGCTCTCTCACTCTCTAAACATGCTTGTGGCAGAACAATCATTTAAGTACATTTGAAGGATTCAAGCATAAATGCTTTCAAAGTCAGACAGCTATTAAAAGGCAAAATATTAATTTTTTTGTTTTTTGTCAAGAGTGCAGTAAGATTAATTTATTCAGCTATTGTTTCAGTCATTACTACAACTTCAAATCTAAAAATTGTATCCTTTTATTATCATCAGTGAGCAAGGGTTAAAACAAAGAATTCCCTACTCTTAAAAGAACCATTTTATTCAGAATGTTGGGAAGAGGCAGCACTGATGTCTTTAGTAAATATCTGACAATGCTAGTTTTCTTCCTCATCATGCAAAACTGGTAAGCATTTTTATCAAAGTTGGGCATCTGAGCCATATGTTAAGAATAATCTGATTAAAAAGAAAAACAAAAACAAACTTGGCAAATTTCAAAGAAAATAAAATGTTCAATGTTTAGTCTATGAAAACATAAATAAAACAGCTGATATTAAATAATATACAGATAATTCTCAGAAATAAGGAAGAAGAAAAGGGAAAAAGGAAGAAAGTGAAGAGAGAGAAAGAGGAAGGAAGGCAGGAAGGAAGGCATGAAGAAAGAAAGAGAGAAAGAAAGAAAGAAAGAAAGAAAGAAAGAAAGAAAGAAAGAAAGAAAGAAAGAAAGAAAGAAAGAAAGAAAGGAAGAAAGAAAGGAAGAAAGAAAGAAGGAAGGAAGGAAGGAGAGAGGGGGGGGAGAGAGA
>NW_027186523.1:14117273-14329128 GCF_028583685.1 Petaurus breviceps papuanus
AAAGAAAGAAAAAGAAAGAAAGAAAGAAAGAAAGAAAGAAAAGAAAAAAAAAAGGAAGAAAGAAAAAAAAGAAGGAAGGAAGGGAGAGGGGGGGGGAGAGAGAGAGAGAGAGAGACTTTATATTGAGATTTTTGTCTATTTCTTGATCTTGCTCAAGCCTTTGTCACCACCTAGTGGAAACTCAGTTCAACTGTAAGATTTACAGAGTAATTGCCTCAGTAGGCATTAACGGCTCCTTGCGCTGAACAACAGACATATAATTAGGGTAAAGTGCTCTAAGTGCTCTCTTGTGAACAACAGTCTACTTTTTAATTTCAGCATGAGAATGTATGTACTCTGACTGTTCTAATAGTTTTAAGTGAGGAGTGAAAGGAACCATTGTCAGAAAAATTATCTAGAAAAGCAACATCTTGGTAGGAGCTTTATGCTTCCTTCTTTACAAATGACTTCCTGATTGAATGCTATAGTTTTTGAGTCAAAGTAAGTTTTAAAAATACCATCATAACACTGTGACCTTAAATCAATATTTCAAATATGAAAGTGTCTTTTTTTCCCCTGTACGATGTGCTAATAGAACATAAAATGTATGTAATACACTGGGGACTACCAGAAAGGTGATCCATTCTTCTTTTTTATACCAATTCTACAGAGTCCTGAGAGTAAAGATAAGAGCTGTTCTAATTTTTTTAAACGTAGTGTTTGTAAACTCCCTTTCCTCAGAAGATTAATCTATTAAAAAGGAGGTTGTGGTGTCATAATTATTTCAGTCCACTTTTCACTAGACTATTATTACTTAATGCTCAAAAACCTGAATTTTTAGTACTATAATCTTCAATTTATGAAAGGATTTTTTAAAAAAAGGAGTATGAAACAGTTCCAATTATATAAATTAAAATGAGATATGGTAGCCCCTCAATCTCAATAAAAAGGGGACAGTGGCTATTACAATTTAATAATGAGATCAGAAGCAAGTGTGTAATCACTTTGAACAATAGAGTAACTTGTAATGCTAAAATAATTTCTGAGAGCAAAGCACAAGTCAGTAAGATTTGTTTAATCTATTAAAGAATCAATTACAATATTATAAGCACCTACTATGCAGCAAGGAATTGTAATGAAGAGAAATATAGGAGGATATAGAGGGCAGAATTATTACTATATTTTTCTGAGTTTAACTTTTGGTCCAATTAGAAGCCAAAGTACATCTATACAGATATGTAACTGAAACGACTGATACTTTGGGGTCCCTGCCAAATGGCGGATTTAATTAGTAAATTTTTTAAAGTCAAAGTGTATGCATATAATATGTGCAACTACTTAACAAATTTATATGCAAATATAGGAACATATACATTTAGGATTCGATACTACCCTACAGAAACCTCTCTGCAGACCCACTGTCTTGAATGATGATTCCCTAGCTCTGACTACCATTTATGGGGGTCCCCAGACATGCTCAGTTCACCCTGACTACCCTTACTTTCTTGATTTCTCTACTTCCTTGTCAGCTGAATTGCTTCCCTCCCTAGTATATTTCCCTACTCTACTCCCTTTATGTATTGTCTTCCCTCATTTGGATATGTGTTCCTGCCTTACTTGTCTGGATATACACACTCATCAATTACTCCAGAATCTGATATCACATTAGCACTTAACTTTTTTCTAGTGCTCTCATGCTCTTTCTCTGTCCCTGTCTTCCATATTCTCTACTATTCCTCAGTAAGAGATACGAGACTTTAATTTCATAAGTATGAGTGTTGCATATGTGGCATCCTTTAGTAAGGCCTAGCTCTGTTTTTTTATGAGAAGATAGTTCTCAGGAGGCAGCTAGGTGGTGCAGTGAATAGAGTACCAGCCTTGAAGTCAGGAGGACCTGAGTTCAAATCTGACCTCAAATCTGACCTCAGACACTTGACACTTACTAGCTGTATGACTTTGGTCAAGTCACTTAATCCCAACTGCCTTGCCTTCTTCCCTCCAAAAAAAAAAAAAAAAGGTAGTTCTCGGGAAGGGAAAGGGACTTAAAAGAACTACAAACAAGACTAATGAATCTCCTAATAGCTGTTCTCTTTTAAGGGGCTTTAACATATTATACAGTTATAGCCATAATGAAACCAACAATTTCTAATTTAGAAGTAGTTAGCATTATAGACTATCTAGAAAAATGATGGTGTTTAAGGCAGAACTTCTGTGAAATTCTATAATGAACAACAAATTCAGAGAAACATCAGAAGATTTGTACTAAGTGATAACGAAAAGGAGAATCAAAACAGTACACACACTAGCTATGACAATATGAATAAAGATACCACTAAAAGGCAACAAAAACCAAGTAAAATACAATGGGCAATGTTAGCACCAAACTATTAAAGCTAAAATACTTGTTTACAATCTGTTAACTCCAAAACCCCAAAATGACATGTAATATAGCAGAGAGAAGAATGAGCTGCCTAAGAAAGTAGTGTGTTTCTGCTCATTGGAAATCTTCAGGCAGAAACTGCTGTAATGGATATGCTTTTTTGGATATGATTTGAATTAAATGGATAATGGGATCCATTTCCAACTTTAAAATCTTATGATTATGTGAATGAAATGTTTGTTGGATTGGATTTAAAAAAAAAACTTGAAGAAAAATATACCAGGCAAAGCCTAAAGTAAATGAGGTTGAAAGATTTAAATTAAAAATATTAAATGTAAAAAAAAAATACTTAAGTAGTAAAGTTTGGTCTAGAATAGAGAGCATGCACATAGATTATTTATTGGATTACTTAGTGTGAAGGGCAATTAGGATATTTAAAATAATACATTTGATGTTAAAACTAGAGAATTTTAAATTACCTACCCCAGATTTACTGCAGAGAAGACAATACTGAATATAAAATCTCACTTTTAAATTTTTTTATGTCTAATTTTTAAAAATCTCAATTTACTAAATAAAGCAAAACTATCAAGTTATGGCATTCTAAGAAAACAGCTAGTTGTGATAATGATCCAATGCAATTCTATTATTATCATTCTACTGAATATTACAGTTATGGTTCTCTTTTAAGCTTTGGTACTTCAAAAACCCAAATCTCTGTACCCTCTCCCATACTCACTCTTTAAGCCTCCAACTCTTACAACTAAATTTCATTAAGTACTTTCCTTCAGCAACAAATTGTTCCTGAAAAGCCCACCTGTTCTGTGAAAGCTTCATTTAAATTCCCCATCACTCATTTTTTGCTCAGATGTCCCCAGTTGGTCCATATTCTTCCATTAAATGAAACAGTGTTCCTATTGCTGTTCTGACACTAATGATGCTGAGCATACTGGCAGAATAAAGTCACGTTAATTTCAACAACTGTTAAAGGAAGGAACGGGTAATGAAAAACCAATCCTTTTGAAATAATGGAAACAAACACAAAAAGGAATTATACTTTCTACATTAATATAAGTGACAGGGATTATGTAGAAATCAATTTAAAGTAAGATATTAAACCACCATATTATAAAACGTATAATAACTGAGCAACATAAGAGACACAAACATTAACCAGAACATGAATATCCTATGCTGTTTTAGGAAAAATATCTTCACTTTAAAAAGAGAATGAGAAGAAAAGCAAAATGTCATGTCACACAGTGGTTGGAGAGCTAGCCAAAGAGTCGGGAAGACCTAGGTTCAAGTCCCACTTCTGACAAGCACTGGCAATACGACCCGTCATTTAACCCCTCAATACCACAAAGCAACTCACTAAGACTAGGTGCAGTTGCTGACTTTCATTGGTAGAAGGAAGATGGGAAAAGAGAAGTAAGGGAAGAGGAAGAGAAGAGGGAACAAGGTGAAGGGAAGGAGGAAGAGAATGCAAAAATGTGCTATACATATTAAGAAAGAAATTCTTAGTAGCAGGGCTGTCACAATAGGCAGGAGAAAAATCCTCACTACCCAATGACAATGACTCTCACAAACTATGCTTCTATTTGCATTTATTACTGTGGCACTCAAGTTCTTCCTGCTCCTGTGCTAGCAAACTGATTACAGTAAATATTAGAACAGCATTAATTAACCATAAAAAATATAGTCTTGAATCAGTCTATATGCAAAGAAGATATTACCTAGGTGCTAACTATATTTCCACCATTGCTTTTTATATATCCCTTATTAATTCTGCTCTCTCTATGCTTAGCAATCATTTTTCAATTGATCTACTTCAACCCCTAAAAAGTCTGCTCCATAATATCACATTAAGAAGACACTGCAGAATCGACCACGAGTCTGGCTCCATCTAATCTTAGTTCTTTTTTTTTTTTCTTTTCCCTTTTCTCCCCTCTACATCAAAAAGTTACAGTTACAGAAGTGACTTTTATTCAGAAAAGAGAACAATGACAAGATGGTATGGTGGAAAGAATGCTAGGTTTAGAATTAGACAGCCCAGGCTCAGATTCCAGTTTTCTAACTTACTATCTTCATGCCCTTGAACAATAACAACCTCTCTGGGCCTTGGTTTCCTCAACTTTAAAAGCAGGGGGCTAGACTAGATAACCTCTAAGCTCCTTCCCTGCTGTAATCTATGGTCTTATGAGAAAGTAAGGACATGAGAATTAAGCTCCTACTATGTGCCAAGCAATATGCTGATCACTATACAAACATTATCACATTTGATTCTGACAACAATCCTAGGAATTGAGTGCTATGGTTATTCTCATTTAACAGCTGAGGAAACTTAGGCAGACAGACGTTAAAATAACCTTTCCAGGGTCACGTAGCTAGTAAGTGTCTGAGGGAGAAATCAGGTTCTCCTAACTCCAGGTCTCATGCTCAGACCACTGGGCCACCAAGCTGCCTCTAAGAATACAGGCCCTGAGTCACATATTTTCAATCTGGATAAATAATCTATCATGTCCTTCTGTGTTTCTTAAATCCTCCAGAATACATGTAGATATTGGCCACACTGCAGAATACAGAGCGGCACTTACTGAATCAAGATTCACTAGCATTATTGGATCTGTGGAGGTAGACTTATATTTATTTACTTAGAGTCAAAGCTTTCATAGGCTATTTTAGCATAAACAGGAACCACACCATCTAATAAGAGATCATTCATACCAATACTAACAAAAGTCTAATGATTATACTTCTAAAACTGGTCAGTGTGACCCTGACCATGTGTCAGGTTTATTATATCAGAAAAATCTTTATTATATTAGAAAGAAGAATTTTTGGTTAAATTTCTTACCAGGTTCTGGGAGATCTAACTTGGCCCGTTTCAGTTCTAACATAGAATTCTGAAGTTGTTCTATTACAAAGTCATCCTCAAAAAAAAAGTCCTTGGCTAGTGTTTCTTGAAGAAATTCCACAAGCTCTTCCATAGACAGTTTCATTAGATGTTCTAATAAGGGACAGGAGAAAAGAAAAACATATTGTCAATGGTCACCACTGGTTTCTCCACCAATGGTCACTTGGTTTCAGGTACATTCAGTTACATGGTGGCTGAATAAAACAAACTGGAAGTTTTCATGGCAGCTATCATTAAATAACATAACAGAAATAATATACTCTGAGAGGCAAAACAGCTAAAGATTTAAAAAGTATTTGAATTTGAGGACAAGGGGTGTGCTACCAAATGTCTCCCCCTTGTTTCAAGAAGTTCTAGGTTCCCAAAATGAATAGTTCTCTCATGAGTGACAGTAACAGTCAAAAAAAAATTTGTTGGAAAAATATAAATGAATACAGAAGGGTCATGCAGGGTGATGTGAGAGTCCATGTGCCTCCCCTAGCAGTCATGTCTAACTCCCAATGGTTCAAAGGCATTAATATTGATTTTAAATGCTTTAAAATCATTTGCATCACACCTGCTTCAGGGCCCTGGGTTGACATAAGATTTTGATGGCAAGGTTGAAGGCTATCCGGGGAAATGTCCTGGGGACTCCTTCACTTCTCCCTAAAGCTGACAAGTGTTTCAATTTAATACATATACAATGGCCATTTCATTAAGTTAATTTTGTGATATGGTAGCTTCCAAAACCTGAAAAAGTAAAGTTCCTTCTATCAGTCTAGCCCCTAGAGCCATCACTGAGGAAAGAAATCATTGTAGAGAGGGGGCCCAAGTTGTTCATCACCACCACCTACTATTGGACTAACAGCACCAACAGGCAGACAGGCACAGGAGCATCCTGGTTCCAGCTCAGCCCCCCACAGCCATGGCCTGGAGAAGCAACCACTGTGCTAAAGGTGTCAGTCATCCCTACCAACTTGTCAACTAAGTGCCCCCCAGAGGGCAGGACACCAGCCTAGCTGAAGCGAGGAACTGCTAAGAATGATTCAGAAGGCAACAGACACCAGACAGCTCAACCATCATAACCGCCTTGCCCACCATCTTCCCCTAAATAGTGATGCAGACATGTCAGGAACTTGAAACCAAGACTCTTGGGAACAGCGGTGCTTCTAGTCTAGCGGCTGCAGCCATCAGTCTGGGAGGCAAACCCTGGGGAGAGGCAACCTGACAGCCCCTCTTCCACTTCCTAAGCCACAGCTACTGAAGACCCAGGAAAAGAAAGTTATTACCAACAAAGTCCTTGGGTCTGCATCAGAAACAAATGTGATTTTGTCAGTAAAAATGACACTGGGCCCTAAGGACAATGGGATCTCTCCATCTAATTTATAGCTGAAACCTTCTATATTATGTCAGAGGTTAGACCCATTAGAATGTGAGCTTGAGAGCAAGTAATGTCTTCTCATTCTATTTGTATTCCCTTCATTTAGCCCTGTCTTTTACATATAGTAAGCATTCAATAAATGCTTTATCAATTTATAACTATCAAGGAAAACAGAATCAAGGGCCATAATTTTTCTTAAAAGTAGCTTGTAGTAGCTTAGTAAAGGTAGGATTATTTTTGGCGTATAAAAATATAATTTCCTTTCACTTTTTACATTGGGTCAGGGACTATAAGAGAGAAGTAGTAATAAAAATTAAATGTCTTTTGTGTTTTGGCCAGCTAATGAAGAGAAATTGGGGAGAGAAAGGAAAAGGGCATTTATAGATGCCTACAGATATAAAAGCCCACACAGATACAGACATCACTGTATAGATATAAATGCAGAAATTGACCAAGATATAGATATAGCTGTAGATGAAGAAGAAAACAGAAGCAAATACAGGTATATAATAAATAGGCTGTCCCAAAAGTCTCAGTGTAGTTTTAAGTTACCAAAGCTTGTAAAGATTTGTAGCATTACCAATTTCCAAAATTATAAGACTCACTGAAAATTTAATAATCAGATTGGAGGGAGCTGAGTCCAGCACACCCCTGCCTATGATGCTTTTCTTGGAGAATGGAGCAGAAAATCCTGTCTTTTAAGCCTCTGAAGTTAAAAAACAAAACAAAACAAAAACTCCACAACTGCACTAAGACTTTTGGGACAGTCTTCATATATCAATTTTTGACAAAAGCCTGTCAGGTAGAGATCTAAATAACTAGCAAATAATACAATTATTCAATCATTGTTAAATCATATGGTACAAATTCTAAATACTATATCTAGGGAAGGGTAGAGGAATTGAGACCTGATTTCAGATTTGAAAGATGTGTAAGATTCCTAATTTTTAACAGAAACTCGAACATTCTATTCTAGTCTCATATTATCATTTTACAGTGAAAAAAGCACAGTGCTGCTCCCTCCTTTGACACCAGGCCATCCCAGAACCAATCCAGACGTCTGTGCAATGGGAAGGGGCTGCTGTATCTTCCTGACTCCTCCCTTCACTCAAGCTGCCTGCCTGCTCACATGGCTTGGGTACGCTGAGTTAGTAATTACATTCTTTGTTATGAAATGATGTAGGGTCACCAGGCCTTAATACATCTGTCAGGTCACCATCTCCCAAGAGTCTCGACACCTTACCACCTGCCCCATGTTTATCGCCTCCAGTCTCCTGAAACTGTCACCTCCTCTGTGTCATGCCACGCACCTAAATCACTGAACCCTTAGTGATTCCAAGACTTTCCACATCCCCTTTAGTTGAACTTTTTCGTATATGTTATAGGTTTTATAAGCTTATATCTGCCCTAACTAGAATATAAGCTCCTTGAGGAGGAATTTCTGGAATTTTCTATTTGTATTACTCTCCGGGACTTAGCACAGTACTCAACACAGAATAAAGGGCTTAATAAATACTTCCTAGTTTTAGGGAGTATGTTGAAGTATGCTAAAGATTTTAAAACCATTTTTAGTTTTTGCATACAGTCATAGTCATAGTCATCTCTTTTTGGTTCTTGCTCAAAGGAACACCTAAAATGAAAGTTAGAAAGTACCTTACAACTAAGAGAGTGCTCATAAATACTGAACAACAGGGTCTCCAAAGGGAAAATACATGCACAACACACTTTTAAGTTTAATTTGCATTATTAACATTTTCTCCATCAGTTTTTTCCCCCTCTATCATTTTCTTAAATCTAGACTTAGACTTATCAGCAAAACAATGAAGCCCATTATCTGCAACACTTGCCAATTCCCAAAATGTACTACTCAATGAAAATTTATCAATCAGCTTGGTAGGAATTGAGTCCAGCATACCCCTGCCTTTGATCCTTTTCTTGGAGAAAGGAAGAGAAAAATCAACTCTTCTGACTTATTCATGTCTGAGCTTTAGATTCCCTAGTCCAATTCTCACAGTAATGAACTTTAGACTAGGGGAAAAAACAGAAAATGTCTTAATAGAGTATTAAGACACTAAAAAATGTTACTATTAGAGTACATCTGTATTTCATAGCAAACTGCAGATGTGGCCTAGGTTTATGAGGGGACTGTGATGTTTTGATGATTCCTATTTTTGCCTTCTACTGGATAAATATTAATATTATGATTATTCTCATTTTCACCTTGTCATTTAGTAACTACCTTATGTCTGAAAGTTAATGTTGTTATTGTGACTGATTTGTGGAAACAAGAACCACCCAGGAGTAGGCTAAGAAGCTACAGTGATGAGGAGGAGGAGTGTATTCACCTCCACCCCACACAGACACCAGGGTTATCCCTAGAACTCTGAGAGAGAGTAATAGCTGTGTGGTCACTGTTCTCAGGATCCATCCAAGCTGCTCAAGTAGATCGTAGGGGGATTAAGCAAGTTAACCACAGTTGGAGAGAAGACAGAGAACCTAGAGAGAAACCTGGCATCAGTGCCAGGCTTAGGCTCCACACAGCCGTGATACACATACTGCACACATGCCATTAAGTGGGGGCAAGTCAAAGGGAGATGTGAGGAAAAGGTCAAAGGCCACTAAAATGCCATGACTCTAACACCAGATTTATAGTGTCTATATGTAATGGGAATGCAAATTTGGAAGATCTTCCCTGCCCCTAGGCTAAAGTGCACCTGAAGCCTGGGGAGAGAGGCTTGTTTATCAGTAGATACTTTTTGATTGGCCACTGGGTCAATAAGGTTGTTACATTCTCTGAGCCAGGAGAAGGCTATATAAGCCCTGATGTGAGGCTTTGTTTTGGGGGCTCACTTTGAGAAGTGTTCTGTGATTTGATATGGATTCTGGGAAGCCGTTGTCTGGAGACCCCCCGGCTTTGAAAAAACCCAGATGCTGATTTGGTATGGATGTAATGGTTGGACAGTTTGGAAATCTGTCTACTTGATCTGTTTCTGTCTTGATAATTCTGCCTGTATACTTTGAAGTTCGGGGTGCTGACCTTTTTTTCCCCTGAACGAGGTAAACAATATATGTTTGACTGATTAAAGTAAGCTTTTTAACCCATTTTGAGTTGCTTTCCTTTAACAAAGCAGATCCAAGAACCTGTGGTGGCAGAAAACCCTGAGGACGTTTGGGGTGCTTGCCGCTACACTATATAATATAACTCCAAAGGAAAGAAACTGTCAAATGGTAGAACTTTGTTCATTTGTTTTGGGTAGTTAAGAAAACCATTAAAAAATAAATGTACAGGAATAAAGAATATGAGATTTTTAAAAATGATATCAATTTCTGTAGGGTATTTGCAGTAAAAAAACATTTCTTACTTCTGTGTAGCTTCAGGATTGTGTAAGACATGGCAGTAAGCACTCGTTCTCCTTCAAATATGTAAATGTCCCATATCCTGAGGTTTAGCGTAAAGGGTGTCTGCAATAAAGTTTTTTAAAAAGTCAACACTTTGATTCTACCATATAATTTCGTGTTCGAGTTCAATAAATAAAAAATACTTACTCGATCAAGGAAACACTGAAAGAACCACTTCATTGTATAAAAGCTTGTGTAGATTTCTTGAGAATCCTGAAGAAAAAAAAAACACCCTCATACAACACACAAACATGGCTTAAGATGATAAATAACTGACATTTATAAAGGTTTTTGAATTTTGTAAAGCACTTTACATAGATGATTTCATTTGATCTCATTTATATTATGTAGGAATCAGACTATAAAAACAAAATGTTACAAGCAGATGTTAGAGATAGCGAAGAAAATGAATGAGAAATTTAGGCCATGCTAAACTTTCTGCCATCTCAGTAGAGTCTTTCTTTATGATGTTTCATTTCTATTTTTCCCAGTTCTGGTCTTTTCCCCATCTCCAGTAGAAAAACAGGCAGAATTCCAAATTCTGCTTCTGTCGCTTACTACTTGTGTGACTTCAGGAAAGAGGTTTCTTGGGCGGCCAGGTGGCTCAGCAAGTAAGAGCACCGGCTTCAGTGTCAGGATGACCTGTGGATCAAATCCGGGCACAGCTACTTAGCACTACACCCAGAAATAACTGGCCGTGTAACCTTGAGCAAGTTACTTAACCCCGATTGTCTAAAAAAAAATAAAATAAAGAAAGAAAAAAGAAGTTTCATTTCCCCTCTATGAAATGAGAGAGACGGATTAGATGGCCTCTAAAGTCCTTCCAGTGCTAAATTCTTTTCTCATTAAAATGCTGTAATATTTTACACTGTCTTCACTGATCCCATGATATATATTGTATATTTAGGTACTATGAGATCCAGCCTGGTTGACACTTAATACATGTTTGGATCCCTATCCCCCACCCCCAAATGCTTCCGTGTCTGTGTGTATATCTGTGAGATCACATATACCTAAGAAATGTAATATTTTTGTCAGGTTAAACAAGAAATATCTTCCTTTCAACAAAAAAGTACAACAAATTTCATATATTATTACATATTATTGGTCAGATTAACTCGGCATATTGAAACTAAAGTTTTGAAACCCAATATGCTGAAAGAAATTGTGATTTTTAAATTGTTTACTTTATGAATAAAAAAGCAAAGACAGTAGAATCAAAGGCTGGTCTTTATTTTTTAGCTAAATTTTTTACCACTTTTACCTACCAAGTGTTGCTTAAGTTTTGACAGAAATTTCTTTAGTATTTTTTCATGGTGTTCTTGAAACCTCAGAAGTTTAGGAAAACCTTGGACAAAAAAGCCTAGGACATAACAACAAAAAAAGTTATTTTATTATAAAAAAGGGAAAAAATCAGTTTTGAAATACAGTAGAAGCAGCTAAAATGAAAACAACCAGTAGTGTATATATTTTCTTCCCACCTAGAAAAAAAAAGTATGCAAATGATGGTAATGAAATTTTAATAGTACTGCTGTCCATTATCTATATATTAAAAATTGTGTGTGTGTGTGTGTGTGTGTGCACATGTGTCTGTAAAATCACACTTGGATTACCTTTTAAAGCAGGGCCAGGAAATACTCTCTTTGTCAGAAGATAAAAAAGAAATGTCTTCTCATATATTATAAAATTAAAATGCTAAAAAGAGAGGAAGGAATTTAGAGTAAAGTCACCTATAGATGAAGTAGGCATTTAGTTGTGTTTGTGAAAAAGTCAGGCTGTATGTAAGAATTTCACCCAGATTTTCCCTCGAGGGTGGTTCAATAATAACCTGACACCATTTTAATGTAAATATGTTAAAATAGGAAAATTGAATAAGTTTATGTAAAAGAAAATTTGATATTAAAGTTAGCTTTACAAAATCGTTTCTACTTATCAAATGACTATGTATTAAGTTTGATTTCCATTTTTTTAACATCCTATAATCCCACCATCAGAATAAGACTGAGATTCTATAATTAAAATTTTGTCAAATTAAAAAAAAAGTTGTCATTGTATTTTAAGAAAATCAATTTACACTATATAACTTAGGTTACCCCTGACAGGGTAGGAATTATGAACTATTCAGAGCAGTTTTTTATACATTGAACTGTTTAGTGAATTTTTGAAAAATTCTAAAATTGGGGGTTTTAAAAATTCATCATTTTTTAAGAAACTAGTCCCAGTCTATACAATTTGGCAAAGGACTAGAAAGCATGTTAAATTCATTTTCTAATCAATACTACATCTTCATTATCCCGAAGTTAGTTGAAGGAAGCCTAGGAAGTCAGGAGGCAGAGATGAGGAGAAAGAAAATGCCAGGTATGACCAGTGAAAATGCTCAGAATCAGGACATAGTTTGCCACGTGTGAGGAACAGCAAGGAGGCAATACCATCTCACTGGATCAACGAGTATGTGGAGGGGAAGTAGAAGAAGAATGGAGATGCAAGAAGAGACCAAATTATGAAGGTCTGCAAAAGTCTAAAAAGGATTTTATATTTCATCCTAGAAGCACTAGAGTTTATTAAAGTGGAAGGAGAGATGGTAGTGATATGTTCAGACCCATATTTACATCAATTTGATAGCTGAGTGAAGAATGGATTGGAGTGGGGAGACCAGAAGCAAGGAGGTCAACCAAAAGGCTTGCTTAGAAAACAGAAATTTTATTTTTTCTTTGATATCCCAGAATTAGTAATTTAAAAACATTTACTGAGCTATCACATTCACTACAAATCATAGCAAAATAACATTAACATATACAACATAAAACTAAGTTAACATATACATTTCAAAGTTTTATTAGTGGACCTGGAAATAGATACCTTCAAGTAGAGAAACACCAGCAAAATTATCTTTAATTAGAACTTTTAAAAAAGTTACTGAGGTAGTTAATATAAACTTGCACAAAACAACAACAAACACTGGTAGCATTAATTGTTGAATAAGCTACCACGTGTGTTTAAAGTGAAATATCATTTCTCAGAAATAAGGCATTTCTTCCTCATAAATATTTGTTACCAACACCAAAGTCAATAGTAATTCAGAATGCCAGCAACATCATCTGTTCACATGCTATGTCAAAATTCACGATGATTTTTTTTTTTTTGCTTTTTGGAGGGGCAAATTGGGGCTGTGACTTGCCCAAGGTTACATGGCTAGTAAGTGTTAAATGTCTGAGGCTGGATTTGAACCCAGGTCCTCTTGACTCCAGGGCCAGTGCTCTATTCATTGCATCACCTAGCTGCCCCATATATGATGATTTTTAAAAAATAAAATGCTTTCTAACATATTTTGATTTTTACAACACCTACATTTTCCATCATATCTCCCACATCCTGAAAGATGTAATAAACAAGTTTTTAAAATAGGAGGGAAAAAAATACCACAAAGCTAACTTACAAAAAAAGTATAACTTGATATGTAATGTGTTGCTCCTATACTACTCTACCTCTAAAAAGAACCTAGGAAGGAGATTCTACTCGTATGTTCAAGCTTGGTGTTTATGTCACAGAATTCTGCATATGGCAAGAAGCAATAGGGAGGCAGGCAACAAGACTAATCTTTGTGAGTTCAAATCTTGCCACAGACACTTTCTACCTGCATGACCTTGGACAAGTTACTTAATCCTTTTTGTCTCAGTTTCCTCATCTGCAAAATGATCCAGAGAAGGAAATGGTAAACCACTCTAGTGTCTCTGCCAAGAAAACCCCAAACGGGGTCACAAAGAGTTGGACATGACTCAAACAATTAAACAACAACAGTGTATCTGTTATACACACACACACATTCCATAGTGCAAAGTTTAAATGTCAATACTGAGCTCAAGGTCAGATAAATGTATTACTGTGGCTCCAAGAGTTGATGTAAGCTGATATTAGCAGCTAAGTCTTCTTATTAAGTGTTCTTCCACTTAAAGTTTCACTTCTCAACAAATAGGGCGTACTTCTCCTAAGCCATTGAAGACACAGGGATAATGTAAAGAAAAGTAGGAAATGGAAATTTATAACAAAATATAAATTACTTATATTTAATGTTACTTAATTTATTTTCCTTAGAAGTTTTATGGGATGAATCTATCCCACCAGAATTTCAATTGCTAATTTTAAAAAGTGTTTTTCATGTTCAAATGATCCATTTGGATGGCAATAAAATAAAATTTTAAAATCTGATATGACCCATTTTTACCACATGGACAGAAAACTATGACATACCTATAATATGTACTTCCAAGAATAAATCACAACCCAAGTGTGTCAAAATCTGATTGTGGTTTAACAAATGTAAGGAAAAGGTTATAAAAATGGGATAAGTTGTTTAAAATCATATAAAGTAGAACATACTTCAAGTACTTTATAAGAACTGTCAAATATAAATGGCAATTTAAATTAAAATTAAGCTTCACAGGGTAATAGTATCTAACGGTATGTAACTGAAGTGCTAACCTAATTTTAAAATATCTAAGTTTCATAATTTTTATTAAAACTATTATTCCATAGTAAAAAAATAATAGCTATGGTGAGTCAATAAGATATTTTTTGTAAACATTGTAGTTTCTTAAAACTTAGAAAGCATCTGTTTTCTCATAAAAACCTTGTTTGCCCATGCCTCTAGAAAAAACATTTACTTATTAAGCTCTACAATTTCAAACGACCCAGAAATTAATAAAATTGGGTGTAGTAATCCATTTATAGCATAAGTTTATATTCAATAAAATGTAATTTTATTCTATTTTTTTAATACGGAAGAAAATTTATCCTCTAAATTCCAGTAAAAACAAAATATAAAGTCTCCTTATATTACCCAAGAATTAAAAAAAAATTCCTTCTGGAAATTTTTTCAGCATTTGTTTTTTTAAAAAATCTTTCACTTCATGCTACTAAGATTATTCAAAGTTTTTAATAATTTTTTTTAATTGCAAAATACTAGCTTTTCTTACCATGCATGGCATACTTGGGACCTGAAAGCAGCTTCACCAGAGCCCAGAATGCATCTTCTTCATTCATATACATAAGGAGCAAAGCAGTGATCTGGCTCATTCCCTGACAGTACCCAACTTCCTGAAGGTTAAGTGAATAAAAAGCAAGTTAACATCAAACCTCTGCAGGACTTCTTACCGAAGTATCTCACATTAAGAGAACATGTGTGCTGTCACAGGGTCAGCCCAAGATCTCTGGATCAACACAGAACATACAACTAGGCATGACTGGGAGCTATTTGGCACCTCCTTCATTTCACATGCAGCTGTGCTGTTGACAGCACATGTGTACACGTACTATGTACGCGTGTATTCATAGCATTCCCCCAGATAGTGGACACATTACATAGAGCAGAATGGTGCTTGGAAATAAATCCAATGCGGTGCATAGACTGCACAGTCCCATGTGTCTATGCTTATGTGGTCAGATGATTTACAGAAGAGATGGAGGTCAGAGGTCATGCAGCCCGACCCTTTCATTTTGTGCTGGTTTTTCAATTCAACTCTTTGCGACCCCATTGAGGGTTTTCTTGGCAGAGATGCTGGACCTGTTTGCCATTTCCTTCTCCAGCTCATTTTACAGATGAGGAAACTAAGGCAAACAGGGTTAGGTGACTTACCCAGGGTCACACAGCTAGTAAGTGCTGGAAGCTAGATCTGAATGCGTAAAGATGAGTCTTCCTGATTCCAGGCTCAGCACTCTATCTACTGTGCCACATAAGAGTTCTCCTAATGGAGTTCAACCCTCTCATTTTACAGATGAGTAAACTGAGGTCAAAAATACTCAAACTGACACCACTAGTAAATGGCCTGCAATGGAAACCCAAGTTCTTTGAACATGAATTCAGCGCCCTTTCTACTACCTCATGTTTAACCACCACTCCATGTTTTACTATCACACCATTTTGCTACCAAATACAGCTTTGACTTCTACTTTTTTCTTTATGACCCCTAAAATAAAAAGTTCTATTTGTTCAACACAGTTCTCATTTTTTCTTAAAATAAATGTTTCATAATATTTCCTTTGAATTTCTGACATAATCATTACTCCACAGCATTAAAATTTATCTTAGTTGCTAATTCTCTTGAATCCAATCAGACAACAAAAACTTATATAGCTTCCACACTGTGGGGAGCATTCATCTACTGTTTTTACATAAAGCATGTAGTCACTCATTCAGTGATAAAAGTTCAAATAGCATCCTGACTTCCCATTTCAGAGACTAATACAGTTCCATCCTAGCCCAAGTAGAGGCAAAAGTAAAAAAAAAAATATGTGTGGGGGGAAAAGTAGGAGGTGTATTACATTTGTAATCTCCTTCATAAGAAAAGTCTACATGTATTTCCATAAGCTAGTGAAAGGGGAATTTCAAGATCTGTGAAGGGCCTTGAAGAGTCTAACGATGGCACTCCAAAAGTCTAAATGGAAAGGCCTTAGGGATAATTCTCATCTTTATTTGTATATATGACTAATATTTTAATGAGTGAAATAATCACTAAGATAAAGTCCTCCTACAGTAACTCTTTAGGAAGAGCTGTTCTTTGTGTGGAACACATTTCCCAGGTTATAAAATCACAAACCTAGAGATGGAGGCGATTGGAGAGGTCATCAGATCCAACACTTTCATCTTACAGACAAAGAAATGGAGTCCTGAAGAACTTAGATTACTCATCTAAAGTAGGAATCACAGCCCCTACTTCAGAGTGTTGTTGTGAGGATCAACTGAGATAATAAACAGAGAGTACTGTGCAGGTCTTAAAGTTATGTATGACAGTGAGTTTTAATTTTTGTTATTACACATGATTCCATATATTGTAAGTAGCAGAGCCTAGAATTTGAACTTGGTTCCTGTGATTCCAAGAAAAGTGCTCTTTTCCTTATACCATAAACCCTACTATCTGTTTTGTTGAGAGTTGGAACTGAGATGACAACATTTAGGAGTCTCTTGCTCTGGAAGCGAGAACACGGGCAGATTCCATGACCCCAAATTATGGATGACAATATCAAATATTACTATGCCCAAATCCAAGAATATATGGTCTGCCATGGCACACACTGACCTCAGATTCTTCACTTTCAAAGTTAACAATAAGGCAGGTCCTACACACCAACGTCTTAAACAAAACCATGGAAACACAGGGTTTGATGGGACATGAAAAACTGATTGTTTAATCTCATTTTTGCAAATGAGCAAACTTAGGACCCAAGAGGATAAGTGGAAGATCAAGGATAGAGCTTATCACTCTTGTACAATGTGCTTTCTGTTGGATTCCACTGAATAAGACAAAATTAGAAATCAGAAAATCAAAATAGCTATCTTAAAAACAATTTATCTATAAAAAGGAGGTAAACAAAAATCAAAAGGAACTTAAGTCTGAAGAATAAATAAAAATAGATATATTTAATAATCACAACACATAAAATGGCAAGTGGTCATCTGGACTTGCATCAATAGAGCTGTATCAAAATACTAAAGCAAAACTTCTTTCCTAGAACTAAATATGTGCACTAGTTTGCTTTTAAAATTTTCTTAGCCCTGAAATCCCAAATGACACATCAATGACACCTCCACAATTAAAAAGTAGGAGTGCTTGGAGAATATAGAAGCAGTTTTCTTTTCTGAATGTACTAAAGTAAACATAATAGGGTTAAACTCCCTGACTCTTCTAAAAGTCTGCTTATAAAATGAATACTATGAGAAAATGGTAGGAAATCTACAGTGAAATTTCAACTTTAGACACTCAATTTGCTTAAATGTGTAGTTTTCTAAAGCTAAAATTACTGACCATAAATTAGAACTATATTTTTAATATAAGATGCTACACACACACACACACACACTTCTATATTATCTTTTTTTTTTTAATTTTTTTTTTAAGCAATCGGGGTTAAGTAACTTGCTCAAGGTTACACAGCCAGTTATTTTGGGTGTGGTGCTGAGTATCTGAGCCCGGATTTGATCCAGGTCATCCCGACACTGGAGCCAGTGCTCTTACTTGCTGAGCCACCTGGCTGCCCCTAAGCAATTGGGGTTAAGTAACTTGCTCAAGGTTACACAGCCAGGTGTTTCTGGGTGGGTGCTAAGCGTCTGAGCCTGGGTTCGATATCCAGGTCTTCTCAACACTGGAGCCAGTGCTCTTACTCTCTGTGCTACCTGGCCGCCCCTCTATATTATCTTTTTAAGAGAGGAAATAGATTTTTCCTGAATTATTTACATCTTTTCCCCTGGTCACACTTGCCATAATACAATGTATTTTGTATATTAGGGTTAAGGATACAGTTTATGGAATAGAAAAATCGGTCCACAAAATCTAAGTAAAATCTTAGTTTTCTTATCACAAGACTCTTGGCACTGACATACTAATCAGGAAAAAAAGTGAATAATACTCAATGAGACATTGCTCTTTAAAGTCAATTCTTTGAAAATTTCAGCTGCAAATGCACCAACTATAATTTGTTTCCTAAATAAAATTCACTCCAATACCAAGACATGAATGCATATACTTTAAAATAACAATTCCCATCCTTACTCTTAGTCTATTCCTCCATAGTTAATCTTCAACCAACCTGTGACTCTTTAAAACATGGGGCAACTTTAAAGCATGAGAAAAAAATTTTTTTTCTGAAGGAAATAAAGTAAACTTAATAGGGATCAACTCTAACTCGCCAAACTATAAAATGTAATGGTATTATGACCAAACACTATGGGTCTGATTTAAAATTTCACTATCTGGATAGACATCCTATTGAACAGTAAGAGAAGCCTCAGAGAAATATGGGTCTGATTCTAAGGATCAGTTTTTTTTTTAACCTTTTATTTATTTATTTTTAGTTCCCAACATTCATTTCTGCAAGATTCTGAGTTACAACTTTTTCTCTCCCTGTCTTTTCCCTACCCCCCACCCCAAGATATCAAGCCTACTGAATACCCCTTCCCCCAATCTGTTCTCTCTTATATCCTCCCCCTAACTTTCTAGTACAGCAGGATGGATTTCTACACCCCAGTCCCTTATACCTTATTTTCCAGTTGCATGTAAAAAACAATTTTCTTTTTAACATTTGTTTTTAAAACTTTGATTTCCAGATTCTTTCCCTTATTCCCTCCTCACCCACCCCCACTGGGAAGACAAGCAATTCAATATAGGTTGTTTATGTGTAGTTACGCAAAACATTTTAAGGATCAGGTTTTTCTTCCTTTTTGGAGGACAATTGGGGTTAAGTGACTTGCCCAAGGTCACACAGCTAGTTTTTATGTTAAGTGTCTGAGGCCGGATTTGAACTCAGGTCCTCCTGATTCCAAGGCTGGTGCTCTATTCACTGCGAAGGATCAGTTTTATATGAGAAAGTTTTAATCTTAAATAATTCTCAAACAACATAATGAGGGAAAAAAAAGATAAAACATGGGACTATATATAAAATGATCTTACCGTATTATAAATAGAATATGCAGCTAGAACATGGAATAAGGATTGTTGCCTAGAGGTAAAAGAACAGTTATATGAAACATAATTCAGTTATTGAATTTGTTTTAATTTTTAAAATGAAGTTAATTTTCTATGAAACAGATTCCCTCTTACGCAGCCCTTAGCCCTATCAGGTAAAACTATATGGTTATAAGTGGGCTCGATACAAAATCAGACTGTATAGAATTAGACATGCTACAATCTGATGGAAAAATTCATGCAGGGATTTCTATGGTAGTTTTTAGCAATTCCTTTCCTGTCATACTTAAAACTACTTCAACACGACACATTATTTCAAGAGAAACTGGAAACATGCTTTCATAGCTTTGCTGAACTGCACCACAGGTATTTTTTATAAAATTTAGAACTTTACGACATACTTTACATACATTATGTCACTTGATCCTCATAGAAAGTCCTATGACATAGACAGTCTAAGTATAATTACTCTCATCTTATCAACAAGTAAAATGAGGCTGGGTTGGGTTAAGTCAAGTGATTTGCCAGATCACACTGCTAATAAGTGGCAGAGGCAGAATTTGAACCCAAGTCTTCTGATGCCAAGTTGTGTGATTTTTTTCTTTATATTATGCTGCCTCTCATAGAAATTACTTGTCTCAGAATAGCAAGTATTACACAATACTAAGACTGAGCCCATGAAGATGATCATTCTTATTTTTTTGTTTCAGGATTTTCTTTATACTTAGACTAATTTTCTTTAGCCCCAAGGCCTCTAGAGTTCCATTATAATTTAGAGATATATGGCATTAGCACAGTCCTTGAAAGGTATTTCAAAAGTAATTTCATCCTAAAAAGCTATCTTATAGAGAATTCTCACATCAAAAATTATTTTTTTAAACTAATCTCTTATTACTTACTAAATGAGTAGAGTAGTAAATTAAATCAGACACTAAGTTTCAGTTTCAAATGACAAGGCTTTAAATGTTCTCAAACTCGAAAATTAAAAACCTTACCCAATAGGATACATGGGACCCTTTGAGGACACAGGTTCGAAGTAAAATATACTATATTAAGTCTTTATTCAGATTCTAACTTATATTACACAATATTCAAATTTACTTACTTCACACCATATCTGTCTCTAAACATAATGTGGTCCCTATATGTGCGATTGACATCAAGATCAATTTGTCTGATATCAGGTGAACAACCTCGTGCTCGATGTTTTAGTTTCTGAAAAAGAAAAGGAACAATCATGCAATTTTAAATAAAAGTCTTCACGGTTTTAAGAAATTTCATAAAAAAAATAAAATGAATTTTTTTATTAATCTGAGAATTCATTATTTGGTGTCAACTGATGTCCCTATTAGTTTCTTAAACAGCTGACTACTTAGGTCATAGATAAAGTGATTCTGGTTATTATCATGATAACTTACATACAAACTTATGAATACTGGAAAGGATGTATTTGGCCCATTTCTCAAACCAATCTGGTAAACTGAAACTATAATCTGAAGGGGAGGAAAAAAATTTTCTGATAAAACCATACAATATTAAAACCATATACTGCTATGAAGTACAATAGGCGTGTTGTGTAAAAGCACCATAGCAACGGAGGTAATGCAGAGTAATCCACAGGTAAAAATAATAAGGAATTAGGTCAAGACCAATATTTACAGCCTAAGATGCCTAAGTAAATAGCAAACAAAAGAGAGTTTAAGGGATTAAAGTGAAAGTGAAAAGTTAACACAAGAAGATAAATTTGATTATAGAGTTATCATCAAAACTTCGGACTCAAAATGAACCTGATGATGGAAGGATGTATTTTGGGGTTTTTTTTGTTTAAGTCTAAAGGAGGTAAGAAGGAGAAAACATCTGAGATAGGGGAATAGCTGATGCTTTTTTTTTTGTAAGACATATGACAGGATACCCAGAAAACGGACATGGATGATGCTTTCCTAAGATCAATTGGCAAAACATCAAAAAGGTAGCATACAGTATTGATGAGATACTTTTACAATCTTGACATCTGCAAAAAAAAAAATCTCATTCCAAAAAAAGTAGATCACTTGATAAATGCTTTACTAGACTTGCTGAAAATTTCATCTTAGAAGCCAGAGGAGGCAATACAAGTAACTAAAATTCAACAAATATTGAGGTATACACTACATGCTGAATACTGTGTTAGGTACTAAAAATACAAAAATGGAGAATAAGAGGCAGGGTGGTATAGTGATAAAGAGTGCTGGACTTGGGATCAGGAAGAAGACCTAAGTTAAAATTCCAACTCGGACACTGTGTAACAATGTTTATGTCACTTAAACTTAGATTCGATTTCCTCATCTGTAAAATGAGAGGACCAGATGGCCTCTAAATTTATGAACCTATGAGACCTGTAAGAAAATGCATGCATTCCTGGAGAAAGTATACGCATAGGAAATACAAGTGGAAATGATGGGGGTCAAAGAAAGCACTTGAGAAAAAAGGAAATTATCAGCAGGTACATGTATGAGTATGAGAAAGAAAATTAGTCAGATATAGAAGTGATAGGAAACAAGCAGTGACAAATTAACTTAATTCCTCTTTTAGAAAGGATCACTAGATTAGTAGATATGAGAATCTGTTGATAAAGCATATTTTTATTTTAGCAGACATTTGACAGAGTCTCTAGTGACATCGTTGTGGACAAGATGGAGAAATGTAAGCTTCAGGCAGAATCACATATGCAAATGTTGTTAATGTACAATAATTGTAACTCAAAATATTTTGCTTTAAGTTTCACAAAACACTTTGGACCATTACCACTACCTTAGCACTGCACAATTAAATAATTTTTATCAATGGCTTAAATGAACATATACTTCTAAAATCTGCAAGGGACACAAAGCTGGGAGGGATAGCTAAGGTGAAGAATAATATAATTAAGAGTCAAAATTATGTTTTCATAAGAAGTACAAACTGTTAACAATCATATGAAAGAATACTCCAAATCATTAACAATAAGAAAAATGCACATAGGACCAACCCTGATTTTTCACCTTACACTAAGCAAACTGACAAAGATGACAAAATAGGGGCATAATCAATGATGGAAGGAATGACTATGAAAAGAAAGCCATATTAATTAATGCACTGGCAGTGAGATTGTGAATTAATACAATCATTTTGGAAAGTGATTTGTTAGTCATTCAAATAAAGTGGCTAAAATGTCCATACCCTCCGACTCAGAGATCCTGTAGCTAGATGTATACCTCAAGGATATCACTGACAAAAAAAAAGGATCTATGTGTACCTTCATATTTACAGCAGCACTTACTGGAGCAGCAAAAAATTAGAAACAAAGCAGATGCCCATGGATTGGGAAATGACGAACTAACTGCGGTACAAGGATATAATGGAATATTAAGCAACTATGACAACTGTGAAAAAAGCAAGGACTTACATGAACTGATGCAAAGTGAACTAAGAACAAGGAAAGCAATGATGTGTGTGTGTGTGTGTGTGTGTATACAGAGAGAGAGAGACAAAATTTTTTTAAAAAAAGGTAAATGCAGTCATAAAACAATTGAAAATGAATGCTCCAGTTTAAAAAAAAAAACAAGCTTGGATTCAAAAAAGAAATATAAGAAGACACGTTCCCCCCCCCCATACTCTTTTTTACAGAGGATGGGGTTCTTAGGCACAGAATACTGAATATTTTTTTCAATGTATTAATGTACTTATTTATTTTTTCCCCTTTCTTCCTCTTCCTCATTTTTAAAAAATCATTTGCCTTAAAATGATGGCTCAGAGGGAAATCTAAGTGATATAAAAATAAAATATACAAAAAAGTGCCAAAATTATCTTGCTAACATAAGATAATAGGCATAAATGCAAAGCTCTGTTTAAGGTGTTTTTTAAAAACAATGTTACGTAATGATAATTGCACATAGTAGGTGCTCAATAAATAATTTTTGTAAGGATAGATGGCTCAGAAATCCTGAGAATTAGGTTTTCTCAGATTGGGAATCAAGTGCATACATGACTTAGATAAACATTTTAAGGTCAAAGAAAAGAAACTTTTTCATTTTGAAACTCAAAAAACAATACATGCTACATTACATTCCTTTAGAGGGAATGCCTGGAGTGTTACATACCAAGTTGGGAGCTCAGAGAGGACAACAAGGGAAGTAGTGTTGAAAACAAAAACTTTCATAGAGGAATAGTTTAAAAAAAAAAACTTTAAGTAGTGAAATGTGAAGTCAGCAGAAACAGAACTATATACATGTCAACTATAACTTTAAAAAAAGGAAAGAAGGGGCGGCTAGGTGGCGTAGTGAATAGAGCACCGGCCCTAGAGTCAGGAGAACCTGAGTTCAAATCCAGCCTCAGACACTTAACACAAAAACTAGCTGTGTGACCTTGGGCAAGTCACAACCCCAACTGCCCTCCAAAAAAAAAAGGCAAAAAAAAGAAAAGTCCCAGAATTGGAAAATGCAGAGCAAACACATTTTTGCAATTAAAAAAAATTCATTTGTTTCTACTTTGTTAAATCCTAAGGTTTTTATATTTTTTGAACTTAAAAAAAATTTACTCTATGATTCATTACTTATTTCCATTGGTAGTTATAGTTTACATTTCAAAAAACTCAAGGAAAAATTTTTTTTTCTAAAACCAGCTTAGTTATATTTTCCTTTTATTAGTCAAATTCAAGAATGTAAGCTTTAGAGATTTTTAGTCTAAAATGATAAAATCAGCAAAAATATAACTGAAAATCACAGTTTTTACTCACTAGCATGTTACCTATAGGATTACTTTTCTCCCTTCATTACAATTAATTAAATAGTCTACTTGTACCGTAATACAGAAATTCTGGAATTGTACACTGTAGGTCTAATACTTTGAATTGCTTTAAGCTTGTTAAGAAAAATATGCTGCATTATTATACCAATAGCTCTTTCATGATGAATAAAACTTAGAGCAGAAAAATAGGATACATATTACCTAAACTATATTGCTTTATGGAAAGAATTAATAATTTCTCTTTATGTTGCCAATTAAACATCTTTTGGCCTTATTGACAGGTATATAAATAAGTAAGTATATGAAGTATAATGCTTCTATCTATAATTAAACATTACATCTGTTTTATTCTGAGGCATACTTTAATTTTGAATGTTAGTTCTTAAATAAATAATTTTTAAAAACCAATGATCAGTTTAAAATCATCAAAGTATCTGAAATTTGAAAGGTAGCTTGATAGTAAATGTCTACTTAACTGCTCTCTACCAAGGAAAGGTTTTTCGAAATTAATTTTCAGTACCCTGAGGTTATGAGACAGTTAAATAGCTCAGTAAACAGAATGCTGGGCCTGGATTCAGAAAGTCCTGAGTTCAAATCCAGCCTCAGATATTTACTAGTCGTGTGATGTTGGAAAAGTCATTTAACCTGTTTGCCTAGGAGGGAACTAGGTGGCTCAGTGGAAAGAACGTTGGGCCTAGAGTGAGAATGACCTGATGTTGAAACGTGATCTCAGACACTTACTAGATGCTTACCCTCGGCAAGTCACTTAACCTTTGCTTGCCTTAATCCACTGGAGAAGGAAATGGCAAACTGCTTCTGTATATTTGCCAAGAAAACACAATGGACAGAATGGTCCACAATGATGTCACAAAGAGTCAGACACAACTCAATGACTAAACAACAACAGCACACCCTGAGGTTATACAAATATGAACAGTTCTATAAATTAGGATAATTATAACTTTTAGGGCTTCCTAATCTAAATCTTGATGGATTATTATTTACATACTAGAGAGCGAACCAAGAATACTGAATTGGCATTTCACTTCACAATTCCCTTTGGCTAGGGATTTTGTGTTTCAATTTCAAACTTTTCCCTTTTCTCCTTCATGTTTCTATTAAATGTATTCTATATGATGTCATTTATATGAAAGGTTGCTTTCTAAACCTGGGATTTTGAGATACTTTGATACTGTACTGTTTTCACATAATACTTGGCTAAAGTTCCCATGGGTCTACTATCGTTTAAGACAAGATATATAACTTGTGTTTCAAAAGGAGTTTTCTGGAATATAATAAAAGAAATTTTATTCACCAAGTCAGTTAATGTAGAAGAGAATTATCTGGAATATCAAGTCACAGTTTAATTAAGGGGTTATAAAGTTAAACTAGAGAGAATAGGTTAAAGGGAACCTCCAATTTCTATGTTGAAAAAGAAAACGGCCAGATAAATAAAAACAAATAATGATAAATAGAGTCTATTAAACTATTTTTCGATATTTCAGAAAAGATTTTTAATATCACAGCTTCACAGTAATTTTATTGACTTTTTTCCCTAAAAATATGCCTCAGTATTGACTTATCATTGTAAGTTACTTGTAATGAAAGAGCTTTGGCTATTGATTCACTGAAATCAGAAAAAAATACTAAAATTTTTGTCTGAAATTCAGGACATACCTATTAAATAGGGCAAAAAAAATCCACATGTAAGCCTATAAATGTTTTAGGGTTTTTTCTTTAGTTTTGGGGGAAGGGTTTTGATATCTGAAATAAATTATTTTTAAACATTTTAATTTAATTAAAACTAATTTAATATACTCACATTGTAAAGGTCTCTTGTTTCTTCTTTCATTTTAGGAATCTCAAGTAATAAAGACCAGACTTCCCCTCTGAGCTGAAGTGGAATTCCTTTGTAAATTCTCCTATGAAACTAATCAAAAGAAAAGGAATTAAATTTTACAACGCATAAAAGTCTAAAATTTTTCCTAAATTCAGAATGCAAAATTTTTATTGGTAATTTACAATATTAACAACCAACTCAGTGACATGTTTTTATAGTTCTTCTTTCTAGCCCCAGAGATGCTTTAACTAGACAGAAAAACCAATCTGTCCCTGTAGGCAGGTTCACAGGGCCACCATTAGTAACTGTAAGACAGAATTATAAACTTTCACAGTTAGAAGGGATACTAGAGGTCATCTAATCCTGTATCTTCTCATTTTATAGATTAAAAAAACTGAGTCTCAGAGAGGTGGTGAATAATCTGAGATCACACAGCATCAGTACAGCATCACACAGTAAATCAGTACAGAGGCTGTCTTTCCTAACTTCTGTTCTATTGTTCTTTCTTTGCCCACTTTTCAAATTTCCCTTCTCTTCTAATTCTTGGCCAGGTAATTCAGGAGAACTTCACTTTTTTTTTCTTCATTCTATTTGTGTACCAAAAAAAGATCTTAATTATAGATAAATATTAAGAAAAGTAAGGACAGCCATGAAATAATGGACAATGAACTGACTTGAAGCTAGGAAGACCTGGGTTGGAATTTTCCCTATGAAACACACTAGGGAGGCAACTGAAGCAAATGACTACACCTCTCAGTCCTCTCAACAACCCTCAAAACTCTTAAGTTACAGAGAAAGCATCAACCAGAATTTGTACCCAAGGAGTTTCCTCAAATAGGAATTCCCTATATCAATGAAAACACATCTATCCTCTCCCTATAATATCAGTACCGAATGTGCTGGAGAAAAAAAGGGTAATTGTTTTAGAAGTAAAATCTGACACACATTATTGTCAACTTCTATGCCTTTTAAATTGACCAGAAATGACTCTTCCTCAACCTCTGCATTCTCCTCATAAAATTTTTTCACAAATTTAAAAGCTTAAAACAATTAAATTAAAAGCAGTTAAATTCAAGTTTTAGTATCTTCAGTAATTGAACTAATGATCTATAGGATTTATCAATTCCAAAAGTATTTGTTAAGCACCTACTATGTGCATGTTAAACAAAAGTTCTTATTTCTGTAAACCATATTCTCACAGTTTTGTAAGGCTACAAGTCATAAAATACTACATAATCTGAAAAGACTTAATGTTGTGGGCTACCTAGAGGGCAACGGCCATTTATGGTGAGTGTAAATTGTCTATAATGACATAAATAACATGAATCTAAAGGAATAGGTGCAAAGGCAGCAGATGTGGGAATAATACAAAAAAAGATAGATAAAAGAATAAAGGGGCAAGGGACATGAGAAGAAGGCAATGTAGAGTTGAACTCATTTACCAAAGTGTCAATAGGAAGAAGAAGGGAGGAGGGTGTACTCAGTGAAAGGGTGATGGTGTGGGAAGTTAAGACAAAGAACAGGGTTAGGAATATGACTGGACCCTCTTGCCCCTTTCTCACAACTCTGTAAGCATCACTGCAGAAACTGAAGTACGTGGCACAGGACGACAAACAAGCATTTTGGAGTCTCTGTTTTGTTAAGCTGCCATGGACAAAGTGCAAGTGGTCAGTCTTCTGGTGGTGAGCCTTTATGTGCTTAACGTGGGTGGTACTTAGAAAACAGACTGAGTGTATTGCTAGGGTCTGCCATACTCAAAACCTGGAAGAACCTGCCAGAATTTCAGCTCTACTAAGCACTTAGTTCCATGGCAACATTGCAATAAGATGTTCTAAATGGATGATGAGTTGAACAACCATTACCAAGGCACTTCTTAGCCCTCGACAGCACCTGGTTATACCAAGCATTAACAACATGATTACAAAATGACACTAAAGAAAACAAGGCTGCACTACTTCATGAAGCTAAGTTAACAGTATCCTGAGGATCTTAAAAAGTTTTAATTTACATGCAATTTTTTCAAGACATACTGTGTACAAGTGACCTATGTTCAATGTAATCTGCTCTGTTCCCCTGCCCCTTTTTTTCAACTGACCAGGGCTCAGTCACAAACTTTCAACCTTTCTTTCCTTTTAAACCCTTCTTTACAAAGCTCCCTTCAAGGTTAGCTTTTGTTTTGCTTGTAACTAATCCTTCCCCAAACCTATATTCCTTCTCCCCTCTTTTAAATGCATGTTTAAAATACATTTAACTAAAATTTATGTGTGTATTTTACTCCATTTTGACCCTATCAGATGAAAATGAGGTTGCCTGTTCCTGCCATCCCATTCTCTGTTTGCAGTTTTCTGCTAGTGCACCCTAAATATGTGACATGTGCCCTCACCCCTCTCCCTCCTTTTTCCCCTAGTGTATTCTTTTTTCCTTCCCTTCCCTTTCTGCTTTTAAGTTCATCAAAGTAAAACAAAAGCATTTCCAGGTCTTGTATCTTATTTAATTCCTCCCATGACTGTGATGTCAACAGAGTTGAGGGGACACTTGCTATCATCACTTTTATTAGGATGCAAACATTTAATTCATGTTCTAGTTAGTCTCTTGTGACTGTTTGCTTTCATCATTTTTTTCTTGATTTCTCTTGATTCTCAAATTTGTATTTCAAAATCCTACTCTGCTTTGGCCTTTTCATCAAGAATGCTTCAAATTCTTCTATTCCTTTAAAAGTTCATTTTCCCATTTTGCTGCATAAATTATTCTTAGTTATTAGCTTCCATCTTTTGTCTTTTAGAATATCAATATTCCAAAGTGCTCCTCTTCCTTACAGTGGAAGCTGCCAAACTGTGTGATTCTGAATGTGGTTCCTTGATGCTTGAACTCTTCTGTTTCTGGATGCTTTGCAACTTCAGAAACTCTGAATTTTGGCTATTGCACTCCTGAGTAGTTATCATGTTGAGGTATCTTTCAGGAGTTGACCAATAGACTCTCATTCCACCTTTCCCTTGGTTTCAAATATGTCTTGATTAATTTTCTTGAAATACAGTATTCAGGTTTGGGGAGCAGAAGCGTTTTCATGGTTTTCAAGTAATCCAATGATACTTAGATTGTTTTTTCCTTGACCTTTATTAAAATATGAATTATTTTATATTTTCTTCTATTTTCAGTCATTTGATTTTCTTTTCATATTTATTTTTTTATCATGGAGCTCTTTATCTTCTGTTGTTTCATTTGAATTTTCAGGTAGTCTGTTACTTGACTAAGGTTTTGTGCCTCTTGTACTATGTTGTTAATATGCTTTTCAAGTCTTTCCTTTAGTGGTCTCCTTTCTTTTCCTACTCTTACCTCAGGAAATCTCATTTCATTTACAACATAATTTTTAAAGTCTCCCTTCATTTCTTCCAGAATTTCTAGTTGACCTTGTAATCAAACCATGTTTTTCTTAAGGATTTGCTTGGAGATGTTGTGGAATTATTTTCTTGTTCTTGTATTTTGGGTTTCCTCTGGCTCCACCATAGCCCTTTATTATTGGTCTTTTTTTTATTCACTCATTTTTCCATCATTGCTTCTCAAATTGGGACTCTGTGTTAGGGTCAGGATCTGTGTAATTCTAGAAGGAATGTCAAGGTCTTTTTTGGCCTGAGCTATAGCCTCTTGGGTCCTATTGCTATTTTCTTGGGGGTACTGAGTTCCGGATCCTTCAAGGACCTCAGGGATAGCTCTGGCCAAGGTCAGACATTCATTCTGTTCTCACTCCTTGCCTTTAAGCCCATTATGCTCTTTACCCTGGTATGGAGGTCCTTCTGTAGTCCATGATAGATCTGTAACCTAACTCTAGGATCAATGTGATAGCATTGTCAGTTGGCTTTTTCCTGTTCCTTCCTAAATACTGTCCTACTTAACTGTGCTATATCCCTACTCACTTCTTGTGTAGTACACACAAGGTCTGACTAGGTCAATTCTCTAGTGCCCACATACCTCAGTCTGTCTTCCTATATCAATCTCAACTAGAAAAAATAACTCACTTCAATTTTTTTTTCTTAGATTTTCTGATCATGACATCATATAGTCACATCTCTAAGTCTTTGTTAGAGTAGTTATGGGAGAGCAGTGGGCTATACTGCTTCTGTTATCTTTACTGGTTTCTCAAGACTTTAGTCCCCTTGACTTTGTTGAAATATTTGACAATTTATTGAATGAATATTAAAACTAGTTTAAAAACACTGCTGAGTAGTGAAAACACAAGGGAAATTACGATTTCCACAGAACCTTTCATTCGATGCTACACAAACAGCAACTTACATTTTTATGTATTTTAATATGTATAATGTGCTTTCCTTAAAATAATCCTGTTAGGTAATAAAACTGTTGTTCTCATTTCAGAGATGGGGAAATGAGGTTTAGAGGAATAAAATAACGTCTACAAAATTATCCAAATGATAATTATCTGAACCAGAACTCAAACTTGCATTTTCTGACTGTAAGATTAGTATTTTTATACCACCAAACAAATATCACTACAGATATGCTTTTGCTCATCATGAGGTTACACATATGTCACTTTCAAACAACCCAAATGGAAACTATTATTAAAATTTGTACTCTAAAAATTAAAATCTTTACTCCTACATTTATATTTAAGACATCAAGAATTTCACTATATTATTATTGTGTGAGTAAAGAGTTGGTGAGAAAAAATATATCTCTTTTGGAGAAGAGAAATATATAGTAACTTCTTTTTCTTAAATCACTTTTTAAAACTTAAGTTTATAGGATAAATTAGAGGAGGTAATTCTCTTAGAAAGTGCATCATATTTTACACTAAATAATATGTACACCACCTAAAGCTACTGTCATTATAGAGAATACTGCTTTAAAATTATATATCAAAGAAGACAGTTCCATTAAAATCTTTCTTAATGGAGAATGCATTAGTCTGAGTTGCTATTAGGTTAGGCTAATGGAGTCCATCTTTACAGCTTACATAGATACTTTCATAAATATATATAGAGTAAAGAAGAATAGTTACATAATCCTATGAACATTACAAGAGATAGTTTATGAATTTGCAAGTGTAGATGCTAAGCATGGACATTTGTCCTGTCCTTTTCTGGTCCTGATACAATCTTTTTAATGAGCTGAAATGCAAATTACTTAATAAACTTCATATGAATATAAGAGACAACATAATTTTCAACAATTAGAGGTCCAACATCTATGTTTTGAGTTAGATTCAATTCTGAACTAGATTATCCTTAGCCATAACTGTGCCATTTAATGAACATCACAGAAACTCATTAATAATGACATATTAGCTTTAAAGAGATGGTCATTATAGGCAAGTCTTGGATAAGATAGATGAGATCAAAAACCTCCAAAATTATAAAACAAGCTAAAAAGGACTAACTACTCTGCAGCATAACTTCATATAATATGGAAAAACATATAGAATTCTAGGAAATCGCAGACAAAATTAAAGGGCAGTAATAAAAAAGTAAGTCTTGTAGAATACATAAACCCTTTGCATTAACCACAAATCTAAGAGAGGACTATAAATGGCCAACAAGTTCTGTAAATGGCAAATGAACCTAGAAAACAGAAGAATATTCATATTTTAAAGATTTTTTTAAAAGTCTCACACACTGCAGCAGAGCTGCACACTTGCACATTGAAACTTAGCTAGCCATCATCATCTGAACTGCCTTCTAACAAAAAGATAAACAAAACATGGCTAATGTTACAAAAGAAATGGAAAATGTTAGCTATCTTTTGGACCTTCATTTCTATTGTCACATTTAATGATTAATTGAAATCTAACTAAATCAAAGCTATAATCACATGAATTGTCTAAATTCCCAATATATTTTTGAAAAACTAACAATTTTCCTTTTGGGGAGTTGTAAATTAAGAGGAAGAAAGGAATAAGCATTCACAGAAGGCCTACTATGTGTGACAATGTGCTATGTGCTTTTTACAAATATTATCTCATTTGATCCTCACAACTCTGCAAGGTAGGTGCCACTCTCATTGCCATGTCACAGGGTCATACAGCAAAGTGTCAGAAGCCATATTTGAACTTGAGTCTTCCTAACTCCAGGCTCTATCCACTGCACCACCAGATGCCTTTAAGGATAACACTTTAACTTAAAAATTAGTCATGAAACTGTCAGAGCTGTGATTTTATCAATTTGGAGACTTTCCAGTTACATCTATTGCAGCAAACATAGTTCGTCCTTTAGGACTCCTGCCAGTGTTATGCTATAAAGCATCCACAGGATGTCCAAATTTGCTAGAGGCTTTCCTCTAGGATCTCTTGACATTTCATAGGCTCAAAAGATCAAAGATTTAGAGTTGGGGGCGGGGGGGGAATCTCAGAGGCCATCTCTTTCCACTGTTCTATACTGCCTCAATTAGAGTGCAAATACTAGTGGAGCATGCAGAGAAGTTCACTGGTTATAACTCTTGCTACACGAGTACTTCAAATCTTTTCTCACACATATAACTCTCCAATGACATCCTTTGCATTGCTTTTTCTGTAGAATTCCTAACTGGCAATATTTGATTGTTTATCCACAACTCTATGTACCTCTTCAGTTATCTACTCAATGTCATAATATCAGTTTAAGAAAACTGATGGGTCTTTGTTTCAAAAAGAAGTTTGGGTACATTGAAAGCTCTGCACAATTTCCCAAAGGCAGCCCAACCTTCTTTCTTCCCAGAGTTCAATTCTGAGCCCAGTTCATCACCCATATATAATATTTTTTCCAAAATATATGTACTGATGACCAGATGTATGGTTTGTCCATTGAAATGCACAAATAGGACAATAAACATTTTTCATCTACCTGGTTTTTCCTATGTGGACAATTAGGTCAAACTCTTTTGAGTAATTATGGATCTCATTTAGGAGGTACTGCAATGTTTCAGGATTTGATATGCTCATCATATTTTATTATTCAAATAGTATTTGATAATAACACTATGTACATGGAATCCATCTTTCAATCAAACATTACATTGGACATCTGCCACTTCAGGTCCTTATCACCTCTTTCCTAAATTACTGCCTACTAACTGGTTTCCTTGCCTCAAGTCTCTCACCATTCTAGTCTATTCTACCTATCACTACCAAAGTAATTTTCCTTAAGTACTGATCTAACTGTGTGATTAGTCTCTTCAATCAACTCTAGTGACTTCCTATTGTCTCTAGGATAAAATATAAAGCCCACCACAACTCTGCCCCAAGCTACCTTGGCAGTTTCACTGGACATTATTTACTCCTTATCCTTCACTTTGTTGAGGTCCAGCCTTTTCTCAGTTCCTCATTCATGACATTCCATCTCCTTTCTTTGCGCTTTTCAATTGTCATGTCTGAAACATTCTCTCCTTATCTTTACCTCATAGAATCCCTTTCTTCCTTTAAGAAAACATTTTCTGTATGAATGCTCTCCTGATTCTCTCAACTGTTAGCGCTCTCCGTCCCAAACAACTGTATGTATGTGTGTATGTGATACATACAACTTACATTTATTCAGTATGTATTTTATATGTACTTATCTCCTGCTTCACAGTATAGTGTGAACTGGGATTGTTTTCTTTTTTGGGGGGTGGATGGTATCCTTGTGACTGGCACACAGTAGGCACTCAAATACTTGATTGGTGATAATGGTTAACACCTGTGGAAAGGATGTTTTCAGGACGGCTAGATGGCACAGTGAATAGAGCACTGGCCCTGAAGTCAGCAGGACCCGAGTTCAAATAAAGCTTCAGACACTTAACACACACACACACACACACACACACACACACACACACACACACACAAAAACCTAGCCATGTGACCTTGGGCAAGTCACTTAACCTCAACTGTCCTCCAAAAAAAAAAAGAATGCTTTCCCCAGTTTTATACCTTTAAAAATCAGGTGTATTTTTATTACTAGTGAAATACAAATGAACTGGACTCCACCATGCCACCAGAAACCTTATTATCAGTAAATTCATCAACCTAAGTCTTGGTATTCACACCTCACCAGTATTCTCAAAGTCCAACAACCCTCTGATAAGAGGGCTAGAGGGCAGAACAACAGGCTCCTCCCACAGCCTACATTTAAAGAGGGTTAAAAGGCCAGGAATTTCTTTGCTACCTGCCCCTCTCCTCTGGATGGGACTCTATCATACCATGCTAATTCTGAAGTACTTCCCCTCTCCACTCTTTTCAGTTTACTTTTTCCTATTGTCTTCTCCCATTAGACTGTAAGCTCCTGGAGGGTAATGACTGTCTTTTTCTTATTTGTATCCCTAGAATTTATTTAGCACAATACCTGGTACATAGTAGGCATTTAATAAATGTTTACTAACTGACAAATAACAGGTATCTCTGATTAAGGTATGACAAAGGAAGGCAAATGATATTCTATAACAGAAAACATATAAAAGGCATATAATTGACTGAAAAGCATAAGAGAAAAAATGTGCTTATTATGTGCTAACTGTAAAAAAGCATCTGATTACTTACAGCAAAATACTGCCTTAAAAGGATCTTTTCCACCAAGATATTTCCTATACATATATTAATATGATATAAAATTTCTTTTTTTTATTTTTTGCTTTTTGGAGGGGGGAAGGCAATTGGGGTTAAGTGACTTGCCCAAGGTCACACAGCTAGCTTTTGTGTGTGTGTGTGTGTGTGTGTACCAAGTGTCTGAGGCCGGATCCGAACCCAGGTCCTCCTGATTCCAGGACTGGTGCTCTACTCACTGCACTACCTAGCCTCCCCCATGATATAAAATTTCTTGAAAGAGAACACCAGGAAACACTTCAGTGACCCTTTGTTTAGCCATAACAGATATATAGCCATTTTGTTGATACTTTAAAACACAATTACTAGAGGATAGTGAAGTATTGTGGTAGAGTGGATAGTAAGCTGGTCTTGAAGCCAGGAAGACCTGGGTTCAAGTTCCATCACTGATACATAGTGCTTCAGCAACCCTAAGCAAGTCACTTAAACTCTCAGTGCTCTATGCAAATCTCTAAGACTAAAAATTGAGAAGATGGTTCCATTCAACACTGGCAGAAGGAGTTTCTTCTCCTCAGAATTGCCCTAATTATATATACCAGTGAATAAATACACCAATATACTAATAAAGTTATAGGTGCAATCCCTAACCATAACCATAACCCTAACATCTGAGTAATATTCTCTGCTATAGAACTTAGTTTCACAACATGAAGCACTGTTTATGTAATACTGCTTTTTTTTTAACTCCGTAATCATCTGTAATCTTTAAATCTGTAATTCATAATCACTTATGAAAATGATACCATTCACTAAAAGTTCAATGTGAGTTTTTTGGGCTATCTTTTCCAGAAGTGGAAGTTGTTTATATAGCATAGTGCCTGTGACATATAAAGCAATATAATATTTGATGATGAATGGCTTATTGATGGAAATGTACTATCCAAGTCATTCCTTTATGTCCTATACTTATAAGTAGCTTGGGGGTTGGGAGGTGCTAAAAAGGAACAGGGATGAAGTCTGTGGACATAAAATAAAGTCAATTGACTGACACAAGAACTTAATTAATGACCTTGATCTTATTTGCAAAATGGTCAGTTTAACTGAATAACCCAGATCCAGTTATTAATGAGACTTGTTCTCTCCCCCAAATATTCAGGTTGCCAAAAATGTTCATTACCTCTTGAAATTATAATTGCCCATCCAAATTTCTCACAGGTGCTCTATTTTCTAATCTCCTTCATCAGAACTGCAGTAATGTCTTTGAGATTTTTGTTTTTTGCTCTTTTCCAACCTATGCTTGCTTTCATATCACATCAGGGAAGAATATAGATTATCCAGTTCTCTCCTTCTGAAAGAATCCTGTCTTTTCAAAAGAAAACACTACAGAATGGGCATGGGAAGGGTCCCACAAATTACTACCTATTATATACTTCCTGTGAAATATGTCCAAATAAATAATACATATTTTAAAAACCACAAAACACAAAGGTGCCATATATTTTTGTTTTTCTAAGTGGTTTTCCCCCCCCCCTAGATTCCAGATAGTAGACTCCACACTTTCTACATTTGGCTACTTTGGAATTTCTGAATCCTTCAAAAGACATAATTTCTATCAGTGTAAAAAGAAAGTGAAAAAGAATGACCTCTTCCCAAGTCTTCTCATCCTGTGATTATTCTTCATGTTTTCCCACAAATACTCCATGAAGGATCTATTCAAGTCATGCCTTCTAGGTGATCTTCAAATCCCTAGAGTATTGTCGGCATACTCAAAACACTAAATAAATCAATACCCTTCATTCTGTTTGCTTCCTAATCATTCTGCAAGTTGTAACAATAATTATAATAGCTTACTCATGTAGCACTTTATATTTTACAAAATGATTGCCCTCACAACCATCAATATTACCTAAGAGGTAATATTTCCCTCCAGTTTATAAAGAGAAGGTATATAAATTATTCATAATGATAAAAAGACATTTACAATATTAATAAGGTATTTCAGATGAACTAAAGGGACAATAACTGATACATAGTTACAGTACACAGAGCCTTACAGTTTACAATATGCTTTATACATCACTTCATTTTAAGCTCACAATGATGCTGCAAGGTAGGAAATACAGGTATTATTATCCCCATATTATGGATAAGGAAACAGAAGCTCTGGGAGGACAAGTGATTATGAGAGTTGCACAGTCAGTAGGTCTCAAAGGAAGAATTTAAATCCACATCTTCCTGATTCAATTTCTAGAATTCTGTCCATGATACAACTTTAACCTTCAATAATAGGGTAAGAAAGGACTGAAATTAATATGAAACCATTCAATGGTTCTATAAAAAGGATGTTAAATGTTACTATTTAATATAATCATGCCTTCAAATCACCATGAAAACTAATGAATATTATTAGGTAAGTTTTTTGGTTCATATATATTCAGCACAGGAGTAAGGAATAACTTTGTGTCAGTTTTATCACCACCCTTCTTCATAGGTTTACACAAGTTATCTTTAAGGTTATTTAAGATGCTGTAACTCCATGATCTCAGAGGACTGCTTGTATGATAGAGGGAATCTGCTGTCAGAGGAAGGGATTTCAATCCCAGCTCTACTGCTTTCTCCCTCTGTGATCTTTGGACAAATCACTTAACCCCTCTGAGCCTCAGTATTCCTTGCCACTAGTAAGACAGTTTCCCTGAAAGGATACTTTTACAAATGGCCTCAGAGAACAGGATGAGGCCCATTATTTTTGGATGTCACCAATTTGAGAATTTTGGGATGTCATCAATTTGGAATTTGTTTTGCTTGACTATGCATATGTTACAATGGTTTTGTATTTCTTTTCTTGATTGAGGGAGAATGTGGAAGGTAATTTTATTTCAATGCTAAGAAGGATGGGCTCTCTCTCCCTTCCCACACACGCCTCATATGCATACATATATAAAACAAATATAAATCAATAAATGGATATCCTGGTTTACAAATCAGTCTCCAACAAAACTGCCAATCATAAATCAGTTCACCAGGGCCTGATCATCACATGAAGAACAGATAAAACTTAGTTTCCAGAACTGAAAAGTTGGGGAATAGATTCTAGGCAATAGAGAAGCAGCTCGTATACCCAAATACAACCTATGACAATAAAATCAGTAACTATTTTGTTTGACTGAAAGCAATATTAACTGCATTTATGGGTAAATGTATTAAAGTTATTTAAATTACCTTTTCTGTATTCTTGTATTTTTCCCAACTTTTCAGCATTTTCAGCCATTTTGTACTTCTTTCAATTTCCAAGTGCTTTTGCTGAAATGAAATTAAAATGTCTTGTGATTGTTTCTCAAGGTTCCTTTGTTTACAAACTACATCTGTTAATAAAGGAAATGCTACTAAAATGGTAGCCAATTTATTTTACATTCACCAGCAAATATTTAGTCTAAATAATTTTAAATAAATTTTATTGATAATTTTTATTTTGTTTTTGTTCAATTATTTTTTTTTAGCTATATCCAACTCTAGGTGACCCCATCTAGGATTTTCTTGGCAAAGATACTAGAGTGATTTGCCTTTTCCTTCTCCAGCTCATTCTACAGATGAAGAACTGAGGCAAACAAGGTTAAATGACTTGTCCAGGGTCACAAAGCTAGTAAGTGTCTAAGGCCAGATTTGAACTGAGGAAGATAAGTCTTTCTGATTCCAGGTCTGCCAATCTATCCACTGAGGGAGTCAAGGAGAGAGTTCTGTCTTTTAACTTTTGTTTTAGTAATGTTTAAATTTCTCCTTATATCTCCCATCCTCCCCACAAAGACTGTCCTACACTTCATATAAAAAAAGGTTCTATTTTTAAGGAAAAAGAGAAAGAAATTGGCAAAATCAAATAATACATAGAAAAAGTCTGAAAATGTATGCAATGTCCCTCATCCATGGACTTGCTTACTCTCCTAAGGAGGAAAAATGTCTTCTCATATCTCTCCTTTGGGTCTGTGTCTGTTATTTTAAATTCTTTCAATTGTTTTGTGGTTGTTTTTTCAGTTAAATTGTTGCAGTCACTCTAGATGTTGTTTTCTTGGCTCTGCTTATTTCACTCTACATCAGTTCATTTAATTCTTTCCATGTTTCTCTGTATTCATCAAATTCAGTTTCTAACCATATAGCATGATTCAATTCCATCCACATACCACAATTTGTTTAGTTATTTACCAATGGATGGGCATCAACTTTGTTTCTAGGTTTTTTTTTTTTTGCTATCACAAAATATGGATACTGCTACAAATATTTTACAGTAGATAGAGACTTTTTTCTTATGAATGACCTCTCTGGGGTAGGTCTAATAATGCATCTCTGTGTCAAAGAGTATGGGCATTTTAGCCATTTTACTTGAACAATATTGCTTTCCAAAACAGCTGGACTGATCCATAGCTCCACCAACAATGCCTTGGTCTAACCTTCTTTCCATAACCCCTCCCCATTGATTATTCTCAGCTTTTGTCATGTTTGTTGGATATGAGGTAAAACCTCAAGGTTATTTGGATTTGAATTTCTCTCATTATTAGTGATTGGGAACATTCTTTCAAATGGCTGTTACTTCTTATGAGAACTCTCTGTCCATATCCTTTGTTTACTTCTCAATTAGGAAATGGATCTGATCCTCTTCTAATTTTTTTAAAGTATTATCTTTAATATTTAGATTACACATCCATTTTGAATCTATGTAATGTGGCATAAGATGATGATATAGGCCTAATTTCTATCAAGACTACTGCCTAGTTTTCCCAGCAGTTTTTAAAACAGGGAGTTCTTTCCTACGTAATTTATCTTTATCTAACAATGAGCCATTGAGATCCATCATTTCTGATTGCCTTTTGTCTATTCTGTTGCACTGATCTATTTCTCTACTCTTTAAACTAATACCAAATAGTTCTCATGAATGCCATTTTGTAAAACAGTTTGAGGTCTAGAACAATTACTCCACCTTTATCCCTACCTTTTGTATTTTCATTATTTCTCTTTATATTCTGGATCTTTTCTTTCTCCAAATGAATTGTTAATATTGTATCAAGTAGTGATTAAAATAGCACTACAGTTATAAATTAGTTTCAGTAGTATTATATTGGCCTGGCCCATCCAAGAACATTGAATATTCTTCCAGCTACAGACATTGTTCTTTTTTTTTTTTTAAAGGAATACTTTATAACTGAATCTATACAAATAATTTGTGTGCACAATATTTGTAGAGTAAATATAAAGTACTTTTTTATAGATAGTGGTGTGACCTTGGTTTTTGTTTTTGGAGGGCAACTAGGGTTAAGTGATTTGCCCAACGTCACACAGCTAGTTTTTGTGTTAAGTGTCTGAGGCTGGATCTAAAGTCAGGTCCTCTCGACTGCATGGCCGGTGCTCTATTCACTGCGCCACATAGCCACCCCATATCCGTGTGACCTTGGGCAAGTCACTTAATCCCAATTGCCCTATCTTCCCCCTCCAAAAAGCAAAAACAACCAACCCCCCTCCCCCCCAAAAAAAACCTTCCCCTAACAACTGCTTTCGCTGTATCCCATAAGTTTTGGTATTTTGTCTCATTATTGTCATTCTCTTAAATGATTATTGATTGTTCCCATGATTTGTTGTTTGGCCCACTCATTCTTTAGGATAAGATCATTTAGTTTCCAATTCATTTTTAGTCTATATTTTCATGGCTCTTTTGAGGTTCATTCAATTCATATATACTACCCAATAAAAATTCTGGTAGCTGTTACCTACTATAATCCAGGATACTCTGCCCCACTCCCCTTTCTTTTTTCAATGATTTGAGGGTCTCTCTCTTCCTCAAATCCTACCCCACTGACTCTGAAACTCACAGCTCCAGCACCCTGGGTCCCTTGGGCTCCTCCCATCTTCTGACTGGAGCAGATGGAGGATGGACATTGGAAAGGTCCTTCCCCATCCTCCAGCATTTGAGGACACCTTGAGAATTCATCTCATCATTTCATACCCAGCTACTCTTCTAGATTTCATAATCTCCAGGAACTCATCACTCTGCAAGATAAAATAAACTCTGAGACTTAAGCCTCTTCAGATCATTTCCCACCTAAGTATGGGAGCTGGTAGCTCACCTCTTTCAGCTTCTTTTTATGTGTTGTCTTCCCTGTTAGACTGTGAGCTCCTTAAGGGCAATGACTGTCTCATTACTCTTTGTATACCTAGCAGTTAGCACAGGGCTTGGCACATAGTAGATGCTTAATAAATGTTTATTGACTGACTGAGAAAGGGCGCTTTAACAGACATACATACTGATACTTCCCTCAAACACTAAACTCACGGTTCATCAGCTTAGTCATTTCTCATAAACTACCCCTCCACCCTACTACATCTAACACAGAGAGACAGTCATACCATTAATTTTGCCATAAAAATGGCTTGGCTTCCATATTCATGAACTCCAGAATTCCTTTATCTAATGACACACAATCAGTTGTCATTCTACTTCTTCCTCTACCTTACAACCCCAAATCCTGTTATTCAATTCCATTCAATAAACATTTATTAAATGTCTTCTATGTGCCAGGCACTGTGCTAAGTGCTGGGATATAAAAAATGGCATGATAGTCCCTGCCCTCAAGGAACTTACAATCTAATGGAGGAGATTACATGCAAACAAATATATACACAGCAAAATATACATAAATATAAATAGATGTAAAATAAATAGGAAATTATTAACAGAGGGAAGGCACCAGAATTAGAGAGGCTGGGGAAGGTTTCCTGTAGGAGGTGGGATTGTAGCTGGGACTTAGGAATCCAGGGAGGTCAGTAGTCAGAATGGAGGAAGGAAAGGAATATAGGCATGAGGAATAGCCAGAGAGAATACCAAGAACTCAGAGATGAACTGCCTTGTTTGTGGAATAGCCAGGAGGCCAGAGTCACTGGATCTAATTTGTTGGGCAGTAAAGTATAAGAAAACTAGAAAGGTAGGAGGGGGCTAGGTTATGAAGGGTTTTGAATGCCAAACAAGATTTTGTATTTGTTTCTAGAGGCAATAGTAAGCCACTGGAATTTACTGAGTAGGGAGAAGAGGTGACATGATCAGATTTGAGTTATAGAAAAAATATTTTAGTGGATGAATGGAGAATGAATTGGAGTGGGGGAGAGACTTGAAGCAGGCAGATCCACTAGCAGGCTACTGCAGTAATCAAGGTGTGAGGTGATAAGGGTCTGCATTAGAGGGGTGACAATGTCAGAGGAGAGAAGGGGGCATATCTGGAAGATGTTGCAAAGGTGAAATCGGCACCTTTATTGATAGATATTTTAGATAGCCTGGGACAGAACTGATGGGCAAGCAGTACCTCCAATTCGGAGGTCACAATGAAGATGAAGAGCAAAGTTATGTAAAGGAAGACAGAAGGAAAAATGAATTTGTTCCCCCTCCCTCAATACCTTTAGCTGAGAACACTACCTCTTATTTTATTTTTTAAAAAAAGATCACTGGGGAGGCTAGGTGGTGTAGTGAGTAAAGTGCAGGCCCTGGAGTCAGGAGGATCCAAGTTCGGTTCCAGCCTCAGACACTTAACACCCACACACAAAAAAACTAGCCGTGTAACTTTGCACAAGTTACTTAATCCCAATTGCCCTCCAAAAAGCAAAAAATAAAAAAGATCATTTACTGAGAAATCCCTTTTCTTCTCCCCTCCTCACCTCATATTACCCAGATGCCTTCTGCTATTTCCTTCTTCACCCCTGTCTCTCATGATGAGGTTGTTCCTCTCTTTGCTAAGACAACTCTCTAGAGGAGAAGCTAGCTGGCACAGTGGGTAAAGCAGTGGGCCTAGAGTCAAGAAGACCTTTTCACAAATTTGCCCTCACACTTATTGTGTGACCCTGGGCAAAACTGTCTGCCTCAGTTGCCACATATGTAAAATGAGGATAACAATAGTACCGTCCTCACAGGATTGTTGTGAACAAAAAGATAATATTTTTAAAGTGCAACAATGGCTGGCATATAGTAAGTGCTTAATAAATATTCATTCCCTACCTTTCCTCCTCTATAAGCACGGATAGTCTCATTCTTTCCCATCTTCTCTAGCAGCTTGCCCCCTCTACCATCCCCACTCTCTCTCAGTCACCTTCGGTCTCTGCTGGTTGTTTCCCCACTACCTACAAACATGCCTATTTCTCTTTCGTCTCAAAAACCCTCATTTGATCCATCCATCCTGTTAGTTATTATTCCAACTCTCCTTCCTTTTGTGGCTAAAGTCCTTGAGGTCACCTACATTTGACATCTCTACTTCCTTTCCTTTCACTTGGTAGTCAAGATGGCAAGCAGTACCATAAACTCACCACAAAATTCCTCTAAACAGATAAAGAAAATGTACCATACCTAATCTTGATGAGGTAAACCAGAAAAAGTCATAGTGAGTCATTTTCTTTTAGCACATGGAGACAAACAAGGAGATTTTTGGACAGGGTCCAAGCCAGGAGTACACAAAAAGTGAGAATTTTAGCAACCAGGGAGAGACTATGCACCAGGGCAAAAGGAGGTCCCAGAACCATACCAAGGTATCCATACTGGGGTAGTAGGACAGGAATAGATGTGAACTTGCAACTTTGTTGCCCACTACCCATTCTGGGTCACAGGTACAAAGTGATCTAAGAAGGGCACCTGAACAGAGAGGGGTTGTGTTCCCAGGAAGAGAATCCTCAGTAATGTACTGAGAAAGGAGGATAGCAAGAAATAAGCAAGCAACAGCAACTTGGCTCAAATTCCAAGTCAGAACACGGTTTAGTTTCCAACATCTAGTCCTGTTTACAGAGGAATAACTAGGGTAGCAGTCCCTCTTTCAGCTTGTTGACAAGGGCTAAGTGTAGCAGCAATGTACTCTTGCTCAGACTCTGGTAAGGGAGCAAGCAGAGCCCAGGCTAGGAGAGGCAGAAATCAGACTCTGTCATGGATCAGACCATTGCAGGTCCCCAACTTGTCCTTGAGATTTTGGAATAACTCAAAACTCCAAGAAAGCAGCAGCAAGATCAGTCCAGAGCTTCCCTCCAGAAGTGCTACAGAATCCAGCTTGAACATCAAGTCCAAAGTCAGGAAGTAGGCTGGAAGAATGAGCAAACACAAAAAGTATTCCACCATAAAGAGCTATTATGGTGGCAGGGAAGTTCAGGATATAAACGCAGGAGAAAAGAATAACTCCAAAATATCTAAAAGCAAAGCATCAGAGAAAAACATAGCCTGGGCAAAAACTCATCCAGAATGCCTGGAAGAGATGAAACAAAGGATAAAAAACAAACATTCTCTCATCTTCAACTGTCTATTGAACATCTTGAACCGAAGGTCCAGTAGATATGTTAAACTCAACATCTTCAAAACTGAACTCATTCACTTTCCCCTCAAACCCTCCCCTCTTCCTAACTTTCCTATTGCTACTGAAGGTACCACCATCCTCCCAGTCACCCAGGCTCACAACTCCTCACTCTCTCATCTCCCATTATCTAATCTGCTACCAAGACCTATCAATAATACATGCAACATTTCTTGCATACACTACCTTCTCTTCTCTAACACTGCCACCATCCTGAATCAGGCACTCTTCACTTGACACTTGAAGATTATGGCATTGGTCAGCTGGTTGGTCTCTCTGTCTCAGGTCTCTCCCCTTCTAGTTCATCTTTCACTTATTTGGCTATCAAAGTGATTTTCCTAAAGCACAGGACTTACTGTGAGGTAGGGTCTTACCCTCTCCCCCAGTTCAATAACTCCAGTGGCTCCCCATCAAATACACAATTCTCTGTTTGGCCTTCAAATCCCTTCATAACCTGCCTGCCCTCCACCTTCCAGTCTTTGTTCACCTTACATTACACACAAAAACACAGACACACACAAACATAGAGACATAGAGATACGCAAAGACACACAAATGCAGTGACACTGGTCACCGTGCTGTTCCTCACACAGAACACTCCATCTTCCAGCTCTGGTCATTTTTACTGGCTGTCCCTCATACTTGGAACCTCCTCCCTTCTTATCTTTGCCCTTCTGGCTTCCTGTAAGTCCCAGCTAAATTCCCACCTTTGACAGGGAGACTTTATGTTGATTTCTCTTAATTGTAGTGCTCTCCCTCTGTTGATTACTTCAAGTTTATCCCATATGTAGCTTGATGGTGCACAGGTGTTTACATGTTGTCTCCCCCATAGAGAGAGCTCCTTTAGAGCAGATGCAGAAAAAGTCTTCTCTTTCTTTGTATCTCCAGTGCTGAGCACAGAGCCTGGCACAAGGCACTAAATAAATGTGTGCTGACTGTCTGACTTCACTAGCTTATCCTAGAGACAAGAAGGAGGCACTGAAAGTTCTTGCAAAGAAGAATGACACAGTCAGACATATCCTTTAGGAATATAAACTTTGTAGTTGTGGTATAAATGGATTAGAAAGGGGAGAAACTCAAATCAAGAATTATTTTAAAAGTACTGAAATAATCCAACCATTTAATCAATAGGCACCTGTTACAGGCATTGTAGATTCAAAGGCAAAACTGAAATAATCCATAACCTCAAGGAGTCTATGTTCTATGTCAGTAAATAACATACAAACATTTGCTTAATTACATATAATACACAATGCATGTAGATTCAAGGGTGTATATACATGTATACATGTACATGCACACACATATATATCACCAGTGGTAATAATGAGGGCTGAACTAATGTGTAAACTAAGTGAAACAAAGAGGCCATGTATGAGAGATGTGGGAAAAGCCTAAAGCAGACCTGATGGCCACCTAAAGTGGCTATCAATTGTATATGGAGGATATAAGGAGAGTGAAGCAACAGAGATGACTAAAAAGTTGTGAACACAAGAGACTAGAATGATCATGATGCTCCCAATAGGAAGAGGGAAGGAGGAAAAAGTGTTGGTCTGGGGGAGAAGTTAAACATTTGTTTCATGCTTACTATGTGCCAGGTACTATATCTAAACAAGTACAAGGAATAAAACAATCCCATCTCACATGAAGCCTACATTCTAAGGATGGAGACAAGTATGTTTATAAATACATCCTTCTGAAACAGGAAATTAATAAATGCAAAACATGTATAGAGTAGTGAAATACTTTGTACAAACATGTACAAAGTAGTGAAATACAGGCAGCTAGGTGGTACAACAGATAAAGTAGCAGGCCTGGAGCCAAGAACAACTGAGTTCAACTTTGGCCCCAGACACTTGCTAGCTGTGTGACCCTGGGCAAGTCACTTAGCCCTGTTTGCCTTAAATGGGGTCACGAAGAGTCCAACACTACTGAAATGACTGAACAAAAACAGTGAATTACAAGGCAATTTGGGAGGAAGGGTATCTGCAGGAAAGAGGATGAGGAAAAGCTCGTGTAGAATATAATGCCTGAATTGTATTTTAAAGGAAGAGAGGGATTCTATGATATAGAGTTAGGGAAAGAGAATTCCAGGGATGGGAAAATCAGTGAAAAAAAAACAGATAAGGGAGATGGGAGTGATCATGAGTAAAGAATTTAGAGGTCAATTTGGCTAGATCACAGAGTGTGGAACAGGGAGTGATATTCAATGAAATTGTAAAGATAGTCAAGGCCAGGTGAGGTAAGGCTTTATACTTTATCTGAGCAACAGCAGGATTTTACCACTTGGAGTGGTGAAAGACTTGAGGCAAACAAACCAATTAAGAAGTTGTTGTAATACTAGGTGAGAGGTGATGAAAGTCCTGGACTAAGGTAGTAATTAACTATGTGAGTGTAGAGAAGAAGTCATATGCAAGAAAGAGATGTTGTAAGGATTAAAATAGCATGATTTGACAACTGAATGGATATGTGGGGTGATGGAGAGTGAGGAGATGTAGATAATGTAAAGGTTACATCTGGGGAACTGGGATGGTAGTGACTTTGACAGAAATAAGGAAGTTTGGAAAGGATGAAGTTTTAGGGGGAAAGGTGAGTTTAATCTTGGACATACTAAATTTGAAATGTCTGTAGGATGTCTATTAGGTAACTGGTGATGCAGAACTGAAATTTAAGTGAAAAACAAGGGCTGAATATATATTTATCTTGGAGTCATCTACACAGTGATGACAGTTAAACCCATGGGAGCTCAGGAGTCAACCACCAAAGAGCATCTAGAAGGAAAAGAAAAAGAGGACTAGATCAGAACCTTGTTGAACTTCTAACCAGTTAGAGGGCATGATATAGATCATGAGCCAATGAAAGAAACTGAAAAGCAGTCAGACAGGGAGGAGAACCAAAAGAGTAGTGCCTCAAAATTCTAAAGATGAGAGAATATCCAGAAAACCAAAGTAGTGGAACAGTATCAAAGTAACAGATGGACTGAGATGGCTGAGAACAGACAATCAGATCTGGCAATTAAGAAATCATTGGTAACTTATGGGAAAACAGTTTTAATTGAAGGATGAGGTCAAAATACATATTGCAAAGGGCTGAAGACCAATTAAGAGCAGAGGAAGTGGAGGCTCTAGTATAGGAAGCTTTTTCATGGAACTTGATAGAGAAAGAGAGGAGAGATATAGGATAATAGCCTCATGAGATAGTAATGTTTAGTGAAGGTTTTTTTTTAAAGATGAGAGAGATTTAGGCATGTTTCAAGGCAGCAGAGAAGTAATCAGTAGGTAGGGAGAGACAGTATATGGACGGGAGAGAAGGAGTGGGAGGAAAAGTAAGAGAGGGGAATGTAATCTGCTGGGGAAGATGGCAGGGAATGGGATCAGATGTGTAGTTAGAAGGGCTGATCACAGCAAGGAGAAAAACAAATTTTGTCAGAGACTTGGGGAAAAGAGAAAAGAGTAGCAGATGATACCAAGGAGTTTTGAGATGAAAGGATTGGGGAGAAAGGGAGAAGGCTCCGACCAAATGGCCTCAAGATTCTCAACAATGTTAAGTTCCTCAGCTGGAAAGGTGTAGTAAACTTGAGGAGGAAAGAGGTATAGAAGAGCTTCTACTGGGCATGAGATAAGGGAATCAATTAGGAAGTAATAAATGAACTGTCTTGCTACTAGGAGGGTACAGTTGAGGTTAGAGAACATGAATTCGCAATCTCTCCATTAAGGATAGTTGTGAGACTTTTTCCAGATGTGTTCAACAACTTGTGAGTAAGAGCAGAAGAGGTAGATAGTATGCATAATCTAGGGTTGAATTTTAGCAAAAGATGAGCAGCGACAGGATGAGAGGGCAAGAGATTCAAAAGGAGAGGTCAGTGTAGTGTTGAAATGGCTAACTATTGAGTTAACATTAGCAATAAAGGAAAATGAAGTCAGAATCAGAGAATGAGAAAGTACTAAAAAGTGGAACCACTGAAAGTCTCCCTGAGAGCAAGAAATAGGTTTAGGAGGAATGAGACATGGGGACAGATGAAATGATAGGTGATTATGGTCAAACAGGAGAATGTCAGAATCTGTAATTGGGGAAGTGGCATAGTTGTGTATGATGAGAAGAGATAGTGTAAGACCATCCCTATTTGTGTCTGAAAGAAAGGGAAAGTGGATTGGGGAAAGTTTGAGAAGCCACAGGAATAACAGTGCATGGAAGATAGATTTTTGAAGCACAGTCTCCATACAGTGTTATAGGAAAGTAGGGGGAGGTGAGATCTGGGTCTAGTCTCAGACCTGGCTTTCAGTGCAGTTGCTACTGCTCTTTAAGGCATGTTGGGTTAGAGTTTTTATTATTATTATATTATCAAGTCATTATCATATCATTGAGTCATTACTCTATTATTGTTTTAAAATAATGTTTCTCCTTCATGTCTAAGATGGCCTACTCTCAAATCTGTCATTTTTAAAATTCTTTTTTAAAAAACTGGATATCTAAGTTCAAGCCTTCACCAAGATTATAACAGCTGTTGATCATTAAGATGTAAATTGGATGAAATTGCAAAGAGCTTGCACAAATTTAAACCTCACCAGTAGAGGTCAGTAGAATACAAAGTTCAAGGAAGAAAAATAGGTCTTAAGAGAATCATCACTATGTTCCTTGATCATCTAAAATTAACTTGACTTTTGACTCTCAAGAGTTTAGTTATAAGATGAAGTTTTCTTTTTTAAAAAGAACAAATTGCATATATTATTCCAAAAACTATTTAAATGTTTCTATATAAAATTTTGAATTAAAACTGTCCTTGAAAATACACATTTCATTAAAACCACAATATTAAACAAAATGTTTTGGTTCATCTTTAATTTCATCACTGTGGATGTTAACTTCCAATACACTTTTAAACGCTTCTACTATATTCTCTACAAATTCCGAACATGTTTTCCCACTCAATAAAGTATTTATTAAGCAACCACTAAGGACAGAGAATTTTAGGTAAGATGAAATCTTTGCCCTCATGGAACTCCTAAAAATTTCTCAAAAGAAGCTCTAACCAAAGATCTGAAGGTCTTCTTCTTGTGCTTCTGTTTTTTAAAGATAACAATGTACTATCCCAACTATCTATCAGCTATCTCTCATTACTGACATATGATAAAACCACTTCTTCCTTTTCTAGTGATATTTGTATGACTTTGATAATCTTTTAAGGAACTTCTCAAATGCAATGCATCACTAATAACATGCTGTAGCCTCCTTTCATCCACCACATATCTATCATTCCACTGTCCTTTGTCATTTCATAGTCAAAAAACATACGCAGAGAACATTGTTAAAAAGTTGGATTTTTGTAGCAGCTTAGGATCACTGAAAACACTGTGCAATTTTCAGATTAATTCTGCTCGATTCTGCTCTGTACTCAATTCTTGATCTGGCCCCCTGTCTATCTTACAATTCCTGTACTACTGCCCATGTAGTTTCATTTCATACTTTTGGCAATATGGGTTGTCCATTCACTTGCTTTTTCCAGTGTGGATGGTCGGCTATGCTCACAAGGAGCATTTGTCTAGACTGTCAGAAAGAGCACCTGGGGAGCCTGGAAATTAAAGGGAATCCAGGATTTGGTTGGAATTTATGTAGAACATTTCCCATTTACTGGCAAACATCCTAAGTTAGCAAATTTCTCTATTTTGTACTTGATTTGACAGCAATACTAAGCTGATTGTTTGACAAAATTATATGTATTTTATTATGCATGGGGCAATGCATTACCATTAAGGCTGCTAATTATTATCCCAAGTCAAATATTTTCTTAAAAACAATGAATAAACACAGCAGTGTTTTATTTTACATATCTTTTATTCAGCTGTGTGACTGTAAAGATGTTCTGCTATAGAAAATCATGTGAAAACTTACAGGTTCCTTTTCATGTTTACAAAAATACAAGCACAGAACACCTTTAAAAGCTTTTATAAACTTGGATATATTGGTGAGTTCATTAATGTCTTTTCGAATGACCCCTCCCCTTTTTTCTTTTGAAGGGGTAGGGAGGAGTGAACTCAGTAAAAGCATCATTCACAATCTTTTCCATTATCTCTGAAATAACTTGACGATCAGTCCTAAAGAGTCTCTGAAGTTGAATAATCTCCAGTGCAGATTTCTTCTATTCATATCCATAACTAACCACTTTTCTTAACATGATCTTCAGTGCCACCAGCACTTCCTCAAATAGTAGTACATCTGAACAGAGATGATAGGCCCAAATGTGATGGTTCCACTATTATTGTTGATAACAAAAGAGCTAAAATTAGAAAAATGCTGGGAGATTTGTTCTATTTTGTGTCTATCTTCAACCTCTTAATTCCATCTACAAAAGTTGTAGGTAAGTTCTAGCTTACCAAGTCTCATTTCAAGATCTTTGCAAGCTAATTACAAAACTCTTTGGTCAACTACTTTTCACTACTATATGAGGTTGTACTACTACAACTAGCTATGTGACACAGAGAACAGAGTGCCAAGGCATGGAGTCAGGAAGGTTCATATCCTCAAATCTGGCCTCAAACACTAGCTGTTTGACTCTAGGCAAGTAATTTAATCTGGTTGGCCTCAGCTTCCTCATCTATAAAATGATCTGGAGAAGGAAATGGCAAAGCATTCCAAGAAAACCCCAAACAGGTTCATGAAGAGTTGGACATGACTGAAACAATGAAAACAACTACTACTCATTTGCTTGCACCCTCCTTTAGAGCACTTTACAATGATGTTCACTGCTGTATCTCGACTTGGCAAAGAGATTAAGGATTTTTTGGCTGAGGCAGTTTCTTCTCTCCTTCCACCTTCTCACTGTGATGACTGTATTTTATTAAACTTCTATAATAAATGGTGACAGTAAGAATCAATTTATTTACATTTGTCCATTTCCCATTTTTAAAAAAATCAACAGCTTGTTTATGGGTTCAACTAGAGCTCCCAGATGGCCTGTAGTGTACTCTCATCCTAATCACTCTTTAAATATAATGTTTATTTGCATGTGTATGTTTGCTCCAACTAAACATTGATTTTAATTACTCATAAGATTACAAAATGGTTCCTAGATCTATAACTAATCTTTTCCTGTTGACTAAAATATAGTCAATTTCATTGGTTTTTTAAATATCATTCTGGCTGAACAACTGTGGTATATGAATGTAATGGAATATTATTGTGGTATAAGAAATGGCCAGTGGGCTGATTTCAGAAAAAATTGGAAAGACATGAACTGATAGAAACTGAAGGGAGCAAAACGCAAACTACCTTATACAGTAACAGCAACATTGTACAATGATCAATTAAAACTTAGCTCTTCTAAGCAATAAAAAGAACTAAGACAATTCTAAAAGACTCATGATGGAAAATTCAATCCATATCCAGAGAAAGAACTGAATGCAGATTGAAGCATGCTATTTTAAGTTTATTTTTTGTGGGTTTTTTCCTTTTGATCTGTTTCTTCTTTCATAACATGACTAACATGGAAATGTTTTACATTATTGCATACATACAAACTATCTCAAATTGCTTACTGACTTGGGGAGAGGGAGAAAATTTGGGGCTCAGATTTTTATTTTAAAAATGAATGTCAAAAATTGTCTTTACATGTAATTGGAAAAAGTAAAATAATATTTTTTTAAAATGTCAATTCAGTTTCATCATATCCAGAACTTTTTAACATTCTTTTTTTTTTTTAAATAATTTGGGGGGGAAGCCACAGTAATTGGGGTTAAGTGACTTATCCAAGGTCACACAGCTAATAAGTGTGTCAAGTGTCTGAGACCAAATTTGAACTCAGGTCCTCCTAACTCCAGAGTCTGTACTCTATTCACTTTACCACCTAGCTACTCCCCCCTTAATATTCTTCTTGAAAAAAGTATGCATGATGTATAAATCTGCTTCTGGTAGTAGTATACAAGCCACTTTTGTTTAGTTCTTGATCTTGAACTATATAATATTTTATTTTTATTTTTGTCATTTGGTTTTTATACTAGCTTAATTTCAGAACATATTCCTCACTCTTTCCCTTCCCATAAAGCCACCTCTCTAGCAAATAATTTTTAAAAAATAATTTAGTAAAACTAACACAGAAATGGAATCCAATAGTACAATCAATGTTCAGGTATACATTTTTTGGGGGGTAATTTTTTAAATTTTAAACTTAAATACAAAATGAAAAGAGGAAAAAAAAACAGCTGCCAAGTACATAGCAGACTATAAGAGAGGATTCAATATAAAATAATAAATTCCTATTTCAAGAAAATCTAAATAAATACTACACATTGTTTTTAAAGGCAAGAATGATATTTAAAACTTTCCAGCTTTTTCTTGCTTCCTTGTTGGTTTTCTTTTGTTCTCTACTGTGCACTTTTTTACTTTTATTTTTCTTCCCTCCCCCACCACTTTAAAGAAGGTAACAATTAAGCATGTGTGTATATGGGTGTGTACACACATACCTATCAACATACACATATACATGCACTCACACACACATGTAAGATCATACTCCTCCTATCATCTGCTTCTTTGAGGATGGATAGCATCTTCCTTCATGAGGAAGTCTTTCCATGGTTTTTTTCTAATTCAACAAGCTCATCACTTCCTACACCACAGCAATATTTCAACCCAACCAACATCCTATCTGAGAGACTGTGCATGCAAGTTTTCCCCATATTTTCTGCATTCCATCTATTCTTGGTTACATGGGTTTTGTTTATACAAGAAAATTTGAATTTAATTTAAAATAGTTGAGATTATCCTTTATACATCTCAACAATGCTCTGGCCTTATAATACAGTTTAAGGTCTGATAGTGCTGAATCTACTTCCTTTATATCTTTTTCCCCCTGGTTTCTTTGGAGTTCCTGACCTTTTGTTCTTCCAAATGAACTTTATCATTTTCCTAATTTGGTAAAATAATTTTTAGTAATTTAACTGGGATGACATTGAATAATTCCTCCCAGTCTCTTCCTCTCCAAAACATCATCCACACTGCAATATGACACAAAGGATTACAGTGAAGGAACACAGAGGAAGAACGTGAAACAAAGTTCCATCAGAGTATACAAGAGACCACCTATACAAAAATAAGAAACAGCTGAGGAAGTAGTTCAGTAAGAAGATAAGCTTGGCAGAGAAGCATGCTTATGATGGAGAATGCTAATCATACAGACATATGCTAGATCTCTCCCTGACAATAGATGTAATTTATTGATTTGCACTAATGTTAATTTCTTTGTTCAAAAATATTGTGGATTTGGGAATCTTATCAGAGATATTTGATTTAAAAATTTTTTTAAATCAAAAAAGTTTCCCTTCTTTTCCTAATTGCAATCATTTTAAATCATGAACTATATTTTCTAATACAGTTTTTCTTGTCCTCCCCTGTGGACATATGTTTAAAGTTACAAATATCAAAGCAGATACAGTTATAAAGATTAATGAAATAGATACAAAGTTTAAAGTTACAAAGATCAAAAGTAGACAGTGACAGTTTTAGGGCACCTTGTCAAGTTCTTGAGACAATTTATCTGTAAACAATTTTGGTATGTCAACTGTAGTGGCCTTCGATATACTGCAAGGAGCAGTACCCCAAGCACTCTACTGAAACTGCTCTCTTGGGGAATCTCAGTGATATCAATCGCTAAATCAGACCGCCTTTTCCAGTTCTCTTCCTTGATCTTTCTGCAATGGCTGATACTGATGACTATTCCACCTCCTTCTAGACATTTTCTCCTAGAAACTTTCTCTAGTAGCTTTTGTGACACTACTTGCTTCTTGTTTAAATGCTCCTTATTTTCTATTCAGGATCATCATCCCATATAACCATCTGAGCACTAGCATCTATTAAGCTCTGTCTTGGGGACTCTTCACTCTTCTCTCTACATTTTCATTCCTGGTTATCTCAGCCTTACATAGGATCAATTTTAATTTCTATGTAAATGAATTCCAAATCTATTTATCTAGCCCTTATCTTTCTTTTGAGCTCCAGGCCCACATCACTAACAGTCTAATTAATGTCTTCATCAGCAAGTCAAAGAGGCACCTTAAACTAAAAACATCAAAAACTGAACTTATCTCTCCCACAAACCTTTCCCTCTTCCAAATTACCTATTTTTGTTGAGGGTATCACCATCTCCCCAGTCACCTAGGCCTATCCTATGACTTTAGAATCATTTCTGAGTTGTACCTCTTCCACACTGCCTGAATGCCCCTCTAATCTACTCCCAGATCTTGTTAATTACAATGGCACAATATCTCTCATATCCTCTCACTATACCAACTATAGCCTTTGCCTGTTTCAAACTGTCATTACCTCTCAATTGACCCATATAATAGTCCACTATAACTGAGGTATTTCCTCCCAGTCTCTCCTTCTCCAAAACATCATCCACACTGCAATATGACACAAAGGATTACAGTGAAGGAACACAGAGGAAGAACGTGAAACAAAGTTCCATCAGAGTATACAAGAGACCACCTATACAAAAATAAGAAACAGCTGAGGAAGTAGTTCAGTAAGAAGATAAGCTTGGCAGAGAAGCATGCTTATGATGGAGGATGCTAATCATACAGACATATGCTAGATCTCTCCCTGACAAAAGATGTAATTTGTTGATCTGCAATAATGTTAATTTCATTCTTCAAAAATGTTGAGGAACCCAGTAAGAAAAAAATGCTTTTCTGCATTTGATTATCACCAATAAGAAGAAACTAGTGGCTGAGGATGACTAGTGTAGTTCCTTGATGGGATTAGTACAGATAATTCTCACTTCATCTAAGTGAACCTTTCTACAGACCTTTATTTAAAGTGAGTTTTAAGTCATTTGAATTAAGTACTGGACAGTAAAGTTAACATAGGTTGTTTTTTTTGGAATGTGGGTTTCTTTCAGAATTCTTTACGTAAAGTCTAATTTGCACAATGCAACTTCAGGTTAAGTGAAAACTGTCTGTAACTACTCAATTTTAAAATTTGTGAAAGAAAAGGAAAAGCAATTTGGGAGAAGCCTGACATATATCCTAAATCTGAGATGAGCACACTTCAAAGAGCTTAAAGAAATAATAAGGATAACAGAGAGACATAGCTGGACAGCAGTTTTACCTAAATAGCTCCAAGGATTGTAGTAGGCTGCAAGTTTAATTTGATTCAAGTATTTATCTCATAGGCATTTCTAAGTTCTTTATATTTCTTTCCTTAGAGCTAGAAGAGGCCTTAGAGATCATCTTTTCCAACTCAATTATAATGATGATAATAATCATCAAAATATTCTCAGATGAGAAAACTGAAGCCCAGAGATTGAGATACTTGGACTTAGGAATCTTAAACAGCTTAAGTATAACCAAACTGAGGTTAGAATCCATGCCCTTGGACTTAAATAAAGGCAAAGGTTATTATGTTTATTTACTTTGTAGACAAAAATGTTGAAATACTGGATTTGTTTCTGACAACACAGTGATATAGAAGCCAAACAAGTTAATGAAATCTCGGGCTGCATAAAAGAGATATGCATTTATTTCTGGGTCATACATTTTAAGAAGGATACTGATGAACTAGTTTTCAGGGAAGAGTAATGAGGATTAATGAATGAATAATAAAAAAAAAAAGCACGTGTTTATTATGTGCCTAACAGTGTCCTAAGTACTAAGAATACAACAAAAGCAAAAGCAAAAAAGTCCCTGCCCTCAAGGAAGTTACCTTATAATAGGAGGAGACTACATGCCCAAAAGAGTGGGAGTCAAGGAAGAACACTTTGCTTGAAAAAATTAAAGGGATTGTGAGTGGTACCATAAGGGCAGAAACTGACATCCCCCTTCCAAGATCAATGGTACAGTTGATTTGATCAGGGTCCCAGAAATGGAGAGTCATATAGTATGGAGACATGGTTTCTGGGTGGCAAGGAAGGTGGAAAACACTTGTAAAGTAGGAAGTAGTGAAGGGTCTTAAATTGATGCTACTCTACTTCCCATCTGCAGTTCTGGCTGGGCTGAACTCCACAAATTAAGATACCCACTCCCAGGACAAGTTGATCACCATAAATCTTATCATAATGTTTAACTCAACCTTATCAGTACCTACCAACTTCTTCAGTCCCCTTTCTCCTCTGATTGGAGGGCTGGAGGGTGGAGCAATAAACTTCACTCAAAGCTTTCCTTTATAGAGGACAGAACTTGGTACTATGCAGCTCATTTCACTTTCCGCCTACAGCTCTGCTTGATCTGAACAGAACAAGATCTGCTCTTCTTTTCCAGCTTCTTTTTATGTGTGGTCTTTCCCATTATGTTCTAAGTTCCTTGAAGGCAGGAATTGTCTTTTTCTTATTTGTGTCCATGGCACCTAGCACAGTGCCTGGTACACAAGAGGCATTGAATATACTTTTACTGAACTGAATTATGTTAAGAATTGGAATGTAGACCCTTGGAATTCTAATCCAGTGATAATTACATTATATTCCTTTCCTTGGATAGAGTATAGAATCATTATTTTAGACCTAGAAGGGACCTGGGAAGTTATCTAGTCTAATGCCTTCACTTCACTTTATTAATTTATTTTACAGATATTTATTATCTCTCCCTCTCACTTTCCAACCTCCAACTGAATAAATTAAAAAAAAAAAGGGAAAACAGAATCCCCCTAACAAATATGCATAATTGAACAAAATAAATTCCTACACTGGCCATGTCCAAAAACTAAGTTTCATTCTGTCATTAAAAGTTCATCTTTCTGGCAAGAGGTGGTATGTTTCATCCTAAATGCTCTGGACTCATCATGGTAAATCATATGCCTTCATATGGAGGAGGAAATTGAGGCTGAGAGGCTTTGGGACTTGATAAGATCACACTTTTCTTAAAGAATTGGGATTCAAACTCAGGTTTTGTAACTCTAAATACAATACCTTTTCCATTCTTACATGTTATTCTACCTCAAACACATTTTAGAAGACTAATATATATTTTACATATAATATATATACATATACACATGTGTATGCATGCATGCATGCATATATATGTGTGTGTATGTACAGATGGATAGATAGGCTACAACTTCCATAGATTTTATCATAGTTAGAGATATGTGTCAAATTCATCAGAGAGTAAAGTTCCCTAAATAAAATCTGCTTAAAATCATGGAGGTAAGAAAAAAATACAGAGAAATAATCCAACCTACTCCACTTCAGGCGCAACACATTTATTCTTTTTTAAAAATTTTATTTTCTATTACTTTACAACAGTCAATTCCACAAATTTCTAAGTTCCAAATCCCCCGCACCCCCATGGTGGCATGTAATCTCATAGAGGTTCTACATATACCTTCACATTAAACATCAGTCAAGTTGTAAAGATTATAACCAATGGAATGAAAAACAAAGAAGAAGAAACAAAACAAAATGAAAAAGAGAGCAAGTAGTTTGCTTCAATCTGCATTCAGCCTCCCTAATAGTCTCTGGATGTGGAAATCCTTTTTCATCAAGAGTCCTTTGGAGTTAGTTGTCTTATAACCTTGCATTGCTGAGGCAAGCCCAGTCTATCAAAGTCAGTAATCACAGATAAGATGTGTGTCTGTAATCATGTAAAATGTTCTCCTGGTTTTGCTCCCCTCACTCAGCATCAGTTTATATAAGTCTCTCCAGGTTATTATGAAATCAATTCACTCCTCATTTCTTATAGAATAGTATACCATTACATTCATATATCACAACTTGTTCAGCCATTCCCCAATTGATGGGCATCCCCTTGATTTCCAATTCTTTGCCACCACAAATATTTTTGTACATACTGGTCCTCCTCCCAGTTGTATGATCTCTTAGGAATACAGCCTTAGAAATGGTATTGCTGGGTCAAAGGGTTTTTATTAAGTATAACCAAAGTATAACCAAACCAAACCAACATTGGACATAGTTCCAAATTGCTCTCCAGAATGGTTGGATCAGTTCACAACTCCATTAAAATGCATTAGTGTTCCAATTTTGTCCCCACATTTTCTCTAGCATTTACCATTTTCCTGATTTGTTATGTTAGTCAATCTTACCGGTGAGATGTGGTGTACCTAAGAATTGTTTTGATTTGCATTTCTCTAATCAATAGTGATTTAGAACATTTTTTCATATGATGATACTTTTAATTTCTTCCTCTGAAAACTGCCTGTTCATATCCTTTGACCATCTATCAACTGGAAAATGTCTTGTATTCTTGTAAATTTGAAAGTTCTCTGTTTATTTTAGAAATGAGGCCTTTATCAGAGATACTGATTGTAAAAATTCTTTCTCAGTTTTCTGCTTCCCTCCTAATCTTGGTTATATTGGCTTTGTTTGAACAAAAACTTTTCAATTTAAATTAATCAAAATTATCCATTTTGCATTTCGTAATGCTCTCTATCTCGTTTGATCATAAATCCTTCCCTTCTCCATAAATCTGACAGGTAAACTATTCCTTATTCTCCAAGACTGCTTACAGTATTTATATATCTAAATCACGAACCCAGTTAGACTTTATTTTGGTATACGACATAAGATATTGATCTGTGCCCAGTTTCTGCCAGACTATTTTATACTTTTCCCAGCAGTTATTGTCAAATAGTGAGTTCTCATCCCAGAAGCTGCAGTTTTTGCATTTAACAAACAGTTAGATTACTATAGTCACTGACTACTGTCAACACATTTATTCTTATGCAATGGATCCAGTAGCTCTGTCACAACTTCATTGTATGACTGATCCTATTTTTTAATATATAAACTCAAACTTCTTTGAAATTTCTTGTTTTCAATCTTCTATGTGTTAGGAAAACAATTAATCAAGTACATTAAAATTGTGTATTTAAAGTAAGATTACTTGGCAAAATATTGGAAATTACGGGGATGATCATCAATTAGGGAATGGCTAAACAAGTTGCAGCATATAAATGTAATGTGATATTACTGTTCTATTAGAAATGATGAGTAGGTGGATTTCAGGAAAACCTGGAAAGACTTATATGAACTAATGCAAAGTGAAGTGAGCAGAACCAGGAAAACAGTGTATACAGTATCAGCAACATTATGTGATGATCATCTATGAATGACTCAGCTCTTCTCAGCAACACAATGATTCAAAACGAGTACAAAGGAGTCACGAAGGAAAATTCTATCCATATCCATATAAAGAACTGATGAACTCTGAATGTAGATTGAAGCATATTTTTTTCACTTACTTTATTCTCTCATGGTTTGTTTTTCCTTTGGATCCGTTTCTTCTTCAACAACTATGACTAACGTGGAAATATTTTATATGATAGCATGACAGCACATGAATAAACTATATCAAACTGTTTACCATTTTCAGACAAGGAGAGGGGAGGAAGGAAGGTAGAAAAATTTGGAACTCAAAATCTTGTAAAAATGAATACTAAAAATTTTCTTGATAGGTAATTGGGAAAAAATAAAATACCATTAAAAACTTAAATGCCTGAAAAATTTCTCTCACAGAATTAAAATGACTCTTTAGTATATTGGCTTTGTGAGGGCTATACTGGCTGATCAGCAGCTTTTTCTGCTACTTCTGGGTTCAGGAGATTTTAACCTCCTCACCTTTGATAAACACTCGCCCTGAGTGCCCACTGTCCTGAATGGTGAATGCCCTATCTAGCCCACTATTTAAGCAGGTCTCAGCTATGCCTGACTTCATGTCTTACTCCCTAATGCCATCTCTTTGACATTCTTACCTTGCAGTCTCTGGTATTGTCTTCCCCTCTTACCTCCAACTATGTCACCGTTCTATCCAATCTATTACTGAACTATTTACCAACTTTTTCCTTACAAAAGTCCTCCTCCCTGGCTTCTACTTCCCTATAGGGAGTTTTCCCCCATTACAATGTAAGTTCCTTGAAGGCAGAGACTGTCTTTATTTTTTACTTGTATCACCAGCACTTGGCACATTGCTTAGAATATACTAAATGCTTAATAAATGGGTTTTCATTCATTCATTCCATCACAACAATGTTCTGGATAGCTGTTGTTGAAGAAAGTCTGACTTGCACATAAATTTGAGGAGTTCTTCTACACATGTGTATTTGTGAAGATATAGAGACACACACACACACACAATGTCTATGGTCTATTTTTCAATACTGACTGGCAATTTTCAAATACTTGATATTTCCATGTGTAAGTTATGCAAAATTTGTTTAACTGCTAACTATAGTAACCATTTTGAATGTTTTTATTTTTCCTTTCTAGGAATAAGGCACTCTCTTTGAACCAAGTTAAAGTGATACTCTTCCAACTGCTATAACAACCCATGTTAGCCAGGAGAAAGTCAGGAAGGTGAAAAGAACAGATTCTTTTCACTTCATATCCTGTTTGGCCCCAGTCTCCAGGACTCAGTCCCTTTCCTCACTAACTTTCCTCATTAGCTGCTTGGAGAGTTCATTTTACCTAAATATTAAATGTAGAACTTCATACAAAACTAATGACAGGCACTAATGCTCAGCAACAAAACTGAATTTAACAGCCCACTCTTCTATCACCACTCTCTTATTAAGTTCCCATCTGGCATTTTGTAGAGGTTCTGCTCTTACCCCTAATTAAATACCTTCTACTACTCAGAGCACTGGAGTCAACAAAGAAAATCAGTTTAAAAACATTCACCAAGAGAGCTGTCCATCAAAAACTAAATGAACAAGAGCTCATTTCAGCAGCAAAGGGAAATTCTCTCTCAAAGGGAGAGAAAAAAAATGGCAAACAGTAACTAGAATAAAGAAAAAGCAGAAAATGAGACATGACTATAGTACAAATAAGACAGGAGAATAAGCAGGGAAGCTTTTCTGTCCCTCATATCTTACTCAAGTCATTTGGCAATATAATCTAAGTTCCTTTAATAATGCAATTATATTACTACTTCTGATCACAAAACTACTTCTAGTTCTTCAGGATACATAGGATTATCTAAGTAAATGATTGTCTTACCACAAACAATAAGTTACAGCTATCTGAAGTTAAGAAGATGACCTCAAATCTATGTATACTAACTTTTCAGGGACTCAGCAAGGGTCTACTTTTGACAGAATTCACAGAGACATATTCTGATATCCCTTCACAGTATGAAAAATAAGCTTAGTCTAATCCATGGGAGAAAATGGTATTATTGCTATAAGTCACTGGACTGTTTATGTTTTGTTTATCATTATAAAGGACAATTCTTCCTCCTTCCCTGTATTACTCTCTTTTAAAGATTCATGTCAATCTATGCTGAAGTAAAATGTCAGTAATTTTTAAAAAACAGAAGAATACATTACATTTTATAAAACTCAAAAGATAAATAGAACAGAGGAAAACTCAAGAAATTTCATATTAAACATTTAATGAGAAATTATTAAAAATAATTTGCAAAATGTAAAATACATACATACATATATATGTACACACACAATAGACTTTGAGATCTATGTAACTCTCTGAGGATTTTGAATATTTTTTTGCACAGAGTAGGTACTTAATATATATTTATTCAATATGGCTTTGGAGGGATCTTTTTCTCCAAGCTGCTCATTTTATGAATGAGGAAAAAAAAGTCCTCAAAAAGACCAAGGTCACATAGCTAGTGAGTGACACTGCTAAGCCTGGAACTCAGGGCATGAGACTTTCAGTCTATTGTTCCAAGAAATATGCCGAGTCGATAGCCAGTTTGGGGAAATCAATCGCCATTAACTTAAAGTCTTTAGAAATCAGTCATTTAGCTGTGAAAACAGAGCATCCTGAAATCCTTCCAACAACAGAAAAGTGCTTCACAAATATGGAATTTTAATCCTGCTACTTCCCAAGCTACTCTTCTAGGAGATAGAGCAGACTCAAGGATGTTGCTTATAACAAATAGCAATAACTATGACCTCTGCCTTAGAGGAGAAAAATTAAAGTAATAAATGACTACTATCCCCACACCGTCCCTCTAAATTATCTAATGTCAGGTAAATAACCAAAGCCCAAGGGAATAATCCACATATCTCTAAAGAATCAACAGGTTCTATCAACTATGAGTTGATAAAAATAACCAGGAAATCACAGAATGCTCTGCTAAACTAAGTGCAAATATGTAGAGCTGTGTATTTCATTCTGTCTCTTCACCTCTGAATTCCTATACATCCTTCAAAGCTGCTCTTAAACTGGCAGATACCCCATTTTTGCCTTCTTTGATTCACCAAAGTTGCTAATAACCTTTCTCCTTAGGTCTCCTATATCACTGTTTTGTATGTTCCTAATGTACTTAGGTAATACTGTATCTTACAGTTTGTTTTTGTGCTTTTATCCCCCATTAGTCTAGAAGCTCTATATTTTTGTTTCTATATCCTCATCATTCAGTATAGTTCACAGAGCATAGTTAATATTTAGTATTTGTTGAAAGAATGAGTGAATGAGAGCAAGGATCAGTTCTTATCTAAATTTTATCTTTCTCTTGTTGTGCTTAAACACAGTATTCTCATTAAAGTTTAATAAAGGTTGAATCAATGAACAGATTGTATATATGATGCATTTGTACCTACATATATATTATGGAAACATATCTACACATGTATATGGATCTACATGTGTAAGAACAAGACCAACTTTAGCTAAATCTTCAGGTTATGCTATAGGTCTCAAATCAAGCCAGCTTTCTCCTAACTCTCCTGTTTTCTGTTAAGATCAGAATATAATTTCTGTCTGACAATAACAATAATATTTTGTTTCTAAGTTCCTATACCAACTCTTAATATCTTTTAAGGACTGTTCATATCAAATTTAATTCACAGGTGATATAATCAAGGCTAAATGCTATGATCTTTGAAACTTCCAATAGCAAAGATGTCTTTAAATTCTCTATGATGGATCTGATTACTTTATGCATTATAAGGAAGGATTTCCTAATAAAAGGTGTAGAATAAAAGCTACAAATAAATATAAAGTATAACTTACCCTTTCTACTGCTGCATTGTGGTATGGAAGCTCCTCCTCACTGTGGGAGGGAAAGTGTTAATGAGATACAATTTTATGTTCAAGAATACCATTATATTTCTTTTAATAACACACCTACAGATATACAAGGAGATTTACAGCTACTGTTGTCTGTTGTTATCGTAACTAGGAATAATAAACATGTCCATTGCACTCTATATGACTAGCACAAGACAGGTACAAAATAAATGCTTGTTGATTGGCCAATTTAATAGAGATGATAATTTTATCCCAGAACCACAACCACTATACATTATCCTTCTTCATCAATCCTAACCTGGAGCCCATGAACTTTTAAAAAAATGGTTCTACTTAAATTTTTATTTTTCTTTGGGGAGGGAAGGGAAGTTAAGAAGCAAGGTTGGGGACAAAGGTATGAAACAGAAAGATCAGGATCACTTAAAGTGTCTATCCCTTCCCAGGTCATGAAGTAGTTTTGTTTTGTTTTTGAGAGAGAGGCAAATTGGGGTTGTGACTTGCCCAAGGTCACACAGCTAGTAAGTGTCAAGTGTCTGAAGCAGAATTTTAACTCAGGTCCTCCTGATTCCAGAGCCAAGGTTCTATTCACTGTACCACCTAGCTGCCCCTACAAAGTAGTTTTGAAAAAAAATATTTTTGATAACTATATTTCTATAGAATTGATTTCCTTTGTAATTTCATAAATTTTATTTTATGTAGTTAAAAATAGTATTTTGAGAAGGGTGTCCACAGACTTTGAAAGAATACCAAGGAGTCCATGATACACAAAAAGTTAAGAACCTCTGCTTTGGGTCAATCAATAAATGGCTACATTAAATTTAACAAAAGAAAATAAATGTTATATGAGTTGAAAAGAAAACTTCAAATCTTGTTTAATGATCTGAATCTTCTAGACTGAGTGTAAATAAGAAAAATATGCTGTTTATTTTAGTACCTATAATTTCTGATTAACTCAGGGTATATATTTCTGTTACTCTTAAGTAACATAGTATCATTCTTTCAACTCAGAATCTTAAAGTATATCAACAACACCATAGCAAATCTAAACTGTAGTTTCAAATGAGAAGATTCTGAAGACTTGGAATCATAAAGGTTTTATCTTAGCTTTTCAGATTTGCCAAAAGTTTATTGTAAACTGCGTGATCTATTGTAAAGGGTGATCTATTCAAGCTGACTATCACAATTATATAAACATACGTTACTAAATTGTTTTAAAATTTTTTTGCTGGAATTTTTTAAATTTAAATTTAGTATGATAAAATTTCCCTTTTAGGTATACTTTCAGTTTAAAATAACTTCTTTTTTTCCTCCTCTTTTCCTTCTCCCATCTTTTAACTCATGACCTGACAGGCTGAAAGCCTATAAGTAAAGAGCACTGTCGATAGCTCAATAAAGACTATCTTTTGTTCAGCAGATTGAATGCAGAGTAACTATTCTATAAACAAGAACTCTAGATACTTAAACATGACATCTCTCCATTCCCTAAGTATAACTCCTTCAGCCGGGCATAAATCTAAAACAAACCTCATTCCTCAGCAATATACAAAGATACTTCTGTTTTACCAACAGGCCAGTCTCGTTTCATTTCTTCAACATTCATTCTGTAGTTCTTTGGAGGACCAAACTAGCTATATACTGTCATATGTTGGTCTATACTATGTGACAATTTAAGTTTGAAATATATCTGTGAAACAAAGATTCAAAAAGAACTGAAGTAAACAACATTATAACAGAAAAATAATGTCTCCTCAGTATTGCTGAGTAAGCAATACTACATTACGTTGAACAATTCAGTTCAACAAGCACTTATTAAATACCTGTTTCCTGCGGAACACTGCTCTAAGCACCAAAGAAGATACAAATTTTAGTCTCTAGCCTCAATTTAGTAAGGGAATATGACAGATAAAGAGAAGCTAGAGATATATAGATGTATACAGATAGATATTACATAAACACACATATACATATGTAAAATTAATGATAATACAAACAGAACAAGATTAGTTAATAGAAAATGTACAGATGTAGGGAGAACTATTCAAGGTTCAAGGGGAAATCACTTCTAAATGAAAGAATTAGGAAAAGCTTGCTATTCTATTGATATCTGTATTTGAGACATCTTTCCCATCCAATCAAAAACCATAACAGAGAGTACTTAACCATTTTAGAAAAACAACAAACCAACACAGCAAGGAGATTATTTATAGTCCTTTAGCCAAGAAATGGCCAGAAGCAACTTCTAAATTCCTCAGAGAAAGTGGATAAGTTTTACATCTCTAAAAACCCCACAATGCCATGGGGAAAAAAAAACCCAAGCTATAATCCTGTCTATGAGGTCACCTCCAGAGAAAGTTTTTTTACTTGAAGTTAGCAATTAAAGCAAAAATTGATGGCTTCTTTTAAAAAAATTTAATGAAATATCTAACATTTCTTGATTGAAATTCATTTCTTTGCTTCTTTATTTTCATTTTTGCTACTTACTGAAAGAATACATTAGGAAGCTAATGAAAATTCAATACATTTAAAGAATACAGTTTAAGAGAATGAAAGCTGGTACAAGTGTCTCATTCCATAAATTTTGAACTCTACTGTCTGAAGTGTGCCCAAGGCAAAGCAATACTCTAACATTAGCAAAATATTCTGAAACACATACTTCAGTGTTAATAGGCTTCTTTCTTACACTAAAAAAAATAACACAGGAAAACTATCTTTTAAGATGTCCAATTTTAAAAACACATATCCCTCCAATGTCCAAAACATTTACTAGTAATAAAGCAAAAACAACAACAAAAAGCAACCAAAGAACAACTAAAAACAATTAAGACTAAAATAAAAAAGAAATAAAAATTCTAAAATGTCTAACAAATCTCAACTCCACCAAAGCCAAATGAAGATGAGTAGGAATAATTAAAAAGTCTCTTCTTCCTCCGCCTCAAAAAGACCCCCAATAACACATTTACCTATAATTTTTTAAATTCTTAAGGACACTCTAGGTTCTTGGTACCAGAACCACCTATATGTATAAAAAATCTTTAGCTACCTTTCCTTAATATGCATGAAAAAATAGTTTAAAACAGTTCTTTACAAGGTTCATTCATTTTTCATGCACCTAACAGCAAAACTGCTGAGTGTTAATTATTTTTAAAATGAATTTTCCTAACAATTTTAAAACTAGAATGCTCCTAATTTTATTTCATTTTGAAATATTAGTAATAGTCATAAGTTTTATTTAATTTTTTTCCAATAAAAGAAAAGGCACACAAAAAAATTGTTACTTCTCACAGTAGTTCACTCAGAAAGGCTAAAAAACCATGGGAATTTTATAACTGAAAGTATAATAAAGGACGATTTAGAAGTTACTCAGTACATTACTATTTTCACAAGTTATCTTAAAAATAATTCAAATCAATACTTGCAATAATTGCATAAAAATATTCTTAATTAAATAGTTATGTTAAATCTGTGTAACTCACTGTAAAAAGCCAAATCTGTCAGTGACTTTGTAAACAAGATAATCAGCATCTTCCCAAGGTTCAATTTCTGCACCTTCACGACCCTGAGGTAAGAAAAGGGAAAAGAGTGAACATTTATGTAATGATTAACTATATTTTAATGCCATATATTTTTCCATAGTGTTCAAATTTTATAAAGTGCTTTCCTTGCCCTATGAGGCATGCAGTACCAAATATTATGTAAAAAGGATTATTTGTTTTACAGATGAGCAAGCTCAGAGAGTCAAATGATGTGCCATAATGATGCAGCTAGTAACTATCAGCTAAAGTTTTAGCCAAGGTCTTTCTGACTCCTTTTCATTACACAGTATTACTCCTTCAAGAAACCAAAAATCTATGTCATTTTACATAAGGAACTACTCCCAATGACAACAGTAACAGCTGGAGAAAAGTAACATAATCCATCTTATTCAAGAACTTCTGTTTTAGGGGGCGGAGCCAAAATGGCGGAGTAGAAGCACGACCTTCCCCAATCCATGTAAAAAGGGGACTCTGAACAAATTTTGGAGTTGCAGAACCCGTAAAATGACAGAGAAGCTAACCTCCCGCTGAGGACAGCCCAGCAGGCAGGAATCCAGCCCAGCATTCTGGAAGCTGAGCCCAGCCCCACGCCAAGGCCTTAGCCCCAGGGCGGGCGGGACCAGCAGCTGACTGGAGGGACTCCAGATCAGCAGCAGCTGTGGCTGTTTCTAGATTTATCAACACATAGAAGCAAAGGACAAAGTGACAGGTCAGTGCAGTCTGGACTTTGGGACCCAGTAAGTGGGAGTGCATGGCTTTTGCCCCCCGGGGCGAGAAGCCACTGAAACTCCGGCACAACCAGCCAGTGCCACGTGGCAGCTTCAGCTCCTGGCCTGCAGACTATAGGGAGACCAAGCACCAGTCTGAGGGGTAATCACTCTTGCTTTAACCTTCTTGGATCTAGATTGCAGTCTAGGGTGGAGGTCCTAGGGTGTCTGTCCAGCTTGCCAGAGCGTGTGGAGATCTCAGAGAGGGCTCCCATCTAATACCTCCGGCTTCTGAGAAAACCCCAGCGTTTGGGACGAAAGCTCCCCTGTCTGGTGGCAAAGTCCTACTGTGGCAAAAAGCCCAGGGGTCAAGTGACTGAGGGGCAACATGCCCAGGCAAAGGAAACAAAGCAGACAGTAGATTCCAACATTACACTCCTATTTTGGGGACAAAAAGGAGCAAAGCATGGAACAGGAGAAAACAGTGAAGTCAGAACTCCTTCACCAAAAGCTTCAAAGGAAAATACAAGCTGGTTACAGGCCATAGAGGATCTTAAGAAGCAGATAAGAGAAGTGGAGGAAAAATTAGGAAGAGAAATGAGAACAATGCAAGAAAATTATGAAATGAGAGTCAACAGCCTGACTGAGGAAAATAATACCTTAAAAAACAGACTGAGTCAAATGGCAAAAGAGGCTCAAAAAGGCAATGAGGAGAAGACTGCCTTGAAAAGCCAAATTTGCCAGGTGGAAAAAGAATCTCAAAAGCTCAATGAGGTAGAATCATTGCTTCAGAATTAGATTGGAGCAAAAGGAAGTTAATGACTTTATGAGAAATCAAGATGCTGTTAAACAGATCCAAACAAATGAAAGAATAGAAGGCAATGTGAAATACCTCACGGGAAAAACCACTGACCTGGAAAATAGATCCAGGAGAGATAATGTTAAAATTATTGGACTACCTGAAAGCCATGACCAAAGTAAGAACCTAGAAATCATCCTCCAGGAAGTTCTCAAAGAAAACTGCCCTGATGTTTTAGAACCAGAGGGCAAAAGAGAGGTTGAAAGAATCCACCGATCACCTCCTGAAAAAGATCCCAAAAAGAAAACTCCTAGGAATATTATAGCCAGGTTCTGGAATTCCCAGATTAAGGAGAGAATATTACAAGCAGCCAGGAAGAAACAATTTGAATATTGTGGAAACACAATCAGGATAACCCAGGATCTGGCAGCTTCTACACTGAGGGACTGAAGGGCTTGGAATATGATATTCCGGAGGGCAAAGGAGCTGGGATTAAAACCAAGAGTCACCTACCCAGAAAAACTGAGTATCATGTTTCAGAGGAAAATATAGTCATTTAGTGGAATAGAGGACTTTCAAGCATTCTTGCTAAAAAAACCAGAGTTGAATAGAAAATTTGACATTCAGATACAAGAAGTAAGAGAAGCATGAGAAGGTAAACAGGGAAAAGAAATCATAGGGAACTTATCAAAGTTGAACTTTAACATTCCTACATGGAAAAACAATAATTGTAACTTATGAAACTTTTCTCAGTAGTTGGAAGGGATTAGAAATATATATATATATGTCTATATATGAGGGTATATGGGCATATGAATACATATGTGAATGTGTGTATATATGTTTACAGGTACACATAGATAGAGGGCACAGGACCAATTTAACAGGAAGGGATGATACTTAAAAGGTGAAATTAAGAAGTCAGACAGGAATATAATGAGAGGAGATGGGGAGAGACAGATTGGGGTAAACTATCTCATACAGAAGAGGCAAGGGAAAGTGGTTACAATGGAGAGGAAGAATAGGAAGGCAAAAGGGAATGGGTCAACCTTACTCCCATTGAATTTGGCTTGAGGAGGGAATGAAATACACACTAAATAGGGTATCTCACCCTACAGGAGAGTAGGGGGGAAGGGAATGAGAGGGGGGGTGATGGAAGGGAGGGCAGGCTGAGGGGGAGGGAAGTTGGAAGCACCCACTTTTGAAAAGGTATGGGATCAAAGCAGAGAATGAAACAATTTTGAGGTGGGATAGGAGGGAGGGAAATATAGTCAGTCTTTTACCATATATCTACTATGTATTGTTTTGCATTAGCCACACATATACAACCTATACTGAACTGCTTATCTTCCCAGTACGGGTGGGTGACAAGGAAGGAAGAGAATGAATCTGAAATTGAAAGTTTTAAAATCAAATATTCAAATATATATATATGTATATACACTATTATTAATACTATCTTACATGTAATTGGGAAATAAGATATACAGGCACTGAGGCATAGAGATCCACTGGAAAAGTAGAAAGGGGTATGGGAGAAAATATGGGAGAGAGCAGATTGGAGGAGGGGATATCCTATGGGACTGCTATTTTGGGGCGGTGGATAGGGGAAACACGGGGAGAAAATTTGTAACTCAAAATCTGGTAGAAATGAATGATGTAAATCAGAAATTAATAAAGCATTTTAAAAATAAAAGCACTTCTGTTTTATAAAAATGACTTTCCAAACTTAAAAAAAAAAATCTCTATTTCCATGGTTCTTAAACCAAGATACCAAGGATCAGTAAACAATTTTATCAATCCATCTCTTTCTGAAAAGTACATTAAGAAACAAGAAAATATCCAGGGCATCACTAAGAGGACCACCAAACAGAATCTTCCAAATAAAAATTTTGTTTAAAGATAAAAAAAACTTTCAGAGCTGTTTCAAAGGCTTTGTTATATTAGACAACTTTGTAAGTTTGTGGCAAAAAGTAGCCATCCAAATTAATTTATAAAATTAAAATTTTAACCTAAATTTCAAGTTGGGGCTGTTGTTGTTGTTTGGTATATGGAAATGCCAAGATAACAATCCCTTTGTGCCTCAATGAGCTATATTCAACCTTTTGGTGAGTTTTTTTTGTCACCAATTCAACAAGCACCTATCAAATATTTACTACATTCTAGGCACTGGGCTAATTGCCAGGGATTATATATATATATATATAAAGAAATTAGCCCAGTGCCTAGAATGTAGTAAGTATCAAAGAACTCACATCCTAAGGGAGGTGCCAACATCACAATAACTGGGTACACAGAAGATATATATACAGAGTAGAGGAAAGGTAATCTGTGTAGAAAAGAAACTAGCAGATGGGAGGACCGTGAAAGGCTTTCTGAAGATGGTAAACTTGGAACTAAATCAAGAAAACTAAAAGGCAAAGGTGAGGGGGTAATGCATTGCACAGCTAGCTAGGCTAGCCCTCAAAAAACACACAGATACAGTTTCTGTTTTTGTTCTTAAAATCTATCCCACTTTGGAGGGCCTGTCAAAACTTGCAGTCCACTCCTAAATTACCTCCCCATCACCATGAGGCATTACTACTGTAATGGAGGAGGGATAACAATAACTAGGTATATTACTACTATAATGCTTCACGGCCACTTTTAGTGGAACTATTTTTAGCTGAAAAAATTGATTCTTAATCTGTCAGTCTCAATTTGTTCTTTCGTAGTCTCCAAATATGTAGGATATTGGGAATCCTGAGCTGTCATGGATTTTTCTTATAAATATTATTGATGATGTTCTGTCATTTCAGTTGTGTCTGACTCTGTGACTCCTCTTTTCGGATTTTCTTAGCAAAGATACTTGAGTAGTTTGCCATTTCCTTCTCCAGGTCGTTTTACAGATGAGGAAACTGAAGCAAAACGTGTTGTGACTTGCCCAGGGTCACATAGCTAATGTCTGAAGCCAGATTTGAGTTCACAAAGATGAGTCTTCCTGACTTTAGACCTGGTACTCCATCCACATTTCCACCTAGCTGCCCTATAAATATCATTACTTAATCTTTTATTCTAAGATTAAAAAAACAAACAGGAATAACAGACTTTGATAACCAATTTGAACAATATGCTCTGGATGTATGAAGAGTTTGTAAGAAAAGAAGTTAAAGGAGAGGGGGAATATTTAGTCTATAATAAGAATCAGAATTTATAGTTAACTTCATGTTTAAAGATTAAAACACTTAGTATATAATAATCAGAAGCTTTAAATTGCAGTAAGAAAAACCTAAGTTAAACATGGAGAAGAATACAAAGGGTTCTAGAGAGAGTAATATAGCTTAGGTTACAAAGGACCTTCACTTTACATCAAAGAAGGTCATATCCTAGAAAAAAAATAACATCTAAATGATATATAAAAATAGGAGAATATCTCTTCCCTCAAAAGATTAGTGTAAATAGGTAGGATAAAAGCAACAAGAACTTGTAATCTGTTTATCATTTAATCAAAAACCACTTTTATTAATAAATACTGTTAACAGTAGGAGCAAAGAGCTTCTTCTTTTCCCTCTTCCTCAACTTACATCTCCCGGATGTGTTCTGGGACAATCTCTTCACCCCTGTTTCTTATAATGAAGTGACCCTTCTTGCCAAAGAAAATAATTCTACATGCACAAGTGATCTCATGCCATCTAGTATTGTCCAATAGATTGTTCTCTTTATCATCTCCTTTACCTCACTTACCTTGAATTTCTCCCCATCTATTGGCTATCTCTACAAAGATGCCTATGTTTTCCCCATTCTCAAAAACCCCTCACTTGATCCATTAATCCTCAATAACCATCAACCTCTATTTCTGCTCCAATTTGTGGCTAAAGACATGGAAAAGCCAATCTACAATAGGTGTCTTTCCTCTCATTCCCTTGATATTGTGTGGCTTCCAATCTCATCAATTCAACACAAACTGTTCTCTCCAAAGTTATGTAATTGTTAGATCTGATGGTCTTTTTTCAATCGTTACCCTTCTTGATAGACTTTGACACTGTCATTTCCTGATACTCTTTTCTCTATGTCTTCATGACAGCACTCTATCCTGGTTCTCCTCCTACCCATCTGACCACTCCTTCTCTGTCTCCTTTGTAGGTCTGGATCCCAGTCGTGCCCACTATATCTCGAGTACATCAAAGGGCACTGTCTTGGGAACATTTCAATTCCACCTTCATTCTATTTCACTTGGGAATTTCATTAGTTCACATGGAGTCAATGATCACCTCTACGTTGATGATCCTCAAATTTACTTATCCAGCCCTAATCTCTCTGCAAATTTCCAATCTCTCATCTCCCAACTGCCTAGTGGACCTCTCCAACTGAATATTATCTTTCGTCCAAAACCCTTCTCTCTTCTTAATTTCTCTACTACTGTTGAGTAGCCATCCTCCTAGTCACTCACAACCTAGGTGCCATGAGGACAACTTCTCAACTCTTTCTCTCATCTCCTATATCCCATTTATTACTAAGGCCTGTCAATGTTATCCTCATAACATTTCTCGTTTGTGCTCCCTTCTCTTCTCAAACACATGCCACCACCATGATACAAGCCCTCATCACCATGTACAGAGTAATGAAATAGTCTGGTTGTTGTCTCCCAACTTCAGTTCATCCTTTAATCAGCTGCCAAAGTGATCTTCCTGAAGCACAGATACCAGTGGCTCCCTATCACCTCCACGATAAAATATAAAATCCTCTATTTGATATTCAAAGCCCTTTATAAGCTACTTCCCTCTTACTGACAGTCTTCTTACACCTTGGCATGTAATTTTAAATTCAGTAACCTTGACCTCCTTGCTGTTCCACGAACAAGACCTCTAATCTTCTAGTTCTAGTCATTTTCCCTGGCTGTCCCCCAAACCTGGAATGCTTTCTCTCTTCACTTCTGCCTCCTGGCTTCCCTCAAGTCTCAGTTAGAAATTCTACTTTCTCCAGGAAGCTTTTCCCAATTTCCCTTAATTCTAGTGCCTCCTTTCTGTTGATTATCTTCAATTCCCCCCTCTATATGGCTTGTGTGTATGCCATCTCTTCCATTAGACTGCACACTCCTCAAAAGCTGGGAGTGTACCTTTCTTTGTAGCCCTAGTGCTTAACATAGTGCCTAGCACATAGTAGGCACTTAAATGCTCACTGATTGGTGAAATATATATAGTACTTTAAGACTTGTTAAGTACTTTATATTATCTCACAATTTCTAAATACTTATTTTCCTATTAGAATGTACACTCCTTGAAGGAAGGGACTGTTCACTCTTGTCTTTGTATCCCAGCATTTGTCACTTATACTTAGTGACTGATATATACTAACTTGCTGATTCCCTGGTTAAGACCAGCAATCAGCTAGTAAAGGAGATGAGTAGAAAAAGCACCATAATACTATACTGCTAAATATAAACATTAAATAAGAAGTGATAAAATACAGCTTTTAAATGTGAATTGGCTGTTAATGCTGAACTTTGAGATTTCTTCTCCAATACATTTATTTATATATCATCTTTAATAACACTAAAACTACTGAAAATAAAGTAAAACTTGTTTCAAAAGCATCATGGGTGAAAATTACATGACAAATAAATAGTGGAATGTAAACACGGAATGATTGCTAGTGTTATAGACAGGGGATCTTCCTAATAGGACGGCAACGTAAATATAAGGAGTTGCTCAATGAGAAACAGAGGTTGATAGGACTTAAAGCTGGAAGCAGCTCTAACAATCACATCTACTCTAATACTCTCATTTTAGCAGATGAAGAAAATGAGTCACAGAAAGGATAAGCAATTCCCTTGATGTCACACAGGTAATAAGTAGCAGATCTAGGAGGTAAATACAGATCCTCTGACTCCAAATCCAGTGTTTTTTTTCCATTATAATACACTGCCACAAATAAGAGAATTCTCCTTTTGAAGGAGATGTTGAACTCTTTCCATAGGGAAATTAAAGAAGAAAATATAAGTGATGCAGGCATACTACAACTTACAAACACCCTACTCTTAGTTAATTAGTATATTTCAATACTTGTGTGCAAACCTCATTTTCTTTACTACTGTTGTGAGAGCTGTTACTACCAAAGTGTAAATGCTCGCCTCCTAGGTTCCTGAATCACCGTAACATCTGCTTTTACTGTTCTCTCCAATATTACAAAGTTACCTAATGTTTCAGTGCCCTCCAAGATAGCCTCCAAGATGAGAAGGTGCACAGCTATATCATTAGGGTGTAAGCTCCTTATAGGTAGGAATTGATTCATTCTTTCTATCTATATCTTCATCAGTAACCTGCCCCAGTACCTGGCTTTAAGAAATGTTTGCTGATTGACTGACTGGAAGAGTGAAATTCCTCAACAGCTTCCCTACAGCAATGAAAACACAGGTTTGGACCAAACAGAATAAATAACAGAAGAGAAATGCAATAGGGAATAAAAATGAACAATCATGAATTTTAGTGTGTATATGTAATGATTATAAGCAAAAGGATAAAATATTAATGCAATATATACATTAGTGAATTATGCATTATTGTATATATAATTATTACTTACATATAATCATGTAACACCATAATTATATATAATATATGTATTATACATAGTTGTATAGAATATGCATACATTACTATATATAATCACATATTAGTGAAAAAATTCTGACTTTTAAAAAAGAATCTTTCACAAGTTTTTTTTAATAACCAAAACAAAAAATAGAACTAATACAATGTATGAAAAGCAGCCATAGCATGAAAGATAGAAAACTGGTCCTGAGTTAGAAAACCTTGAATCCAGATTTTGCCTATGGTGCTACTAACTATGTTACTCTGAGTAAGTTCATCTTAGCTCCCAATGTCACCGGGCAGCTCTCTCAGACCAAGCTGCAAAGCAAATGCCAATCTGTATTGGTGAAGAAAGTTTCCTTAACAAGAGAGCCTTATACCAATGGAGATTTAAAAGCAAAAAACCCCTGCTAAATATGAGCTATAGAAACAATAAAGAAAAAAGATAATCTCAATGTTTACTTGAAGAAAAAAGATGATGTTTACTTGAAATAAATAAACTGTTCTTGTAATTTAAGCTCTCCAGGTCAACGGATTTCTATTTTTAACCTTTTGATAAAATTAAACTAACAAAAAAGTAAATACAGATACTTACTCGGTCATATTTGGCAACTATTTCAGCCCGTTCTTGGGCAAGTTTAAGCTCTGCATCCTCCTCCGAATCTGTAGAGTTGAAATGTTGTAGTTATTACAAGAAAAACAAATATTCCCTTTAAGAATTAGAGATATAATTTTTAAAATAAGAAAGAAAATAATATAATATAAACAGCAAAAGAGAACATCAGGAATGTAAGTCACAACAAATGCTAAATAATATTAAACAGCTCGTGGTTAGAATCAGTTCAATGGGAATAATGTAATAATGTTTGTTTCCAAAATACTTATTGTAAGGCATTTAAAAGAAAGAAAAAAAATAGGAACATGATGAATGGTACCCAGAAGGGTCAATTATACATCCAGTTTCATTGTGTTATGCATACAAATGCATACATATACACAGACCCATCCCTCCCTCATATATGTGTATACATAAACAAACACAGATATAAAAGTATATATGTGTAAAATATGTGTGTAAATATGTATATTAAGCATTTAAAAAATAAGACACAATTCAACTTTGCTTCCGAATTGATTGAGGGAGGGGAGAACAAAATCCAAAATGACCCTTACAATTAAGAAAATCATAAAATCTCAGAATTTTAGAGTTGGTAAAGTACTCAGCAGCTGTATAATCCAAAACATCATGGAAAAAGAACCCTCCCTACAACATACTCAACAAATTGTCATCTGGCCCCTGCATGAAGACTTTCAATAACTGATAATCTCTAGAGATAGTCCATTTCACTCTTATTCAGCTCTATTTGTAAGGAAATTTTTTCTACCCATCAAACCTAAATTTCCCTCTTTTCAAATTCTATCCAATGCCCCTCTTTCTACCCTTAGTGGCTAACCAGAACAAAGCAAATCTCTCTTTCATGGGATCACTCTACAAAAGACAACTATCGAATCCCTCTCAAATTTTTTCCAGATGCATCCCAGCTTCTTCAAACAATCTTTGTGTCATGGACTCAAAAGTCCTTCACCATCCCAGCTGCCTTCTTTTTATATGCCCTTTAATTTATTAACTTCCTTCCCAAATTGTGGCACACAGGTATTCCAGCAGTGATCTGTCCAGAATATTTCAAACAAAACAATAAAATCCAAGATTGAGCATACATAGACACACACACATACATACTACATACTACACACACACACAAACACACACTATACTGACATAAGATTTTTTAAGACTTTGATATAGGTAATAGAAGAAAAAGACATGAAGGTATATAAATTCACCAAAAGTACAATATGAATAAAAAAGATATAGCTAGCATAAAAACCAAAAACAAACAATTTAATAAAGGGCCTATAATAAGTGAGAGCTGGGAATTACATCCATTATAAAAGATTATAATTTATTTGCATCCATTATAAAAGATTATATTTCCAATTTTCCTTCTAATGGATAAATAAATCAAAGCTCTATGTGTCAACTATGTTGAAACTATAGAGTACTGAAAGATCAACAAAACTGACCAATGAAAAATGTACATTTTTAAAGGAATTGGAGTGAGCCCATTCAAGAAATATAGGGTAAGGGATAATAAATTCAATGTCATAGCTTTTTACACGAAGAGAGTACTGAACAGAATGAAAGGCAACATGGCATAAGTGGAAAGTATGCTCCTCTTATAATCAGGAAGACTCAGTTTCTAAATTTCATCCCCATATTTACTAACATGTTAATCTTGGACAAGAACCATGATTTTCTCCCAGCTACTGTTTCTTCACTTGTAAAATAAGGACACGAATACCTTTAGTTGGCCTCGAGGCCACATGTGGCCCTTTAGGTCCTCAAGTGTAAGGTTTTAGTTTTACTAAATATAAAAAAATGAATAAATTACTATAGAGAAACAGAAATATATTCAGAAATGAGTGGTATAATAATATAAAAAAATAGACAGCAACTTCTGAATCACATGAACAACATGATGGAGGACTAGATATTTTTTTGGATGACTACAACTTATCAGACTTTTTCAATACAAATTAAGTGCCAAAGTTAAAGCAATTATAGCTCTCTTCACTTAGACACTTAGAATCCAAAAGAAACAAACAAAAAAAACCTCATGAACTGACACTCACTGACCCTGAGCTCACTCAGAACCCCTCAACTGCACCTCCTACACTCAACGCGGTACAACACCTAGAACATGTTGCCATGACAAAGGAGGACATCACTGAGCTTTTGGGGCAATTTAAGATTCAAGAAAACCAGTTGCCCAGAATCCCGGCAAGAGACCCAACAATATATTATTTTGTAATAAAGTGACAACAGGTAGTGAAGATCATAAGACCTGGTGAGTTGCAGACAGATAGATCTTTTACTGGCTAGTGCAGTAACTGACTGCTTACTCCCTGAGAACATCCCTGGAGAAATGCCAACCTCTGACTTCTGTCTCGGCATGTAAGGCAAGTCTACTTGAGAAGAGGGGTGACTTCTATGTCTTTGTGGGCTGCCATGTGTGTTGATGAGCCCAGGGGGGAAAAGCAAAAGCATTCCCTTTCACTTGCTCAACACAATTGAAACTGGAGGCAAAAAAAAAATGGCATAGGCTCTTTTTTGTATCGGGATAGAGGTGAAAAGTAATGGTTCAGAAAAACAAAATGTATATCACCGTTCTTGTATCCTAGTCTCTAAATCACACTTTGCAAAACTGCCAAATAATCTGGCTACCTGCCTAAAACCTGTAGTGGCTCTCTGTTGCCTTTTCATCTCTCAACTTCACTTCATGCACTCACTCTGCTCCACCTGACCCGGACAAATAATTGTCCAATCTTATTCTGCACAGTAATTTCTTTTCTAGACTTTACCTCATATCTGACACACCTTCCTTAATATCTGCCCGTTGATTACTTTCATCAATTCTTAGCTCAGGGGGCTATTTCTTCCATGAAGCCTTAGCCTTGGTAAAGGGGGGCGGGGGGAGGGCGGGAGGTGGTGGTAATGTGGTATGGTGGAAATTGGTGCTGGACTTGGAATGAGGAAAAGTGGAGTATGAAACCTCACTGGGCCTTTCATTTCATTATTTGCTATGCAGAATCTACCATAGGATCTTTGTAAGGCTTTGCAAACCTAAAAGTACTATATGAACATCAGTTATTCATTCCTCCTGTAAAAAAAATGATCTTACCTTCATTTTCTAATATTTTAGATTTATTTTGCTTTCATCATATTCTACCTTATAATCTACTTGTTCGCCCATGTCATGTCCCCCACATTAGACTATAAATTCCTGGAAGGTAGGAAGCATTATTTTCCATCTTTGTATCTCCTAGGTGCCCAATACAGTGCCTCATCCATAAGAACTACTTAATAAGCAGTTTAATTAGAAAAAAAAAAAAAACAAACACAAAACACTCAAACAAAAAACCTAACAGACACAAGGACCTGACATACTGACAAACATCAGGCTTGAAACAAAGCCCAAACCTATACCCTAGTCCCTGCTCCTTCTTTGCAGTGTTATGGGGACCCCGGCTCAAGGGTGAGTAGGTATGCTTTGATCTTATCAGCAAGTGATCATGGCAGGAGGCACCTTTTTAAGAACAAAATCTTCTGGGGGCTACCTGACAACCAGTGCTGCAAAGTTCTGAACTGCCAGTACTGCAAGCACAACAGGTCTTCTGGTGCTGAAGGACCACCCTGTAGTACCAGGCAAGGCATACTTGCCTGTGCCAAGGTGGACAATCCCCTAGAAGTAGCACAACCCTACCACACTAGCATGTCAGGACTCTGGACCACTGGTCCAGGCAAGACAAATAAGAAACAGAGGGAGTGGGATAGGATATCAGGACAGGACACTGTTAAGGAGGGAGGGAAGGGGACTATATAATGCTCCACTAAGTCTGAGAGAAAAAAAATCCAGCTGCGGATAGTTCTGACTACCCAAAAGTCATCTGGGAAAGAAACCTAAGCTGGTGAACTGTAACTTGCCCAGCACAGGAGGCCAAGATGCTTTGAAATAGCCCCCAAGGAAACCACCACCAGAGGGGACAGAGTATAAAAGTAAATAGATGAAAATGGGAGGGGGGAGGAAGGGGCAAACCCCCCCAGGGGGAAAGAGAAGAGACTAATATTACCAAAGATCACAGGAAGAAGGAAACTCAAAGACCTGAACATAAGTAGGTAAAGCAACAGAGAAAACATTAACAGAAAGAAATATGGCCTCCAGATCTAATAAACAAGTTTAGGAATCCATGAATAAATTCTACAAAACAAAACGATGCAATACCTGATAAGACAAAGGACCCTGTGGAATGTGAGAATATGAAAAGAAATACTATTTCTGAGTGTTTCAAAAGAGAAATGAGAATTATGAGAGCAGAATGTATGGCCTATACAACAAAAATAATGGGCAGAATAGAAAATGGAATGTGAAAGATTGACCAAAGAAAAATAGATTGGTAGCAGAAATATAGAGAAGAAAAGGACAACTGATAAGAAGAAAAGCAAACAAAGACAATATGCTCACAATGCAAGTAAAATATGACCTCAAATATAGGATGTGTATAAACAAACTAAGGATAAAGGGTCTCCCAGAAGAACATGAAGGGACAAAAAAAATCTTCAATACCATAATGCAGGAACAAAGAAAATGAAATTCCAACTGAAAAAATTCACAAGTCACCTCCAGAAAAAAAAAAAATCAAGACTGAAAACTCCAAGACATATTAAGGTTAAATTTAACAATTCAATTAAGAAACAAGTTCTTAGGTGGGAAGATCAGGAAAAAGATTTTAAAATACAAAGGAAAGGAAGTTTGAATAATACAAGGCTATTCTTTTCCTACCAGAAAACATAGGAGAGCATGGAATGTGTTCTGAAGAGCAATGGAGCTCAGAATGCAGCACAGGGTGACCTACCTTGCAAATATAAGCTTAACTAGAAATGAAAAAAGATGGAAGTTCAGTAATAAAAGGGAGTGTGTTACTGAAGATATTATTTGCTTCTCAAATGTCCCAAACAACAAAAATGCAGGAGGAGTGAATATGTGTAGTTGCTAAGGTCATCAATAGCAAAGAGTGACAGCAGAGAGACCAGTTAGAAACTGCTTTCTAAATAAACAGGAGACAGTGGTGAAGGTGTTCGTCCCGTGGAGATAAAAGGAAAGAGGCATACCTGGGGCATCACAGACACAACAAGGCCAGAACCTCGTTAACACTGCCTAGATATGAATCAGTGTCTTTACATGGGACTACATTATAACATAAAGGGAGATAGATTAGATCGATAGATAGATAGATAGACAGACAGACAGATATAAAAGGTAGGTGTAAAGCCAAGCACGAGCAGCTTTCCAGAAGAATGCTGCTGTGAACAGCTTTTCAAGGTTCTGATTACACAGTACAGTGAACTCTATTCAATAACAAAGCAGAGCAAACCATTCACAGTAAATCAGGGTACAGCATTCACAAAGTTACAACTTATCACAGAAAATGGCCATGTAGTTTTCACCACAGTGGTCACACAGTTTTGAACAAAGTATAATCATTTAGTCAATCAATCACTTAGTAACTCAGTCACTCAATCAACTCGATCACTCAATCATCCTTAAGGAAGCTGCAATCCTTAAAGGTCACAAAATACAAGAGTCAAAGATCTCCACTCATGGGGCACACTAAGTTACAATATCAGTCACTACTTAGCACTTGGGGTAGTGTAAAATACACAGGCCATCCACCCCCCAGTCACAAATAAGTTACATTCTTCTCAGTCACTACACATTATCCAAGTAAAGTCTTCTTTCAGCTTTACTCGGGGTAGTCTCTCAGATTTTCTGGATCCCCTTCCGCAGTCCCAGCTCCTATCTGGATTCACCAAACTGTCACCTGGGTTCAAAGGCAGACAGCTCCCAGTTCCTTGTCAGCTCTCTGTGCTGTTCCTGTTCCACTCTGAAGCTCACAGTGTCCAGTCCACTTTAAATCCTTCACAGTCTCTGTGAAGTCAGGGCTTAACAAAGCCACAAACAGGTTCAAACAAAATACCAGTACCTCAGTCATGCTTCCTCCGTCCTTGGCAGCTCCCAGGAGAAGCTGGTAGCTCCCCAGCAGAAGCTCCAGCTGGTTCCCAGAATCAAAATCACTTCATCCAGGTTCCCAAAATCAAAATCATTCTCTCCAGCCTGGACCTTTCCTCTTCAGCCTCCTCAAAGCTTATCCCAAGGAGTTCTGACTTGCTCTCTGGGGCTTTTCCTTATATACAGTATTGCTCCTAACTTTTCAGACCCTTCCTGTTAAATTAGCAAGAGGAGTTCATACCTTCTGTTTCTTTAACAGAGGCTTAATTTGAACTAGGTGCTAAGTACCTCTTAGCTTTCCAATACAAAGGGATCTTTAAATTTCATTACCATTACAGTAGGTTAAGGGAACAGGGAGATAGAAATGAATGTGTGATGTGCCAAGGTCAAATCTACGGCTAGCAATGAAGGAAAGATGTGATCCCATAAGGAGAAGAGCACTTACTGTGAGTGAGTGAAGAGAAATGAGGAAGGTTTGAAAAAAGAGGAAAAGGAAGAATGCTTTGCTTGGTATTGGGAGGGAGTTCAACTGATGAATCCTCCTATGGATGAAGAAAGATGGCCTGTGAAAGGAGATGTAGGTTTTATGAGTGTGGTCAGAGGGTTTCAGTGGTTGAAAAGTCTACTCATCCAACTTTAGGAGGCACAGAATTTGAATTCCTGGAATTGACTGTCACTGGGAAAAATAGAAGAGAATGGGGGAAATTCTGAGGCAAATGGGAGTGGGGGGCGTAAGCATGGAAGAATGTGTTTCAGTGGTGGGCTATATCATCAGGGACATAGTGGGTAAGGGCCATAACTTGAAGTAGTGTCCTCTCTAAAAAATGGAGTAATTGGCACTGTCTTAAGAGTAAGGCTCAGGGGCGGCTACAGGGAACAGTGAATAGAGCACATACCCTAGAATCAGAAGGACTAAAGAGTTCAAATCTGGCCTCAGACATTTAACACTACTAGCAGTGTGACCTTGGGCAAGTCACTTAACTCTAATTGCCCTGCCTCCCCCCTCCAAAAAACAAACAAACAAAAGAGTACTGCTCAATGAGAGGGCAATATGCAGGGTAATTTCTGTAAGGCAGTAGCAGAAAGTAGAAGAAAAGTCTAAAAATTCCTAAGAACCTTAGAAATAGAGATAACAGATATACCAGATAATTACAGGGGTCATGAATCAGATGAAGGTCTAAAGTAAACAGAAAGAGAGCATGAATAATGAAGAGAGTAAGAGAAATCTTTTTGCAAAGGAGCACCAAAAAAAAAAAAAAAGATATTTTAAAACCTAATGAACAGGACTAGTTGAAGGGAAAGAAAGGTGAATTGACTTGACCAAAAGGGGAAAAGAGGGGGAAGAATTATATAACCAGATAAAAGCAGGAGAGGAAAAAAGGAACTAATAAGCTAAATCCCAAAAGAAAAGGAGTAACAAATGAGAGGAAGGGATGAGGTATGAGGCAAATGCAACAGGGTCATCTTTAAAAAGATTAAGGTAAAGTAAATAATAGAACACAGAACTGTGTTTACAGCAGAAACGGTGAAAAAAAAATCATAACTTAAAAAAATATTAGAGTCAAATGAAAGAAAGTATAAACCTCATAACTTTAAATGGTTTAAACGAGTCAATAAAATAAAAGAGTGAAAGACTGTAGAAGAAAACAAAAGCATATAATCTGCTACTTACAAGAAACACATTTAATAAACAGCCATACACAAAAGAGGATAGCAAAATATTTGCTATGAATCAAGTAAATCCAAAAAAACCAGGAGTTGCCATTATGCTATCTGACAAAACAAATATTAAAAAAACAGGTTTAAACAAGGAAATTATACTATTCTGAAAGGAAACATAGACAACAAACTATTATCAAAAACATATATGCCCCAAATGTCTTAGTATCCACATTCATAAAGGAAATATATGAGTTACATGAAGACACAGACAGGAACACAATGATGACAGAAGACTTCCATATCCATCTTTCAGTTCTGGATGAGTCTAACAGAAAAATAAACAAAAGGCTAAATAGGGAACTGAACAAATGCCTAGAGAAACTAGAGTTAAAACTTGTGATGTCTTCTAAATGGGACAGCAAAAGAATAAAAATATTTCTCTGCATTACATAGAACTTTTACAAAAACTGACCATTTACTAGGGCAATAAGATATTGCAAACAAATATATAAAGGCAAACATACTAAAGACCATCTTTACAAACAACACCACAGTAAAAATAGTGTTTGGTTCAGAGATGACAAACAAAAAGAGACTTAACAATGAAATCTTAACTAATGAAAGGGTCAAAAAACAAATTATAGAAACCATTAATAACTATGTAAAAGAAAAAGATAATAATGAACCATGACAAAATTTCTAGGATTCAGCAAAATCAGTCATCAGGAAAAATCATATCCTTACAAACACACATTAACAAAATAGAAAAGAGGGTTAATGAATTAAATATGTATTTTTAAAATTAGAAAGCAAATGGGGCAGCCAGGTGGCTCAGCAAGTAAGAGCAGTGGCTCCAGTGTCGGGATGACCTGGGGATCAAATCCGGGCGTAGATACTTAGCACCACACCCAGAAATAACTGGCCGTGTAACCTTGAGCAAGTTACTTAACCCCGATTGCTTTAAAAAAAAAATGAAAGACATCAATAAAAATTTATTTTAAAAAATTAGAAAGCAAATAAACCTAAAATAAGTACAAAAGAGAGAATATTAAAAATTAGAGGTGAAATATATAAATTGTAAACAAAAATGCAGAAATTATAAAACTGAAAGCTGTTGCACTGAAATAACCAACAAAACTTATAAACCCTTAACTAATTTGACTAAAAGGATGAGAACTGAAAATCAAATAAAAATATCAAATGAGCAAGGTAAAACTACAGTAAAATCAGAAAAAATGCAGAATATATTAAGCATAGTAATATGTTAACAAAACTGAGAACACCAAAGGAAACAGTAATACTTTCAAAAACATAAATTCCCCAAACTATCAAAAGACCAGTTCGAGATCTTAAAAAACCTCAGTTATCTCAAATCTCAAAGCAGATCTGACTGTAAAGGACTACCAAATGAAAAACTCCTGGTCCCAATTTTTCTCAAGTTTTTAGAGAACAGGCAGTATCCATACATCACAAATTATTCTCAAAAACTAAGTAAGAAAGCACCCTACCAGAATCTTTTTATAAAACAAAAAACATAGGAAAACATAAAACATGGAAAGGAAATAATAGACTGATATCATTGATGAACATTGTCTCAAAAAACCTTTTTTTTTTTTAAATCCTATCAAACAGACTACAGCAATTTATCTAGAAAATTATTCATTATAACCAAGTAGAATCTAAACCAGGGATGTATGAAAAGTTCATCATTAGAAATCAACATAATCATATCAAAAACAAAAACATTCAAATCCACATAATCATCTCAACAGATGCAAAAAAGGCCTATGACAAAATACAACATTCTTTTATACTTTAAAAAAAAACATGCAAAGTACAACAAAGAGAGACCTTTTTTAATATCACAAAAAGCATCTATCTAAAAACAAAAGCAATTATCATGTGCAGTGGGAAATATGCTAGAACCTTTCCCTTAACAAGTCTCTGATACCAAGAAAAAGTACACAGTAACATACATACATACACTGAGCTGTTAGTATCCAAGTGTCTGAAACACTCACTGTAAACGTAATCTGGCAGAAATACTAATACACTTGTTTTTAATTCACCAGAGTATTTTTTCACATAAATTACTTCAAAATCAAATATATAAGTACTTCAATGTAATATAAAATAGCAATTGTACTGTAATAGGCAACAAATTTAAAGAATTTGCTCTTTACCCAGGGTAGATTTGCAACCCTTTTGCTTCTGTGCACAGATATGGCATTAACCATTTTCAACAAACTTTGTAGGGTTATTAGTAGTTTGGCCCATAAATTAGCATAGGTCACTGGATCTGAAGCCTGAAATAAAAATCCAAATAAAAATAGAAAAATATTTCTTAGTTCTCAGTTTGTGGTACTGTTTTAGGAAAAATATGTGGGAATAACACTTTTGGATTGATTGACTAGGATTCTTTTTGATTCAACTTGAATAATGATGTACCTGCCACAAAAGCAGATATTTTTTTAGATTACCTTCATTTTTAACATTCACTTGTAGAAGATTTTTAGTTTCTAAATTTACCCCTCTCTCTTCCCCTCCCCAAAAAGCAATGCAATCTGATAAAGGCTATACAAGTATAATCATATTAGACATATTTTCATATTAGTCACGTTGTGAAAAAACAATCAGAACAAAAGGAAAAAACCATGAGAGAAAAAACAAACAAAAAAGGGGGAAATAGTATGTATGCTTCAATCTACATTCAGACTCCATAGTTCTTTGGATTTGGATAGCATTTCTCATCCATCATGAGTCTTTTGGAATTGTCTTAGATCACTGCATTGTTAAGAAGAGCTAAGTCTATCAAAGTTGGTCATCACACAATGTTGCTGTTATTGTGTAGTGTTCTCCTGGTTCTGCTCACTTCACTCAGCATCAGTTCATGTAAGTCTTTCCACGTTTTTCTGAAGTCCATCTGCTCATCTTTTCTTATGGATTCCACTACATTCATATACCATAACTTGTTCAGTCATTACCTAATTGATTGGCAACCCCTCAATTTCCAACTCTTTGCTACCACAAAGAGTTGCTGTAAATATTTTTGTACATGTGGGTCTTTTTCGCTTTTTCATGATCTCTTTGGGATACAAACTTATTAATGCTACTGCTAAATCAAAGGGTAAGCACAGTTTTATAGCCCTTTGGGTATAGTTCAGAAGAGGATTTTTAATAAATAGCAACAAAGTATATGTATTTCAAGATAACCATGATGGCAGAATGGAAATGCTAATTGGAAATCTGGGTTCTACTCACTTTTCAAGCCACTAACTGTATATGCAGCTAGTTATAAGATTATTAGGCAAATCATACAATCTCTTAGGGCTTCAGCATCTTCACCTTTAACAGAAGAGTTGAATGAGATGATCTATATAAAGTACCTTTTATCTCTAAAACTGTAGAACAACCACATCAGATCATATAACTAAATTCAACACTAAATGCTAAAAACCACACAAAGTACAGACAAAGAGAGACCTTTTTAAAAATATGATCACAAGTTCCATTAGCATAGGATTTAAGACTAAAAGCAACACTGGTACTTGTATGATCTTAGCAAATCACCAGCTCCATACTTGCAATCTTTTTTTTTTCTTTTTGGAGGGGAGAAGTCAGGGCAATTGGGGTTAAGTGACTTGCCCAAGGTCACATGGCTAGTGTTAAATGTCTGAGGCTGCATTTGAACTCAGGTTCTCCTTACTTCTGGGCTGGTGCTCTATTCATTGCCACCTAGCCACCCCTATATTTGCAATCTTAAGGAACCCAGTCAATTTTTCTTTTTTGATATGCCATCCCCCAAAATGAATATAATTTGAACGTTTTTTTTTTTTTTTACAAATCTGCTAGTGTGATTTGAACATGAAATTTACACTAATTCTTCAATACTTGTGGGCTCATACAAACTAAAGGATAACATAAGTAGTCTGTGAGAAAAATATTACATTTGATTCCAGTTTAAAACAAAAACTTTTCCCACTAATATTCTTCTTTCAAAAAAACTTGAGAATTTGATTTTTCAAAAATCATAAAAATAGAAAACTTAGGGAAAAGGAAAGATATTTCCAATTTCAATTATAATCAGAGATAAGCAATTTATGTCTTTTTGCCTCAAAAAATGTGTGTTTTAGGGGCGACTAGGTGGCCCAGTGAGTAAAGCGCCCTCCCTGGAGTCAGAAGGACTAGTTCTGTTCTGGCCTCAGACACTTAACACACACAAAAATCTAGCCGTGTAACCTTGGGCAAGTTACTTAACCCCAATTGCCCTCCAAAAGACAAAAAAAAAAGTGTGTTTTGCCTTGAAAAAGAGAGTGATCAGATCAACTTTTGTCACTTTCGGATTTTCAGCAAATTCAGTATCAATGAAGAAAAATACTGACATATCTACTTCTTGAGGATTAAGCCTTTATTCTTCAAAAGAGAAGCACTGCAATTTTGTTAAAATACTATCCAGCATCAGAATTTCCAATGACAGGTTTGTCTGTCGGTAGAAATCTTAAATTTGTTAAAAAAAAAAAAAATGCCAATGCAATCTTCCCCGATAACAGACTCAGAAATATTTCCATTTGCTGATGCATAACATTTTTTGCATGCATATCTGCACTAAACGTGACTTCAATGGTTCAATCCTTAAAAGGTACCATAGTCTCAATGTGGCCTAAAGGATGATCAGCTACAAGTGAGGTGCCACATCCAGTGCTCTGGCAGTAGAGGTGGTAGAGGGGCAGCCCAGCGAAGGCAGCCCCAACCATGGTCAGAATACCCGCCCCAACCACACTCACAGTACTCCCCCCAACTATGCTCGCAGCACCGCCCCCAGGCATAGCGCGGTTCCGCCAAAAAGTTCGATTTTCCCGGTTCTCCAGCCGACACATTTGTGCTCTTTGGCCTCCCCTGCGGTTGCTGCGAAGGGCGGTACTGACCAGGACACTGAACTAGGTCAGCCCCACCACCAGCAGGCCCCATGACGCCGTTTACCCACTCTCACCACTATTATTTGATAATAGTTCTAGAAATACTGGCGACAGCAGTAAGACAAGAAAAAGAAATTAAATGCATAAAGATAGATAAAAAGGAGATAAAATTATCCCTATTTCTCAAGAAAACTCCCAAAGGGGTCATTAAGTATTAGACACAACTGAAAAAAAAATTGCTGATTACAGGGTTGGAAAACTCTAGGAATCAGCAAAAATGCTAATTAAGACAATAGCTTCAGCAAAGTTTCAGGCTACAAAATAAATCCCCCAAAATAACAGCATTTCTATGATTTAAAAACAAAAACAAAAAGCAAAAATAGAAAAGGAAATCCCATGCCAAATAATTAAAAAATGCATAAAATATCTTAGGGATTGACCTACCAAAGCACACTTGTAGAAACTGTTACAAAGTATGACTTAAAGAAATAAGGAAATAAATTGCTGGAAACCTATTTAGTCTTCATGGCAAAGCCATTCCAATAAAATAAAAAGAGCAATTCTACCAAAAGTAATTTACACTTTTAATTCTATAGCAATCAAATTACCAAGGGAATACTTTATAGAAATTGATAATAGCAAAATTCATTCGGGAAAAAAAAATCTAGAATATGAGGGGATTGTGGAAACAAGTAAGGGACAAAGAGAAAAGGGCACTTCCAGAACTCAAACTATATCATAAAGCAGCAGTCACGATAACCATCTAGCATTGGTTTAAAAATAGAGACTAAACAATGGAGAATCAAAAACAACAGGACTCAATAATCCAGTGTTTGAAAAAGTAGAAAACATAAATTATCTAGAAAAAAAAATCTTATTTCATTAAAAAAAAAATGCTTGGAAAACCATAAGCAGTCTGGACCAGGCTTACACCATATTCCACAAGAGATACTAAAAAACCTTAACATTAAAGATCATATTATGGGAAAATTAGGAGAGAAATTGATCATATACTCTCACAGCTATAGCTAGGGGATATATTCTTAAACAAGATAAAAGCAATTACAAAAGATGAAAGTAGATAACTTTACTTGAGATTGAAAAACTTGTGGAAGGGCTAAATTAATGCACCTTGAATAAGAAGGGAAGTGGCTGAATGGAAAAAAAAATACATATAATTTGTCTTCTTGAAGCCCCTCTAACAATGAATTTTCCCATATTTGCCAGCATAGAGTTGTTTTAATTTGCTTTTCTCTGGTTATTATTGATTTTGGATTAAGGTGATCATTGATCATTTTTTTCTCTTTTGAAAAGTGATCATGTTCTTTGACCATAATTTAATTTTAGCAAATCATTTCACAAAGTCTCTCAAACTATTTTTGGTGATAAACTGGTTCTAGATGATAATACTGAGCAGTCAGTAACAATTCTGATGCAACTTAGAAATCTCTAATGAAGTACCTTACAGATCTCTGCCTCACCTTCTGTTCTTTCACATACTTATCAATAACTTAGAGAAAAGTACAGGTGACATATTTATAAAAATCGCAGATGACACAAAACTAGAAGAGATGGCTAACACACCAGATAGCTCAATCTGATTCCAAAAAGATCTTAAGCTAGAATATTAAACCAAATCTAGTAAGATGAAATTTAACAGGGATAAATGTAAAGTCTTACACTTGTAGAATTAATTTTTTTTTTAACCCAAGTACAAAATGGGGGGAAGTGGCGGCTAGGCAGTTTGGGTTGAAAGGTCTTTGAGTTTTAATGAACTGCAAGCTCAACAACAGTGTATTAACAATAATAATAATAATGATTTACCATTTCTATTATTTTATTATTACTAATTTTATATAATAGTGTGATATGGAAGCCAAAAAACCCCTATATCTAATATGATTTTAGGTAACACTAAGAGAGGAACTAGGAATATAATCTGCTTTACTTTGCTAGTTAGATCACACCTAGAAATACTGTATTATTTACTTCTGGGTGCCACTTTAAAAAAAAAAGACATAAATAAATTAGAGTGAATTCACAGGACTTTGATGAAGAATGTTAAAACCATGCCATATGAGAATCAGTTGGAATAAAAACTGGGAATGCTAAACCAAAAGAAGTAAAGATTAGGTGTGTTGGCTGTAGTGGACATGGCAGCTCTCTTAAAACTGAAGTACTCCTATACAGAAAAAGCAATGAGTGAAAGTTCTAAAGAGGCAGATTTAGGTTTGATGTAAGGAAAAACTTCTGGAAATTCAGGTTATCTAAAAAAATTAATGGGCTGTTTTGGGAAATAGTAGGTTCACATTCTTTAGAGTTTTTTAAGTGAATACTGAATGATCGTTTACCATAAGATCTTTGTAATATGCAATCATAGATTTAGAGCTGGAAGGAACCATAGAGGTCACTGAATCCAGCTCTCTCAATTACAGATGAGGAAACTGATGTATAGAGGCAAACCAGCTTGCCAGGGGTCACATATCTACTAAGTATCTGAGGTAGGACTGAAAGCCAGATCTTCTTAACTTTAAGTGTCATGCCCTATCTACTATGCCACACTACCTTTCAGTTATATCATAGATTCTTTTTCATGAATAAGTTGGGTTATATGACCTTGAAATACCCTTCTAACATTGAAATTCTGTGATTTGAAGAACTGTTACATGGAAAAGATATTGCATATGATATGTCTGGTCTCACTGGAGTGAAGCAAGAGCAATACTTAGAAGGTGTAGAAAAGTAGATTTTAGCTGAAATGTAAGGAAAAGCTTTTTTTTCCCAAAGTAATTAGAACTATGTTCACTAGAAGTACTCAGGATAACATATACAATTCAAATAGATTTTCTAACTTCTTTCAACATTTTGAGATGAAATTTATCTTATCCCCTTCTTACCTTAAGTATAATTCCCTATTAGTTATTTTCCAGTGCAAAATTAGCACAATAAAGAGAAGCAAGATGAGGATTGAGTATTTCTGCGTTCTCTTCACTGTCCATTATCTTCCTCCAGTCCCCACCAACTGGTCCTATTAGTTCTTTGATACTCTTCTTTTCTCCAATATAACTTTTTTTTTTTAATGTCCTTTTAGAGGCGGCTAGGTGGCACAGTGAATAGAGCACAGGCTCTGGAGTCAGAAGGACCTGAGTTCAAATCTGACCTGAGAGACTTAACACAAAACTAGCCGTATGACCTTGGGCAAGTAACTTAACCTCAATTGCCCCACCTTCCCCCCTGTAAAAAGAAAAATCTTTAAAAAATTAAAAAAAAAAATAAAAAACATCCTTTTTTGTTGTCCTTAGCATTCCTTTTTAGAGGCAGCATATTCTGATATTTAATGCTCTGAATCTTGTAATAACAGGAACATGTCATACTTTCTCTTTATTCATCATTTTTTTAGCTATTCATGTTTCCACATTTTATATATGTCTTTTAAAATGCAAAGTTGGTTGATAGATTCCTTGAACATACTTATCAGTCTATGAACAGCATTTTTCTTCTCAATTAAATATTTTAGGATATGTGAGCACTTCCCTCCAAAGTTCCATCAATTTTATTCCAACAACCCATTCCTCCTTAATGATCAGAATCATGTTGAAAATAGTTCTCATTTTCTCAAATTTTTGAAGGATATAATTATCATTAAGGCAAGTTAAGAACTTCTGAGCTAAGCCATTTTGCTAGAAAGAGCACCAATATAGCTGGACAATGGAAGTTGTTCTCTATGTCCAGAGAAGACTGATAATAAGGAGCAATAGGATTTTTTTTCCAGTTTTCATCTTTCTTGAATTCCCTGCAACTTTTTAAACTGTTTTAAAATTGTTACTCTGACTTCCATCACAAAGTACTTTCCTTGCTATGATCTACTACTTTTTTAACTATTCATATTCGTTCCTCTGTCTATATACTCCTCTCTCTACTCCCCAGGTTCTTCTTTTTCCTCTCACCAGCTAAAGTTAAATGTTCTAAAAGTTCTCTATTGAGTCCTTTTTTCTTCAATTTTTTTTCTTGGCACCTTCATCTACTCCTATTACTTCAATTATCACCTTTAGTAGATACCTCTCAAATAAGTTTATACAGATGTGGCAGCTCTTCATGCCAGATCTAACTTCCACCTGAGTATCAAAGTGACAAATTTAATCACATAATGTAGAAGAAAGGACACTGGGATCTAGAGATAGAGGAACTGACTTTGAACTTTGTCTCTGTCATTTTATAATCCGTGCGACCTTGGACAAGAACTTTCACCCCCTGGGTCTCAGCTTCTTCATTTGTAAAAAAATTTGAAAAAATTTGGAAGAGTCACTGTGGAGAATGGGATGGGGAGTTTATAAGGAAGGTATAGTAGGACTGCTTAGCAGCAGGGAGGGCCCAGTTGAGGTCATGTAACATAAATTTGTAGTAGACCTTGTCAGAATGGTTTTGTGATTTTCTCATTCAGCAGCACACACACAGGAGTTAAGACTGAGAATGGTCAAAGTGATCCAAGGCTAAGAAGGATTCAGTTGGAGAAATGATAAGATGGGTAGGGTTTCAAAAGAAAAGGACAATGTAGAGCTGAATCAGTTCACCAAGGAGTCAAGATGGGGAAAAGAAATGGCCTGGGAGAGAACTGAGGGGCTGAGAGAATAGGTCATGGTGTGGATGCAGAGTAGGATTTGATATGAAGAGAAAGAGGAAGAAGCGAAAAGTCAAGATTATGGTTAGATAAGGAGATTTCTGAATTCTTGAACATGGTACATTTATGAGTCATGGCAAGAACAAAGGCATGACAATTCTTGTATGTGGGATGGAGAAACAGGTCATGGGAAGTGAGTAGCTATTTGAAAGGAAGGCCTATGCCATTTATATCTTTGTGCCCACAGTACCTTGCATATTCCTTAATAGAGATATATTTTGAAGTTTTGAAAGAACTATGGTAAAATGTTTAGATCCCAAATGGTAAGCAACTTAGTTTCAACTATACCTATTTGAAGTCTCCTAATTTGAGGTTTGGATCTCCATTGGCACTAATATAACTTAATGAAACACCACTTACAAATCAAAGCTATGTTTTCTAGAACCTACATAGGTTTAACCATCTTTAACCAAACAGAATTAATAACCATTATTATAAACTATTCATTCAGTACACTTCTGTGCTAACTCCTTGTACCTTCCATCTTCGTCATGCTAGATTACAGCCTATCCCTTAAGGAAAGGTTGTGAGGGGGCAGGCCTGGTGTCCTCCATCTGCCCCTAAAATACTTCCCCCTGCACAGAGAGTCTACCATTCCTGCTGCTGCCTTATAGCCAGTCAGGTGAGAAAACCTCAGACTCTGCACTAGTACCTCTGCACTAGTACTAGGCTCTCACTGTTAATTATTTTCAATTTATTCCATATGTAGCTTGCTTTGTATGTATTTGTTTACTCTTTGTTTCCCCTCTTTGACTGTAAGCTCTTTGAGGGCAGGTACTGCTGTTTCCCAGCACCTAATGCAGTGCTAGTACACAGCATTCATTTAATAAATGTTTATTGACTGAATGAATACACAACTATACAGCTCACTTCTACCTTCCAATTTGAGGTTTTTTTAAAATATCTCATTTTTTAACAGCAATTATTTTTAATCCTAAATAAGTAAATAAAGAAAAAGCTTTAAAGAGTAACAGAAATATGCTGAATATTAAAATTATAGGTTAACATCTAGTAAACTTTTCAACTTGGTTAAGATGCATTATACATTTCCAAAGAGGGTTCCAAATTGATCTAGAGTAATAAGGGACCCCAGAGGCCATGTAGTCCAATCTCCTCATTTTATAGATACTTAAACATTATAGAGAATTGTGTTACTACAGTTTTTTCAAAATAAAAAGAATCTTGTAAAAATATGACTCATCTTAGAAAATCTAATGAGAATTATAACCTAGCAATATAGAAAGTGAAGTAAATATAGAATAGAAAAACTGAACTGAAATTTCTGCTACATAACTGTTATGGAAATAGTACAAACTTACTTAGAGGCTTTTTTTAGATAATTAAGAAATCAAAAAAATACTTTACAAATGAACTTTTAACACGTAATTCACTGGTTTTATAATTTTTTTTCATTAAAAGCTTAAAACAATGTCAAATTCCCACAGCATTTGCTCATATTTAATCATAAAGGAGTAAATTAGTGCTACATTTGATACTTCAGTAAGACTTTTGCTTATTTACACATTCCATTAAAATGAACAAAGACTTAGATCTAGAATAATTTACTGATTGGAAATAGTATCAATTGCTGTTGTGCATCTGTACACAATGGTCTAAACACTTATCAAGAAAATTATAGTATGAGGAGTTAAGAGATTGCCCTGGCAATTACTTTTATTTGGACCAATGATTAAAATATCAGCTGTCAAAATCACTTCATATAAATCCTCAAAAAATTCTGAAACTACTCAAAGAATATTGTTACAAAAATGAGACTTCGTTTAGGTAACATGTACTTGAAAATAAATGTTCTTTTAAAAAAAGTACAATAATCAAAGGGAAAACAATGAAACTGTTTAGATATAGTAATGATATCAATGGCTAATATTTACCAAACATTTGAAATATTTATAAAACACTTTATATTTACAAATACAGAAAAGGAAAAATGTTATTTTATTAAAATCAAAAATCAACTCTGAGATATTAAAAAGTTACAAAGATATTTCTTTGCATCAAATAACATAAATATTCAACTCAGTCTAACATTTGTTTCACAAAACACAGCTTCAGTGAAAGATGATAAGTATTTTGAAATGTTAACACAGTACTTTCTACAATTGACACAGAGAAGAAAATATTTCTATAAACTTGAACGAAAATGAAACTGCTTATTGACAAAAATAATTTGCCAAACCTTAATACCTAAAAGGAGTTACATTTTAACATCATTACTAAACCAAAATAATTATATGCAACGTACATTCAACATTTCTGAACCCGACATTTTAAATTCTATCCAACATTATATTACTCTCTGGCTGCTGATCATGATTTTTTTCTTAATCTAAAAAAGACAGTAAAAAGTGTGTGTGTGTGTGTGTGTGTGTGTGTGTGTGTGTGTGTGTAAATTAAATACAAAATTACCTTTTGTCAAGTTTTCTGTCTGGCACTGGATATTGCCAAAAGCGTTAGACTTCATCTAGCAAATTTAGTTATTCTTAATTTGTCATTATCATTAGGTCTAATAACAAAAATTATTTTTAATAGTTATTGAGCACCAAGAGTGTGCTAAATAAGACAAACAGTGCATCCTCAATAACAGCATGAGAAAAAAGGAAGCACCTTAACTTAAAGCTATTTGGGAAAGGAATGGGGAAAAAGAAAGAAAACGATCTTAGATGGAGTATGTCTTTTCCAAAGTAAAAAGGCCTTCACTGACTGCAGATAATTCCAACAAAGATGATATTTGTTGAGGATAAAAAATATGACTTTTAGGCTATATGCAAATATGAAGCATACCAGCCTACACCCAGCATTCCATCTAATAACAAACAAGATTTTTGAACAACCAGCTTCATAACACGCCAAGGTCTTGTGCTTCAAGACTAGCTATATTCTTTCTTCTTTTGAATAGGGCATACCATAGAAATAAAAAATAATATTATCATCAGTTTAGTATTTTAAGTCTCATCTATTTTCATTATCTTCTTTTTAAATAAGTCTTACAATTTAATACAAAAACCTAAAGTCTTTCACCAAGTAAGAGGGCCTATGAGAGAAGGCATATTCGAACATGACAATGATGTTTAAAGGAGATCAATAATTTTTTTAAAATTAATTGAATTTAAATTTTAGATAGCTATAAAGAAATTGTGCATAGCTATATGATATATATCATAACAACTAGGTTCAATGGTGATGGACTGCTGAAACATCAAGAAAAAAATAAATTATGTTTAGTGTAATTTGTTGAAGGTGACAGGACTTTATCCAATACACTTTACAAGATTTTCATTAAAAATAGATAATTTTTTAAAGTTCTGGAACTTAAAGATATAGAAAGACTAAGCCTACTTGGTAGAAAACTTAGTTTTCTTGGATGGAATTAATTCTAATGATAAGTATTAGTGGGAAATGAACAGTTCCCTTTTCTGGTTGTTTCTGTCACAGAAGGAAGGGAGAGAACTTTGGGGGACAAAGTCACAGTAAATAAATACAAAGGTACCTTGTTATTAAGAATGTGGATATAATAAGTGATCTTCATGAGGACAAAATGGGAGGAAGATGGGATCTCATACTTGCCTCCTCTGGACAAGCTACTCTTTGTGTGTATATACATGTGTTTCCCAGTACCTCAGGACTCAGCTACTCCATAGATTGAATTACATACCCTCTCACTTTTTCACTCTCTATGTGCAGTGTCTCTCTCCTTCTTTCTCTCTGTTTCTGAACTAAAGACATGGTCCAAAAATGATATGGTGGAGCCAAAAAAAAAAAAAAAACCATTCCACAAAACAGCATTTGGACAAGAGATTAAGAGTCTGATTCCAAAAAGAGACAAAAGAGTTAACCAAAGTGAAGAGGAAGTCAAGGGGTATATTAGAAAACAGATCAGAAGGCACAAAAACTCTCCAGGAGAATAAAGTCAACATTTTTGCAGCAACATGACATGTTCCATATTAAACCTAAACCGCGTAAATGCATGTGTGTATACATTGGTGACATTTGGATGGAGAAGAAAGTAGGAAAGACAGTTATTCAGAAGAACATCTGAGAGAAAACTAGTAATTCTAGCATTTTCATAGTAAAACAGGATATGTGTTATTATATTCAGCTTACTTAGGCCACCATGTTTAGGTTTATGTGTTCTTGACCAAGAATATCCTACTCTAACAAAATGGTAAATATTTAACTGTTTGGAAATAGCTAGTCAGTCCAAAATGACATGTATTAAGGATTCTAGAAAACCAAGTTCCTACTATATTATGTCATTACTAAACAATTCTCTAACTCTTTCCGTGCCAAAAAAAAAAAACCATTGATTGGTGCAAGAAAGTGATTTAGGAGCCATTTTCATAGGGATTACTTATATTAACAGATTTTTTCAATAGTCAAAAAAGAACAAGATGTTCTCTTCATATACATACACATATGTATATATATATACACATATATACACACATATTATAAGTATATGTATATTTGTCATTTCCCCACACAGATTATAATGCTTTATCTTTGAAATGTTCCATTCATAATACTTCCTCCCAAAATATTTCTTTTCTCAGTTCTTTAAAAATACTGAGCCTCATGATATATATATATATATATATATATATGTATATACATACACACATAAATTTTCCATAAATACCTTGTGTTGCCAATTATTTTTGCTGCATCATTGTATGTTCTATAATTAACACAACCCAGTCCCATGTTCTTTTTTGTATTAAAACAAGTCTTTGTTAAAATACTTTTTGTTTCAGCACAGTTCCTTATGCTTCCAGAAGAGCAAAGACTACTGAACAGGAAAGCAAGAATTTTTAAAAGAGAGCCTACAGCAGTCCAGAGAGGAGAGAGGAGAAAGGAAAGAGAGAGTGTGTGTGTTTGTGTGTGCATGTATACACACACACACACACACACACACACACACACACACTATGAGCATCAAACATATCACTGCAAAATTCATCTTCATAATATGAAGCAAAACATACAGGACCATGAAAACCTCAAGTTTTAGAGAGTAAATTATTAGATTACTGCTTCAAAGTTACACAGTTGTTTCATACATTCTATGACTCACCATTATTGTGTCACCTCAACTTAAAGTCTCACAGCTTAAATATGCATAATGCCCAATCTAAGGTGGAGAAGTAAACTCCTTCGTGAATTCTATAAACCTGATCCATACAATTGCTTTCAAATACATGTTAAGAACAAGTAATTGCCTTCATTAGTTTATTTTTTGAGGCATTATGTCTACTAATAGCATAATTACCTCCAATGAATCATTGATTAGAATAAAAATCATAGCCCTCTTCCTTTTTGCCATTTGATAATCACCAGCTGGGGTAGAACATAACTTCCTTAAGCTAAATGTTTCATTTAGTTCCATCTTCCAATTGGTTACTTGCAGGAAAATAGATTAGACGACACTTTTAAAAACTGAGGAAAGCTTGCTACTCATCTTTGATTGAGACAGAAACTAGAATTTATAGTGTCTGTCTGGTACCTAGACATAAAATGCAGGAGTACATCACTAGCGATTATATAGTGACCACCTATAGTCAACCTCTAATATTGAATTTCAAAACTCAGTGGTATTAATTCTCAGAAAGTAACAGAGAAACCCAGGACACAGCAAATGCATCTAATGTTGCCCTGCCATTCATAACAGATAAACAGTTAGAAGATTCTCTCTTAGCAAAAGCCCCAATCCTCCAAACATCTCCATTTACTTCATACACTGAATTGTTACTAGACAAAGAGATACTAATAAATCTGATTTGATGTACTATAGTATGTCCTTGGCCTAATCTATTTTAGTGATCAAAACAAAAACTGAATAACTGAACTGCTATTCTTCAAATTAAAATAATGGTTTATAAATAAATGACAACCAACGACAGATTAGATGTATGGCTTCATTATAATACATCCTTTATATAAATTCAAAACAAAAGATAAAGAGAAAATTAGCAATGTCATTAAACTGAGTAAAATGTAATTCAAAAAAACTTAAAACAGTACACAACATACATATACCTCATCAACTACATAAAATTAGTCTCAAATACATACTATAGACAATAAATGTCTGGGCAAACACAAGTTATTCAAAGGGAATTGAGATCTAATCTGAAAAAAAAAAATAATTTATACTAGTACTATACAATAGAAGTCAGTCCATTCAGCATAACAAACCTTTGACAAATGAACTAATTATCTCATCTACCTTTACCAGCCCCTCACTTCCATTCCCAACAATTAGGTGTTTCATTATCAAAACTTCAATGTTTTTTTCCCTTCGTACCTGTCCTTTTGACTTAATACTTTCTATTGATGGCACAAGCATTCTCCCAATAACCAAGGTATGAAATTTCTGGCTCCTCCTTTCCCCTTCCTTATCCCCCAGAAGCAGTCAGTTGCCAAGACATGTGGACTTCCCCTTTGTGATCTCTTTCATCTGTTCCTTCCTTTCCACTTCCACTTACTCAACACTTGTTGAAACATTCATTAAACTTCTCACCTAACATGTCTCTGTCTCTGTCTCTCTCTCTCCCTTTCCAATTTGATGTTTATATTCCTACCAAGATAATCCTTTAAATGTACACTTGGAATCATGGCATTCCACTGCTGAAAACTCTTCAATGGTTCATGGTTGCCAATGAATAAAAAAGAAACTCTTCTTGACATTCAAACATGACATAATAGCCAAGGGCATAATAAGTTTAGAGTATACACTTGTGAGCAAAACATTATGGAAATGGCAAAACAGCTGAAAGCAGAGAAAAGTTTGCAAACAGCTTGGCACAAGACCAAACTAAGCCAGATCATCAGAAGAGTACTTATAGATGAAAAAAGGCCCAAAGAATAAAAACAGAATGGATTTGCAAGTTTTGGTACAGGTCTACTGTGATCATTAGTGACAATGAAACCACCAGATTTGGATCAAACACATCTTTACATTGGATACTAAGGTATGTTTCAACAGATCTATGAGCCCATTAATGTGTTTTTACCTCCAATGGTACAGATCATAGTCTATCCAGGCTCCTTCATTTTGTGATTCCTTGTTCATTTTCTTCAGAATATCTTCTTCAAAAGATCCTGACATATTACACACCATCTATAATATCATTTTGAAAAGCATAAAGCAAGTACTAGATTTAATGACTCATCAATCCTCACTCATAATACATGATGATACTGCCTCCTTTTCTGGTGATACATTTCCTCAATGACAGCCTTTCTGCCACTTCTTGACAGAGAATTTTACTAGAAATATGCTAAAGTTTACTTGAGTCTATCATGACTCTCTTCATTGTCCTCAGGGTCAACTATCAGAGACTACACTGTTCTAAGATATGATGAGGTAGGACTAGGATTCAAACCCAGGTCCTCTGACTCCAACTGTCAAATCAAGTCAGTAAACATTTATTAAATGGTTACTAGATCCAAACCCTACACTAAGTGCTAAGGATACAAAGGCAAAAGCAATCCTTGCCCTCAAGGAGCTCAGAGTTTAATGGACAGGGACAATAAGTGAACAACTAGGTACAAACAAGATACCTATAGATCTAGATCTATGAAAAAGCTAGGGGAGGAAAGAGAGAGAGGACAGAAAGGGAGAAAGACTAGGGGAAAGAGAGAGAGGAAGGGGAGGGAAATTGGAGACAATCCTGAAGAGAAGGCACTAACATTAAGGTGGACGGGAAAGGCTTTTTGCATAAGGTAAGTTTTAGCTTGAGACTTAAAGAAAGTCAAAGAAGCCAAGAAGTTTTGAATATGGAAAGACAGCCAGTAAAAATCCATTGAGCCAGAAGATGGAGTGTTTTGTGTAGGAATAGAAGGGAGCCAGTAAGAGGATCAGAGCATACTTGCAGGGGAATAGGATAATCAGGAGAGAGCAAAGTCACAAAAACCTATGTGAATGAGATCATAACCCTTCTACACCTTATATATAATAAATGTAGAATACAGAATATAATCATCTCATACATCTCCTACATGTGTGGATATGCACATATTGGAATATTTGAAATATAATTGTTAGTAAATTTCTACTCTTTCAAAGTAGTACCAGCATAATTTATTTTTGCAACAAGAATTCTGATGAAAACCCATGTAAGAAAGTCAAGACCAAATGTTTCAGTCAGAAGTCAATGAACATAGCTGAAATTGTGATAAAACAGCACACAATCTAAAAGGAATATTAATATATGGATAATATACAGTATCAATCATGGTCTAACCAATAATAAAACTTCCCTGGATGGCCCAAACAATCACTATTACCTCTCAGAACTGATATTTGGTAAAAAGTGTGAATAATCCATTTTTTCAGTTAGGAAGTCCTCTTCCCATCCTTAACTACTATTATAATTATTTTGTACTTGAACTATGAGGAAAAAATACACTTCCCATTATGAAGAGCTCAAGCTAAAAATACCAATAAAAATTTCATAGAACCCATAAGGCCTATAACCTGAATGAACTATACATAATCTCTACCTCTCATATATGAAATGAAGACAAATCTCGAAGGAGATCCTGAAGCAACTGTAAATAATGTAGATGTGGTTGATTCAGTCAGGTGAAATTGCATAAAAAACATTTCAATTCAATCAAATTCAACTGCATCAGCATTTACTGGCATACTATCTGGCCAGCTGCTATACTAGGCGCTGGAGAACAAAGAAAAAACCAATACAATCTAAGCCCCTAATGCCCTTAATCTCAGCTTCTTAATGGCAGAAATTAAAATGCCGTTTATCAGACAAGAGACCATCAGTTACACTAAAATACATAGCAATCTGGCCACTTCTCAAAAATTCCGTAATTGACTCTCTGTAGACTGAGCTAACTCCAAGACTGACTGAACCCTGCTGTCTTCCCATAGAATTTCTGATCAGGATATAGATTTAAACAAAACACATCCCCCTGTAGTTGTAGCAACTCTTGTACTCCCAAAGGACTAAGCAGAATTATAATTCACACCAATGCTTAATAATTAATAATATTCAAAATCATCTTCTGCAGTACTTATAATCAAGAACTATTAATCACTCCTAGGGTCCATCTGGTACATGTACAAGAATATCCTGAATATCTTAAAGACTCATTCCTCCACTAAACCAAATTATTTCTCATGGCTTTTGATCTTCACAGAGGATTTAGTAGGAACTGAAAGCAAGAGCATTCTCAAAATAGGATCCAAGCTCAGGAACTTATTTCTCAACTGCAGAAAATGTTTGGAATTGTTAACTGTTGATTGCTCAACCCAGGCCTTCTCATAATTAAAAGGAACAGTGTTTGATATAAAGAAAGGCGCCTAGGTGGGCTATGAATACAGCACTGGCCCAGGAGTCAGGAGGACCCGAATTCAAATCAGACCTCAGACACTTAACACTTATTAGCCAATCATTCAAACCCAGCTGTCCTGCCTTCCCCCTCCAAAAACAAACAAACAAACAAAAAAGATTAACTATAAAAAAACAAATGTTATTTCTGCTAAATTAAAGCAGGAAGGTGAATCCTGAAATTTAAAGGCCACCAACATAAAAACAAGCAGCTTCAACAAGTTCAAAATAACCTGAGGTCATCATCTTATAAACTGTTGACATAATACAACTGGTAGCTATGAAAAGAAGATTTATGACCTTTGAGGAAATATCTTTACAATAAGAGTTTGTTCAAAGCAAAGATCACCAGGTATATGAGTTTAAATTCCAGTTTGGGTAATTCCATCTCCCTAACCAATTGATAAAAGAAACAGGATAACACAATCTAACAAATTAAACATTTAGGATAATAGAATCAGAGGGAGATAGGTGATGCAGTGGATGGAATGCTGAACCTGGAGTGAATAAGAGGCAAGTCTGAATCTGGCCTCAGACATATACTGGCTTTCTGTGACTCTCATTAATCAGTAAAATGGTAATGATAATAATAGCACCTACTTTTCAGGTTGTTGTGAGGAGAAAATGAGTTATTTGTAAATAGTTTTGCTAACCCTAAAGTGCTATATAGCTGCTTGCTATTATTAATTATAGATGCAGAACTGGAAGGGACTTCAAAGGCCATCTAGTTTAATACCCTCATTTCACAGATGAAGAGACAGAGGTCCACAGAAGTTAAATGACGGGCCCAAGATCACACGATAATGTCAGGGGTAGAAATTAAACCAGGTCCTGACACCAGATATAGTACTCTTTTCACTGTACCAGAAAGGTTTTATTATATATTCAAATTGCTTACTATTTCATTTCTAGATTTTTAAATATGCAAATTTATCTTCTACTGATGAGTATAAATACTCAGATACATAAAGAGCATAAGAAAAATAAAATGCAACAAAAAATAAGATTGTAAATGATTGTACTTGACTCACACCTTCTTTTTTATTGTTCATCCAACCTGTCATGTATTAATATCATGTTAACCCTCATTTGTTCTAATCTTCTAACCACACAGTTACAGGGGCTATTTTCTTCACTTTTTATCATTTCATAAAACCTTTACTGTATTTCCTTAAATTCATTTTATGACACAATAATGCTCCATTCAATTGGCATAATATGATTGCTTAGTTCTTCTCCAATCATTAGACACTTGCTATTTTCCAATGTTTTTCTGCTTTGACAAATGGCAGTGACTCCCCTTTGGTTAAAGAGTTGTTGGACATTTTCATGTCAAAGATTCCTTTATCAGTCTGGTCAAGTCTGGGACCCTGCTCTGGATCATATTGTTAAATGCATAAAATGAAACACTCAGGATCACCAAGGAAACCAAGTATACTGAAATACAGTTATAAAAATGTTTTTTAAAGTTCATGGATCCCAGGTTAAGGACCACTGCTTTAGTCAGTCTCACCCAGATTCAAACCAACACAACCCTAGGAACAGTCCTGATATGATAAAGACAAAGTGATGTACTCAGACACACATGTACAACTTTAGACAAAATCCAAATCCTTGCCTTTACCAAATGATTCTCATCCCCAAACACAGCCAGTCGATTTTTTAGATTAGTTTAATTATCTGTCTTGCTTTTGGGGGGGCTAGACCTTCCAATTCCTCCCACATTTGCCAGAAGGGTGCATTGTTTTAGCATTACCAGTGGGGTAACTCTCTATCCACTCTATCCTCTTCCTCTCCCTTGCTTCTCAAAAGTTCTGCTACAGGCAGTGAAAGAATTTCTCTTTTCCCTTGTTTTTGTTGTATTTTATTCACTTTTCCAAAATAAGCAAAGAAGTTATTCTGGAAGAAGATTGAAGTTGTAACCCAAAAGAACAGTTCTTTCCTCCCTGGTCTTTCACTAAGCAAAGTTGCTGATGAAAGAGAAGAGGAATTGGGGTGAAAGAACAACTCTTTCCCCATTTGGTGATAACAGAGTGTTATATAGTATAAGCCTCCTCAACTTGTGAATGATGACCTAAAAAACTATTTCTAGGATTATCCATAGGGATTTTGTGGTATTTTTCAGATACAGAAGAGTACTATGGAACAACAAGAAATGAAGAGACAGTTGCAATATCCTCATATCTGAGGCAGGTCCTCTCAAATGAGGTTCTAGGCATACAAAGTAAGCAAATGTTGTCTTTTCCTTTGGAATATAAGCTTTTTGAGAGCAGGAGCCATTTCATTTCTGTCTGTATCTAGTCCATAGCACAATGCTCAGAATGACACAAAACTTAGTAAATTTTTGCTAATCGACAGGCCCTTGACACGGCTAGATAGTAAAATAATAATATTTAAATAGCAGTTACTATATGTGTCAGACACTGTGCTAAGCACCTTACAATTATCTCATTTGATCCTCACAATAAACCTTGGTAGGTTGGCGCTGGCCCTTTTTTTTTTTACAGTTGAGAAAACTGAGGCAGAAGTTAATTATTTGCTCCAGGTTACAGTTTGTAAGAATCTAGGGTAAAATCTGAACTCAAGTCTTCATGAGTCCAGTGCATCACTCAGCTGCCTCTACAAGAAGGTCACACTCCGAAGATATATTTGGGAGCACCTTATCTTGAGGCAAAAAAGTATCTCCAAGAGAGGCAGAACTTTTCACTTACAGGAAGGATACTGTCAATCATGGCTAAATATTCCTTCCTCCTGGCCAGGTAGAAAGCTATGCTGAACACAGATAGGAAATCCAAGCTATCAAGACCCACATGATCTTAGTGTAAATGTGGCCACTCTCGTCCCAAAACGATTGGTCCAGAAATTAAACCAGTGAAACATGGAATATGAGAGCTGAATGGGACCTCAAATGGTTTCTAATCCAAACTTTTAATTTTACAGATATGAAAACAGAGGCCCACTGGAGTAAAATTACTTGCTCAACTTCAGACAGCAAGTATATTCTCACTAAATACTTATCAAACGACATCATGCTCATGACACGCAGTGCCAAGCCTTTTGTTTATAACTGTTTTAAATAATCATTTTTAAGAGTATGTATATTGGTAGAGTATGGATAAAACAAAATTATTTCATCATCAGAAAAATATTAGGGATACCCATTTGATAGAAGAAATTCATGTCCTAGTTCCCTTACTGTCTTGAAACAGTAAACCAATCACAGAATCATACCACTATTTACCTAAGTAATCCTATTAGAACTGATTTATTAGAATTGAATCTGTCTTGTATTGATTTCATATCTCAGTCAGAATGAGACATACTTTCAACTGATGGAGACTTTTTTTTTTTTACCAGTTTTAATCAATGAGCTAGACCAGGACTTCTTAAACAATTTTTCCACTCACTACTCCTTTTCAGCAGCTACTCATTTTTTTTGGGTAGCATTCATTGACACTGAGTGGCCTTGAGGGCACATGCAATGCAAACAAAGTGTGCATGCTTTGTGTTCAGAACCAGGGCTATGATAAAGTTGCTCAATGCAACAAGGGGCAAGCACCGCCAGAAACATCTTGGATTCATTACGTTTGATTTTTAATTAATTTTTGGTCATGGTGTGATCGGAAGCCTTTTACTATTGCCAATTTTTTTTTTGCAATCCCATATGGGGTTACGACACACAGTTTAAGAGGCACTGAGCTAGACTACTGTCCTTGCTCCATGGCGGAGTAGAATCACTGAGGTTTTAAATTTATGGAGAAATGAAAAAAAAAATTCTCCCTTTCCCCCTTTTTTTTTGGCTTCACAATTTGCCCAACCCAGATTGTCAACAACAATGCTATGAATTTTAAAATGATTAAAAATAATACACTGTGCTTTACTCATTTATAGAATAATAAGCCTCAACACAAATACAAATAAATATAAATACATACTATTTTAAGACAACTATTTTAGGGATATATGTATTTAGACTCAAACAAGAATCCGTTTAGATGTGATTTATCATACATTCATATCTGAGTTACCAATCATTCCCAATTTAACTTTTTCTTCCAGGGCACTGAAAGAACTTTATTTTGTGACTCCTTGTTCTCATCCGGAGATCAGGACCTCAAATTGCTTGGTAAATGCACTGGAATGCTAAAAGGAATTAAATTTAATTGCTGACATCCTGATAAGATCATACCAACCACCATAAGTCATATGAAAAATGTGGGGATTTTTTCCCTTATTTTTAATATAAATGATCCAAAGCATCAATTACTGAATTATTTCTGGAATGTGTGTAGACAAACATGGAAACACTACCTTTCCTAAAGCCACATTTTCAGTAGATTTTAAAAGCCCAAATTAAGGTTTTTAAATTTAATTAAGACTGGAACATAATTTCACTTAATCATGATAGAATTTTCTTTTTAATTTTAGCCTATTTTTTCTTTTATTCTCATCTGCTTTAGTTTAGGGTTCTAGTCCTACCTCTGCTACTTATTAGCCAGACAACTAGGAAAGTAACTTAAACCATGAGTTCTTAAACATCCTCCTTTTTTGAAAGAGAAGACAGAAGTAAAACAGGAATTGAGTGATAATAAGTCACAATTGTATAGCTCTTTAAAGTCTGTAAACAGGGGTGGCTAGGTGGCCCAGAGAATAGAGCACCGGCCCTGAAGTCAGGAGGACCTGAGTTCAAATCCGACGTCAGTCACTCAACACAAAACTAGCTGTGTGACCTTGGGCAAGTCACTTAACCCCAATTGCCCTACCTTCCCCCTCAAAAAGCAAAAAATAAAATAAAATAAAGTTTGTAAACAACAAAGGAGGTAGAGAGTGCAGATATTATTAATCACCGTTTTACAAATAAAAAAACTGCAGCTTAAAGTTAAAGATTAGGTAATCACAACCAAAACGTTTCTCTAGTCCAAAGGCAGAGTTCCTTTCACTCCACCTCTAAACAGTTAACATAAAATCAGCTGTCCAAGGAGTGGACAAGTGCATTTATTACTTAGCTTTCATCATTCTATGAACAAAGTTTTTAAAGATTTTTTTGTTCTGAGTATCATTCATAAACTTAAATTTATTCTGGCTTTAGCCTTCTGGGTAGATAATTATTTTTGCTGCATGTTTCTTCATATTCATTCTTCATTTCATGCTCCTATTTTTCATCTTTTATACATTACTTTTTACAATCATAGCTTTCATAGACCTCTGTGAAATTATAACAAATAAGTGGGCTTTTAAAAATTTTCCTTTTTTCTCCTTCCTCAGAATGATTTGTAATTGTATTGTCAGAATTTCTTTTTTAACGTTTTCCTAGTCCTCTTTCACCATCCTCCCTCTTAGAATTTCATATCCATGTTTTACCAAGTTTTGTAGATCACCTTTCCTAGCACTGAACAAGCATGTCAGACTATGCCCAGCATTCCTTCCTTTGGCTATTATAAATCCTAAGGTTTAATCCCTTCTACTTGATCAACCAATTTTTCTTTAGCAGAATACAGTCCACTAGTAGCAATTCTCCTCACACTTCTTCAAACTTTTGGAGGGTTGATGGCTCCACATCCAATTAAACACTGAGTGTTGTTATCAAGTTGAAAAAATCTGATTAAAATATCTAGGTATATCAGCAATATTTGTAAATATAAAGAACTAAGGTAATCTAATGTTTAATACTTGGTGAATGACTAGGCCAATCAATGTAATGGGAAAAAAAAGAGATAGTATAAGGGCAACTAAGTGGCACAGTAGGAAAAGACCCCAGCCTGGAGGCAGGAAGACCTGAATTCAAATCTGGTCTCAGACACTATCTGTGTGACTCTGGGCAAGTCAGTCAACTTCTGACTCAGTTTCCTCATCTATAAAAAAGGGATAATTACAGAACCCACCTCCCAGGCTTGCTGTGAGAATTAAATGAGATAATATTTGTAAAGTGCTTAGCAAAGTGCCTAGCACAGGGGTGGGGAACCTGAAGCCTTGAGGCCACATGTGGCTTTCTAGGTTCTTGGGTACAGCATTTTGACTGAGTCCAAGTTTTACAGCACCCCTTTATTAACAGGATTTGTTCTGTGAAGTTTGGATTCAGTCACAGAATCATACTTGAGGACCTAGAAGGCCACATGTGACCTAAAGACCACAGGTTGCCTACACCTGGCCTAGCATATAGCAAGGGCTATATTAATGTTAATCATTAGGTACCACATCACAATTAGCAGACTGGCTAACAACAAAACAGGAAAGAGATAAATGTCAGAGAAAATGTGGGAAAATTGGAATACTAATGTATTGTTGGTGGAGTTGTGAACTGATCCAATAATTCTGGAGAGCTATTTGGAACCGTGTCCAAAGGGCTATAAAACTGTGCATATCCTTTGACTCAGCAATCCTGCTTCTAGGTCTGTATCCCAAAGACATCATAAAAATGGGAAAAGAACCACATGTATAAAAATATTTATTGCAATTCTTTTTGTAGTAGCAAAGATTTGGAAACTGAGAGGATGTCCATCAATTGGGGAATAGCTGAACATGTTGGAGTATATGAATGTAATGGAATACCATTATTCCATAAGAAATGATGAGCAGATGGACTTCAGAAAAACGTGGACTTACATGAATTGATGCTGAATGAATTAAGCAGAACCAGGAAAACACTGTACACGGCTAACAGCAATATTGTGCAATGACCAGCTTTGATAGACTTAACTCTTCTCAGAAATACAAGGATCTAAGACAATTCCAAAACACTCATGATAGAAAATGACATCCACATCTAGAGTTTGAATGAAAACTGAAGCATACTATTTTCTCTTTTTTTTTTTTGTTTCTTCTTTCTCATGGATTTTTTCCCTTTGGTTCTAATTCTTCTTTACAACATGACTAATGTGGAAATAGGTTTAATATGATTGTACATGTATAGCCCATATCAGAATGCACGCTGTCTTGGGGAAGAGGAGGGAGAGGGAGAAAATTTAAGAACACAAAATCTTAAAGAAGTGAATGTTGAAAACAAAAAACAATAAAATTATAAAAAAGGAAATTTTTTTAAAAGATAAAAAAATTTTAGTTATCATTACTATATTGTGGGGAAAGAGTGGTCAAGATTCAGTAACAGATGATATAAAATGTAGGGCACATTAGAAAGATAGGAGCTAAAATTTCTAATACACAATGTCAAAAATTATAAATATGAACATAAAGAAACTTTTTTAAATGGCTATAAATGAAATAAGACAAAGTGGAAAGAGCAAATGAGAAAAACAATTAAGCAATGACTGTGGTTATATGATAGAAAAACTGGTTATACAAAACCAAGAAAGAAAGAGAATATAGAGGGAATAACTAATGAGGTGTTATGGATATATCATTGAAATTAACTTTAAGTATAATTCCTTTTAAACAATTTTTTTTGCTTTTTTTTTGGGAGAAGGGGGAAGGTAGGGAAGTTGGGGTTAAGTGATTTCCCCAAGGTCATATGGCTAGTTTTGTGTTAAGTGTCTGAGGCTGGATTTGAACTCAGGTCTTCCTGACTCCAGAGCTGGTGCTCTATTCACTGCACCACCTAGCTGCCCCACTTTTAAACAATTTTAAGGGACAACAAAATCAAGTAAAGAGAAATGCATAATTAGAAGTCATTTTTAATTTACCATAAAATTAGAAAATAAGCAAAGTCAGTCAATAGCAGTTGTGCCAAGACCTGCATTGAACTCTAAGGATACAAATAAAGGCAAAGATATGTTCTTTGCTTTTAAGGAAGTCATATTCTAATGGGGGAGACTAAGCAAATAACTATGTACATAAAAGATACACTGTGTAAAAATACTCTCTGACAAGTCTAGAAGCTTAATAAGGTGAAAAAGAAAGCCTCTTTCCAAATACACCATACTTCAGTAAAAATAACAAAAGTATTCATTAACAGTATAGTTATGAGCCAAAAAATAATGTAACATCTGCAATCATGGGTAGAGTACTGGATAGAACACTAAGCCTGGAGTTAGGAAGACTCTTCTTTCTGAGTGTGACCCTGAGCAAGTCACTTAACCCTTTTGCCTCAGTTTCCTCATTTTTAAAATAAATTGGAGAAGGAAATGGCAAAGCATGCCAGTATCTCTGCCAAGAAAACCCTAAAAGGGGTCATAAAGAGTTGAACATGACTGAAAAATGACTGAGTAACAAATATTTATAACGTGCTTACCATATGTCAGGCACTGTGATAAGTGCTGGGGACATAAATATGAAAAAAAGAAAGATAACTCCTGCCCTACAATCTTCTGGAGGAAGACAAAACACAAAAAGCAGCTGAAAACTGGAAGGAAGCAACTGCCTTGAAGCCACATGGAAAAGCCAGAAAAGTGGCAAAGTAAATCAGTCAGCTGGGAAATGAGATACCTGAGCTGAGCTCCCTCCTTAAATGGAGGTTTGGGATTTTTGCAGCCCCACTCTCCAATCAGAGAAACAGAAGGCCCTGATGAGATGCCCAAGATTGATAAAGATCTTAAGAATGTTATTTTCTCAAATCACCTTGAAATTCACTTTTTATAATATTAAGAAATTTGGGGGGCAGGCAGGTAGCACAGTGAGTAAGAGCACCAGCCCCAGAGTCAGGATGACCTGGGATCAAATCCAGGCTCTGATACTTAGCACCACACCCAGAAACACCTGGCTGTGTAACCTTGAGCAAATTACTTAACCCCAATTCCTTAGGGGCAGCCAGGTGGCTCAGTGAGTAAGATCACCAGCCCCAGAATCAGGATGACCTGGGATCAAATCCGGGCTCTGATACTTAGCACCACACCCAGAAATAACTGGCTGTGTAACTTTGAGCAAGTTACTTAACCCTGATTGCTTTAAAAAAAAAAAAAAAGAAACTTGGAAATGGTATATGCTACATTTCTACTGAATGAATTAAAAACAATGTATATTTTTCTTTATTACATAGGTAAATATTATCCATTAAATATGATATAAAAATATCAGGCTATTTAAAATGACAATAAATACCTCATTGATCTATCATCAAAGATACTGATCCATTCCACATAAATGAAGTTTCCAGATAACTGAAATTTATTCCTTTAAACATCAAAACTTTCTTAAGATTTTAATCTATTTTGAATAGAAATTACTTTTAAATAGATTACACATTAAAATGCAGACCAGTGAACATATCATAGTACAGTATAATTTGCCCCCATAATAGGTGACAAGACTACAATATCTTTTGAAATCTTGGATATACTTAAGAGATTTTGTGTCTTCTTTACTGACAAAATGACAGTTCTCAGTACCTTCACTGTTACTAGCATCAAGCTACTGACTCTTTACAGGTAACTGACCACAGCACAAGTGAGGCATTGCTAGATTACTTATGGTCAGTTTTATACTATGTACACATTATTTATAGTTAAGACAATACTATTTAGGCTCACCGAATGAGTCTAAAAAATAGCTAAAATTATTTTTGACAAAATTTAATGACCAAGTTTTTTGTTATACCAGAACTGTATTTAATAAAATGTTTTCTAAAATAATGAAATGACTCAATTCTTAACATGAAATCTCCATCTTTTAAAAAATGTATAGTTGGATATTACTTTAAGTTTAACCCAATAATCATGATGAGTTTGATATTTTATAATGGAAAGAGCTTTATAAACTGGAACTGGAAAACATACAAGTTCAAATCTCATCTCAGACACTTATTAGTTATATGACAACAGGCAAGTCAGCCTCTGAATTGCAGTTTCCAAGTCCATATATAAAGGGAATAATAATATTCATGGTACCTACCTCACAGGATTGTTGTGAGGATCAAATGAAATAATATATTTAAAGTGTTTTACAAATCTTTTAACAACATACAAACACCAACTAATGTTCCTTTGTATTATTAGCAATCATGCTTTTGGAAAGGATTTTAAGCATGTATTCCATGGAGTTCTATTAATATAATGCTGTATTATGTTGCCAATCAAGTCTGTATATAGTAACTATTTATAAATATCAATAACGGAAACAACCTAAATATTCAATGTACAAAGCTGTCCTAGGGAAGAGCTTTGAATGTGCATAGATAGACATGGCACACAAGTATCAAATGAGACAAAACAAAGATAATATTCAAAAATACAATATTTAACTACAATGGTTCTATTCATTAGAAAAAGTTAAAACCAGAAAAGGAAAAAACAGAATAAAAGGGCTTTTGAATATAAGTCAAGTTCAACAAGTGAGGCTAGTGTGTTTCATTCTTAGATTTATACCTCAAAAATGCAAAAAAGGATTCTACCAAGACCACTAAAGACTACATATGACAACCACTGAAAAATGTAAAAACATTCTCATTTTGTCTTGAGTTTATTTTCTTATGTATAGTCTTATTTTTTCCTAAGGAAATGAACATAATGTGCCACATTTTCTAAAAAGAATGCCTTAAAACACTGTGAAAGGATATTTAAATTCTAAATATTGTCAAGTAAGAGGTGGAACACGGCTCTATGCAAGATCATGTAAAGAATGTTGTACTTTTTATTTTAACTATGGGTTTTGTAAAATGATGTTAACTACATTACAGCAGAAATATTACTAGTTTATTTAAATATGTTATACATATGGATAATACTCAAATGAGTGTTTTCTTTAATTTTAACTAATGACATATTAGATTGCCGCCTTCCAAGGAATACTCACTCATCCCATTGAACAATTATTGTCCTGGTCCTTCGAATTCAAATTTTTGGAGTCACTTTTAAATCCTCTCTTTCTTCTAAATCTAACACCTTATACCAGGAGTGGGGAACCTGTAGCCTCAAGGCCCAAGGATTTATTCTGTGAAGTTTGGATTCAGTAAAAGGTCTGTACTTGAGGACCTAGAGGGCCACATGTGGCCTCAAAACCTCAGGTTCCCAGGGAGGGGGGGGGGGGGGGGAGCAGCTAGGTGGTACAGTGAATAGAGCACCGGTCCTGGAGTCAGGAGGACCTGAGTTCAAATCTAGCCTCAGACATTCAACACTTACTTAAGCCGTGTAACCTTGGGCAGTCAACCCCAATTTCCCTGCCCCCTCCAAAAAGTAAAAAGAAAAAAAAATCTAAGCCTCTCATCTTAGCCTTCATGGGGCTTCAGCAAATGACATTCTACCATCACCTCTTTTACCCAGTATCTCACCAACTTCATTCTCTTTAATGGACCCATTGTGACAAGTATAGGGGGTAACTAGTTGGGATAACTATACTGATCATCCAATATTAAAAGAACTATACTACAAAACTTTTTATTATGGGTTAACTGTAGAGCTACAAAACCCATCCCTAAATAAAATGCAATAATAGAAAAATGTGAACTTCCTTGAATTAGTTTATTCCCAGAACAGATAAGAATAAGGAAGAGACACAAGGAAACATTAACAAAAGAATGATCCTGACTGAGAATTTGTAAATTGCAATACATATCATTACTACTAATATTGTATGACAGCATTCAAAGTCTATCAGTGGATGTAAATGAAAAAGAGAGCAATATCCTCATCCATATTATGAACATGTATGCATTATTTTTTAACTGAGGTAAAGCCCAAACATGCCAAAACACGTGCCATTTGTTTCTCTCGGACCCACCATCTATCCAAAACATCTGACTATAAAAAGATCCATGATATTCACAATTTCTGACAAACTGGCCCATCTTATGGTGTCCTATTCTACTTGTTCTTCCCTATGATGATTCATTTTGAGATGCATTTCAATATAAACTATGTAAGCAATTTAAGACTTTCTTCTCTTCTCATTTATACACAGCCCCATTTCAACTCACTGTATGAGAGACACTCACTCAAAAAGCCTATCCTCTACATAACAAATTCAACAAAGTTGTATTGTTGAAGAGCATCATTTCAAGACTGGTTGACAACATATGGTCTTAAGACATTACTGGCAGGGAACTTGTTTATTTAATTACTTATTACATGGGTAATACTAATTAAACTACTCAAGAAGTTTTATACTTGACATCTGCCTAAAGCTTCAAAATCACTATAAAAGATTAACATCTTTAATTTAGTATGGATTTTGACTAGAGATATAATTAATTCTGTGCATGTTTTCTTCCCCAGTTAGAATGAAAACTCTTAAAGATAGACAGTCTTTCTTTTTGTTTCTATTTGTGTCCCTGCTATTTAGCACACTGCCTGGCACACAGTAAGCATTTGATAAATGCTTGTTAATTTGACTTTCAACTTACACTTTTAATTACTTAAAAAAAAAAACAACCAAGGGATATCCCAACACTCATCCCAACTCCTTTTCTTTGGACAGGTATATTTTGTTTTGCCAGTCACCTCTTCCATCCAACCACTATAATTTTATCATTTTTATAAGACAAAAAGCAGCTAAGCAAAACTATAACACACTTGGAATTCACAGCCTACCAACATTCAAATCTCATGAAACAAACTGGTCATTATGCTAGACACCTGAATTGTCTTTTATTTCTGTATTCATTTACATCATTGAAGTCACTGTGTATATTATTCTTTTATTGTGCTTTTTTCACTCTGTATCAGGTTTCATAAATTCTCCATTGTTTCTCAGAATTCTTCATATCTGTCATTCCTTTTAAGACACTAATATTCTTTTTACCTTCATGTCATAATTTGTTTAGCCATTACCCTCCTGATGATGACTATATAAATTTGTGTACAACTTTCTGCTACAAAAATATTGCTATTATGAACATTTTGGTACACCCTGGAACCCTTAGTTCTATCAATGACCTCTTCCCAGAGTATGAACATAGTAGAGACACCACTATATCAAAGAATACAGACAGTTTAGTAATTTTTCTTGTGTAAGTCTAAATTGTTTCCTTAACAACTAAACCAACTCACAACTTCACCAACAATATTAGTGTGCCTGTTTTCATACAGTTCTTAGAATATTAGTTCTATTGTTAATATTTTTCCCCAATTTGATGGATATTAGTTTATATAAGGTGATGTTTTAATTTTCGATTCCTTTATCATTAGATTTGTAACTTACTGAACTGAATTCAAATAAAATGATAGTGCTTCACAATTATATTACATTAGTATGTGTATTAGGGCAGTTAGGTGGTACAGCAGATAGAGCACCAGGCCCAGAGTAAAGAAGACCTGAGTTAAACTACAGCACTTACTAGATGTGTGACCTTGGGCAAGTCACTTAACCTTGTTTGCCTCAATTCCTCATCTGTAAAATAGGCTGCAGAAGGAAATAGCTAACCACTCCAGTATTTTTGCCAAGAAAACCCCAAATGGGATCATGAGAGTTGAGCGTGACTGAAATGGCTGAACAATTTTCTTCAGTTTGCTTTTGTACCTCTTTTTCCAACTGGCCAATTCTGCTTTCTGAGGAGTGATTTTCATCAGCAAATTTTTGAACCTCTTCTTTGGTCAATTCTGTTTTTTTTAAGTATTATTTTCTTCAGTAATTTTTTTCATCTTTTAATTTTTTTCATCTTTTAAAAATCTTTAATCTTTTACACAAAATTCTTGATTGTCTTTTCATAATTTTCTTTCTTTGCTTTAATTTCTTTACCGAAATTTTCCCTCTACAACTCTTATTTGATTTTGAAAATCATTTTTTAGCTCTTCTAGGAATTCTTGTTAGGGTCTATGTCTAATTCTTTGCTTGTAGCTGTTTTGAATTTATTATTTTCTTCTAGATTTGTGTCTTGCATAGTAGCTTTTTATGAACAAGTTCTTTTTTTGTTGTTTACTCATTTTTTCCTCCCAATTTCTTGATTTGGAACTTTAAGTTAATGTTGGGTTCCATTCCCAGCAAGGGGTGGGGGAGAGACAAAGTGTCAAGTTTTGGGCTTTTCACACTGCTGTTTTCTGAGCTATTTCTGGGGTTTCGAAAGTTTTTGGTACTTTCAAGGTGATGTGATCTGGAGAAAATTATGGTCATTGCTGTCCTAGTCTGTACTCTTTTCCTTACTCAGAAAGGGCCCTTGATCCCTTGAGACCAGAAATGATGCTACTCCTCAGGGGCCCTCTTCCCTTGGGACCAGAAAACTGTTCCTTACAGTCCCTGATCCCCTTCGAGTTGGAAGTGATACTGTCCCTCAGGTGTTCCACTTCCTCTTGACCAAAAATGTTCCTTCCTGCCCTTGAGCTATGCCTTAGAAGTGGTGAAAGGCAATGGAGTTGCCAAATATCATCTGGTTCCATGTACATTGTTAGTAATGAAGTCCACTGTAATTTCTTTCTGACCAGATACTAGGTCCCCCTTGCTGTCTCTGTCTTATAAACTCCCAAAGCTGCAGCTGCTTCTGTTACCACCACCTATTTCTACCTCTGGTGTAATTTCCACATGGACTTCAGATCAGTCTCCTTTCCCACATCAGCAATTGCTATTACTGACTCACTATTATTATTATATATATTACAAGTATTATATATTATTATATTATATATATAATATATTATATCATATTATAATTATAATATATTATATATTAATACTATATATTACAAGTATTAACTTGTAAATTCCACATTGGCCTTATCTAAAAGTGGTGTGTATGTGTGTGTTCTGCAGTAAATCTTTATCCTCTTTATTAGAGGTAAAAACCATGTTTTATTATTAGTCCTCTGGAATTATTGATCATAACATTGATTAGAGTTCTTAAGTCTTTCAAAGTTGTTTGTCTTTAAAATACTGCTGCCTGGGGTGGCTAGGCGGCACAGTGAATAGAGCACCAGCCCTGGAGACAGGAGGACTTAAGTTCAAATCCAGTCTCTGAAACTTAACACTTACTAGCCGTGTGACCTTGGGCAAGTCACCTAACCCCAAACTGTCCTGCCTTCCCCCCTCCAAAAAAGAAAAGCAAAAAAATAAAAAATAAAATACTGTTTCCATTGTATGTATGTAGGGTAAGGGGGAAGAAGAATGAGGGACAGGAAGAAAGTGGAAGAGGAGGAAAGGGGGAGAAGAAGGAAGGAAGGGAGAAGGAGGGGGAAGGAGGAAAGAAGGGAGAGGGGAGAAAAGGGGGGAGGGGGAGAGAGAGAGAGAGAGAGAGAGAGAGAGAGAGAGATCTCCTGGTTCTGTTCCTTCACTCTTCTTCAGTACATATAACTCTCCTGAAGTTTCTCTGAAATCATACCCTTCATTATCTCTCCCAGAACACTTCTATTATATTTACAAATCACATTTATATCAATTTATAAATCATATCTTGTTCTGCCATTCCCCAATCGATGAGTACCCCCCTCACATTTCAATTCTCTGCCACCTCAAAAAGAGATATTTTTGTACAACTTTAGTTTTATTGGGGGTTGTTTTGGGTTTTTTGGCTAAAACTAACACAATCCCTTAATCTACCCTATCTGATTCCTTCTCAATTTTCCCTATTTCCTTGTTCAATGGAATGTATTTCTGTATCCAATGATGTGTAATTTTCCTCCTTTGAATGGCTCAGAAGAGGGTGAGGTTCAAATGCCAGATGCTTCTTGACCCCTTCCTCCTTATTTATATAATTATTATTTATTGTTCATTAAAATTAAAGTTATCAGGGGCAGCGAGGTGGTGCAGTATATTCACAGGCCCTGGATTCAGGAGGACCTGAGTTCAAATCCTGCCTCAGACACTTGACACATTTACTAGCCATGTGACTTTGGGCAAGTCACTTAACTCCAACTGCCCTCCAAAAAGCAAAATAAAAAAAAAAGCAAAGTTACGTTCCTTAAAAGTATATGCTAAGCAAAGTAATATTTTGCTGCCCATTAAGTGTACTTTATATCAAAATCAATCAGTTGATGTCATCCTGTCTTTTAAATTTAAGGTCTAAAACATTATCTGACTAAATTATAAGAAATATTTCTAGTTTTTAAAATTAGTACTAGTATGGGGATGTGTGTATATGCATGTACATATGTGCACGCATGTATTTAAATTCAGTTTTATGAATTTCTACTCCACAATTTAAGGTCTACAAAAAAAGTATAAGTATACTGAAATTAAAGTGTGTGCATTTTTCTCAGGGGTAATTTTGTGGTTTTGGCATTTACTGAATTTATCCAACTACTTGCATTTTTGGTAATATTTTCATTCTTTAGATAGAATGCAAGCCAAAGAATTTTCTAAACCGATGAAAAACCTTGTTTGTGGCTTCTTTGGAAACTATTTTCTTGATTCCCCATCAATTAGTTTATAAATGCATTTCCATTAGAACAGTGCCAGGGACAAGATAGCACAGTAACAAAAAGTACAGTCAGTTCTGCCTCCCCTCCACCACCCAACACAAATCCTCCAAAATGGCCTAGGAAAGTCAATAGACTGAATCCTGATATAGAAATCCAAGAAAAAATATAACAAGTCATTAGTCTACTCCAAACTGGCATAAGAAGACAGAGGTCTATAGACACTGGGGATGGGATCTGGCTGTAAGAAATCATGAAGAGGATGATTTCAGAGAAACTTGGAAATACATGAATTAAGTGAAGGGAAAAGAATCAGCAAGTCAATTTATGTAATCACAATAATATGATTTTTTTTTAAAAACTTTGCAAAACTTAGGATCTCAGAGGACTATTAATAAAACACGCTGATAGAAAAACTAAACAACTTCTGATAGAGAGGTGAGCAGCTCAAGACTGCCAAAGGAGACATACGTCTTTAATTGTGTGTGCATATGTACACACACAGCCAAGGGAAAATTGTGTTTTTCTTGAATATATGTGTTTGTAGCAGCTTTTCTCTTTTCTTCTCAGTGGGTGGGGAGGGAGGAGAAGAGAGGAGGAAAGAAAAAGCAGTAAACCAATGAGACAAAAAAGAAGGCAATGAAAATATATTTATACATGTATAACAAGAGTTGGCTTTTGAGTGATATGGTTGGACCTCTGTATCAGAAAGAATACTTTGGCAGCTATGTGAAAAATAAATTGGAGAAAGACAAACCAGAACAGGGGTACTAATTAGGAAGTTACAACATTCCAGGTGATAGGAGAAAAAAGCCTAATCTAGAGCAGTAGAACAAAAGATATGAGAAATTCTGGTAGAATCAGCAGAACTCAGCATGAGAGGGAAGAAAGATTAAAAGTACATTCTAAGTTTTTAAGTCTGGATGACTTAAAAAAAAAAAAAACCATGGTGCTGTTAACAAAATCTGGAAGTCAGGAAGAAAGGCAGGTTTAGGGGTGGGGTTCAACAAGAATGTCAAAATTAACTATCTCCCATCTTTTAAAAGCAAAGAAGTTAAAATACATCAATGCTGAAAAAAAAAATTTCCTGAAATCTTAGCCTCAGAGATAAATTAATGTTCATTGAATGTATTACTATCAGGCTTTGAATTGTATTAAAATTTTAATATATGCTGCAATTGAAAAATGCAATCAATCCTGAGTCTAAACAGAAGAAAGCAATTCAATTTGGTATTCATTTCTGGAGTCTCTAGCTCAAAAAAAAATTTGCCAAGTGGCAAGCTCTTAAATTAGAAACATGATATTCTAGTTAACTTATCTTGATTACAGAAAATAAGACTGGGGTGAGTTGTATTAAGGTGTATGTTTTAATATTTTAATCTTGTTCAATCATTTGTACAGTGGACTTCAAAGGAGAAATTCAATTAAAAAAAAAAAGAACCTGTGCTTCAATAAGCTGCATGCTTTTCACCAAATCACAAATTTAAGAAATGGAAAGAACATCAGAGTAAAATGAGTCAGATAGGAAATAAGCATTTTATTATGATAATAACAATAGCAATAACAATGTCATTTATTTTTAACATTCTTTTAAAATTGAGTTCCAAATTGTTTTCCTCCTCCATTCACTGCAAAGGCAAGTAAAATAATATCAATTATACATATGAAGTCATAAAAAACATATTCCTATATTAGCCATAGTGCAAAAAAAAAGGCAAGAAAATTCTATTTCATTTTGCACTCAGAATTCATTAGTTCTCTTTATGAAGGTGGAGAGCATTTTTTTCTTGTGTCCTTTGGAATTCTCTTGGATCACTGCACTGATTTGAGTAGTCAAGTCTTTCACAGCTGATCATTATCACAACATTGCTGTTACTATGCAAATAATCTCACAGTTCTTACTTCACTTTGCATCAGTTCTTAGGTCTTGCCATGTTTTTTCTGAAACTATCCCTCTTACCATTTCTCATAAGCATTCCCCAATTGATTAGCATCCCCTTACTATCCAATTCTTTGCCTCCCCAAAAAAAGCTGCTATAAATATTTTGGTATGTGTAGGTACTATTCTTTTTTATTTGACCTGTTTGGGATACAAATCTAGAAGTGATATTTCTGGGTCAAAAGGTATGCCCAGTTTTACAGCCCTCTGAGTATGCAGATAGTTCTCACTTTACATAAACGGACTCTTCTACAAATCTCTACATAAAGTAATTTTTATGTAATATAAATTTGCCTGCAAATAAGGGGAAAGGAGAGGGAGGCAAGGGAAATAGGAAGAGGGTCCTGAGCCTGTGGAGGTAAGGGACCAGCACACAGTTCAAGGACACTTGGGGACCAGGGACAGAGAAGAGAGAACAGGAGGAAGATGTGGGGCTGGGGCCAGCCACATCAGGTCAATCTGGTCAGAAGCAAGAGATAAAACATACAGGAAGCAGATATGTGGGGGCCAGAAACAGACAGTGATAGGAGAGGATGAGCAAAATGTGGGGGCTGGTGACAGACACAATACCCAAGCATGGACAGACAGAAGACAGACACCTAGGAGGCCAGACATGTGGGCAGGTAGGGGGAACACGGAAATTTTTCTCTCTTAGTGCCAGAGGGCCAAACCCCAATCTGGCAGTGTTAACAGTAGTGTTGGCAGTCTCTCTGCAAGCCATTCTTCTGATTTTCACTTGGAGGGCGTTTTTTTTTTTTAATGGGGGTCACAGGGGACATGAAACACTTAGCCAAGGGGCAAGAATGCAGAAAGAGAAAGAGAGAAAACAGTAATGTATGCTAAAGTTAACATAAGTGTTTTTTTGAAGTGTGGATTTGTTACAGAATGCTTTGCATAAAGTCAAATTTATGTAATGTGAATTTCTGTAAAGAGAGAACTGTCTGTAGTTCCAAAATGTTCTTGAGAATGATTGGACCAGTTCACAACTCCACTAACACTTTATTAGTGGACCTACTTTTCACCATCCCCTCTTGCATTTGTCATTTTTGATAGGCATGAGGTGGTAACTCAGAGTTGTTTATATTTGAGTTTCTCTGATCAGTAGTGATTTAGAGCATTTTTCTCACGCATGTATATATAACTTTGATATCTTCTTCTGAAAACTGCCTGTTCATATGCTTTGATCATTTATCAAATATTTTATTTTTATAAATTTGAAAAATGAAAAGAAAATCAGATAAACTTGGTATCTTTTAGCAAAATATAGATTCACTTACTATTCCTTTTATTCAGGTCTATTTTTGCTTTTGCTTCCTCTGAGATCATGTCTGCTAATCCTGCCTTTTATTACTTCAGATGAAGCATAAAAATAGATTTTTGTCCCAGGCCTTTATTATACTCAATTTTTCTGGGTAGGTTTATTCCTGGTTGTAATCCTCCCTCCTTTGCCTTCTGAAATAATATATTCCAAGCTCTCTGCTTCTTTAACATAGAAGCTGATAAATCTTGGGTGATCTTGACTGTGGTTCCATGATATTCTTCTGGCTACTTGCAATACCTTCTCCTTGCCCCAAAGACTCTGGAATTTGGCTATATCTTTCATTTTAAGATCTCTTTCAGGAGGTAACTGGTAGATTTTTTCAATTTCTATTTTACTCTCTGGATCCAAGAAATTGGAGCAGTTCTCCTTTATAATTTCCTGAAATATATATCTAGGCTCTTTTTTAAAAAATTTGTCTGTCAAGTAGTCCAATGATTCTTACATTACTTCTCTTTGATCTATTTTCCAAGTCATTGTTTTTTCAATGTGTTATTTCACATTTTCTTTTGTCATTCTTTTTGAATTTCTTTGTTTCTTGATGGCTCACAGAACCATCAACTTCCACTTGGGCAGTTCTAATTTTTAAGCAATTATTATCTTCAATGAGCTTTTCCATCTGGCCTATTCTACTTTTTTAAAGAGTTCTTTCCTTCAGTGAATATTTGTACATCTTTTACCAAGATGTTATTTTATTCAGTATTTTTTGTGCCTTTTTTTTATAAAGGTATTAATTCTCTTTGCATAATTTTCTTGCATCATTCTCATTTCTTGCCCTAATTTTTCTTCTACCACTCTCATTGTTTTCTTTAATTCTTCCAAAAATTCTTTTTTTATAAAGCAATTGGGATTAAGTAACTAGCTCAAGGTTACATGGCCAGTTATTTCTGGGTGTGGTGCTAAGTATCTGAGCCCAGATTCAATCCCAGGTCATCCCAACACTGGGGCTGGTGCTCTTACTCGCTGTGCCACCTGGCAGCCCCTAAGCAATAGGGGTTAAGTTACTTGCTCAAGGTTACACAGCCCAGTATTTCTGGGTGGGTGCTAAGTGTCTGAGCCCGGATTCGATCCCCAGGTCATCCCGACACTGGGGCTGGTGCTCTTACTCGCTGTGCTACCTGGCCATCCCCAGCTTCCAAAAATTCTTGTTGGGCTTGGGCCCAATTAGCACTTTTCCTTGAGGCTTTGCTTGCAGCTATTTTCATATTGTTGTCTTCTGAGTTATGTCTTGATCTTCTCTGCCACATAGCAATTTGATATGGTCAAGCTCTTTTTTTGTTGTTCACTCACTTTCCTAGAGTATTTCTTGACTTTGAACTTTATGTTAAAGTTCAGTTCTATTGCCTTAAGGGTGGCCAGGCACTGTTACAAGTTTTGGGCAATTTTTTGTACTGCTGTTTTCAGAGCCATTTCTGAAGGTCTGCAAGTTTCTGGTGCTTCTAAGGTGGTATGATCCAAGAAGAGGTGTGGTCACTGCTCCGTCTATGGTCTGTGCTCTGGTCATTACCCACAAAGGGACCCTGTTTCTTGCAGCTACAAGCATTAGCTCCTCTCTTCCTTGGTTCTGTGACTAAAACCCCAGTTCCTTTGTGACCAACCAAAACTATTCCTCTCTGCCCTGGAAAAATGACACACAATTTTTATAGGCAACAGAGCTGCTAATCAGCACCAATTGTACCTAATGCCAGCAAAAGGTCCCTTGTAATCTCCTTCTGACAAGTCAGCAAGTCTCCTTACTGTTTCTGGGTAGAAAGCTCCCAAAGCTGTTGCTACTGCTGCTATTTCCACTTTCACAGGCACTTCCAAGGCCCACCACTAGTGCTGCTGTAGGCCAGTTGCCACTCTGGTATCACAGACCACTCCTGCTGACCTCCCACACTGTCTTAGGCTGGAAAAAATGTCTCACTCTGACCTTCTGTTAGCTCTGCTTTGCCAAAATTTGATTTGAAGAGTTATTTTAAAGTTGTTTGGAGGGGAAAGTTGGGAGAGTTCTGCTGGGTTGCTGCCTGTATTCCACCATCTTGATCCCATCTTCAGTAAGCATTTATTAAGTGCCTACTATGTGCCAAGCACTATATAAAGGGCTTGGGACATAAAGGCAAAGACAGTCCTTGCTCTTAAGAAGCTTTAATGGAGAAGACAAAAAGCAAATATATATAAACAAGCTACATACAGGAAAAATAGGAACAATTAATCAGGGGAAAGCACTAGAATTAAGAATTGGGAAAGGTTTCCTATAGTTGGGACTTAAAGGAAGTCTAAGAAGTCAGGAGTGAGAACTACAGGTATGGATATCCAATGTGAACCTGAACAAGAATGCTCTCTATATCCTTCTTGACATGTAGTCATCTAGGATTATCTAGATCACCTCAAGTCTACCTCCTAAAGCAACTCATCCACTTTCAGAGGTTCTTCTTTTCATCAGGCCTAAATTAACCCTAAATGCAACTTTCACTCATTGCTCTCAGTATTTCCTCTGGAGGCAAACAGAACAAATCTAGTCCCTTTCTCACATGATGTCTCTTCACATAATTGAAAAAAGCTATCATACTCTCTCAAGACTTCTCTTCCTATATGTACTTTTCAGTGAATATGTGGTATTCTCCGAGTAAAATATAAGTTCCTTGAGGACAAGAACTATCTCACTTTTGCATTTGTAACCTGAGCACCTAGTACAGTGCTTGACACACACAGCATGACACGATAAATATTTATTGATTGTTTGATTCTCAATGAGGTTCCAATCTACTAAAACCCCAAACATTTTTCTGATGAATTTTTGTGTAGCAATGTCTCTTCTATCTTGTACTTCTGACATTATTTTTTTTGTGATTCTCCAAACATGCCTTTTTCTGGTCACAATACTCATTTATGTGTTGTCTCTCCCTATTAGAATGTAAGATCATTGAGGGCACCAAAATTTTTGTATTTCTATCCACAATGCTTAGCATAATGCCTGGCATACAGTCATTTGTGCTTTTTCATTCACTTATTGCCTCAAGGAGTTCCATTCTATTCTCATTTATATATTACTTTGAAGGAATAATATTTTACTAGTAAATTAATTTTATATAGTGCTATTTGGAGCTTATTATTCCTCTAAATGCCCAAACACTGAAAAATATAATTTAACCACTCTGGATGGAAATTTTTCTGAAATGCATTAGACATCCTACTTCACTATCTTTGAACTGGGGCCACTCATAGCTGCTGAGGACTCTTTGTTTAAATTCCTATATTTGGTGGCAAAGGCCTCTCCAAAGGAATGATTAAGTGGAAACTCAGTGTCCACACTAGGGAAAGAAAAAAGGAGAAAACCCATGTACAAGATTTATATGTCCAAAATAAATTTATTAAAGTCTAGTCTTTATAGTCAGCTAGAGACAGAAATGGAATGCAGTGGGCTCCAAATATGTATACAGAGTAGACAGAAAGTTTCAATGATGGCTTCCGAGTTTCCCCTTTTTGAACCAGAAAAATTGCATCTGTGAAGTATGTAAAAGGATAATCTCTCCTTTTGGGTTGTTACTCAATGCTGGGAAACAAGGGGGAATAGAGTGTGTGTGTGTGTGTGTGTGTGTGTGTGTGTGTGTGTTGATATGGTGCCTAGAAAAGGAAGGTAAAAGTCCAGGCATATTCTGTCCTAGTTAGAATAAATATCATCCAATTGAAGGTACCACATTTTAGGAAGAACATTGGCAAGCCAGGGTATGTGTAGAGGAGGTAGATTTTGATGGTGGAAGGGCTAGAGATCATATCATGAGCATTAGTTGAACGAAAAGGACATGTTTAGCCCAGAGAATTCAATGTTAGAAATTTTGGTAGCAGGCTACAATTACCCAAAAGGCTATCACAGAAAAGGAAACAAGATTTTTTTTTCTTAATAGCACCAGAAGGATAGAGGTAAATTTTTATTCAAAATAAGGGAAGACTTCTGAATACTTAAAGCTCTACAAACAACAAATGGGGTTGCCTCAGGAGGCACTGTATTCCCCATCACTGGAATTCTTTAATTTAAGGCTAGATGACTTATTAAAGATTAAGATTCTCTGATTCAGTATAAGAACTGAATAAAAACTGAGTATCTGCTTATGGCATATCTTTTCTCAAATAAGCAAGCAATTTATCAGTATTATTAAATATATGACATATAACTATCTCCTAAAAGAATGAAATAAAACCAGTTAGTAAAAGCAAATGCAGGGCCATAGGTCACCATCAAATGCCCAAAATTTAGGTTGGTTTTTTTTTTTTTCCGGAAAGATACTAAGAATAACTAAAATTTGTTCTATTTTTATCATAACTGCAAATAATTGATCTAAAAAAATAAGAAAATCCTTCAGTGTAACAGCGGGTTAGCTAGTCCTGTGCACATATGGTACATTTTATAGCATATCCCTAAACTGGTTAAATGTAGAAACTATTTCCAAATATGTTATTGTATATATAAGTACTTTGAAAGGAACGATGTACTGAAATACTGAAAAATAGTTATCATTATTATTACCTTTTTTTCTGGATATATTCCAAGCAAGTATGATTGTGATTTCAAATGCACAATCCAGGAACCTGGCACTACTTAAATAGAACAGGATTAAATTAGCCAACTCCTGCATTCTTTAAATACTAAAACATGTTAATTTAAAAAAAAACACCATATTTTAGAATTTCATTATTTATAAATGGAAGGAACACGTCATTTTCTATTTTAGGAGAAAAGGAAATAGAGGTAAATAAATACAGAAGATTTCTAAATAGCATTCTGATATTTGCAAAGATAAATAACATTTGCTTCTTTGCTTTTTGAAGATAGAGATGATGCATTTCTTTGAAACAATAGCAGTTCTGTTTGATCATTTGTTTAAAGATACCTTACCATACTTTAAATGGAAAATTGCTTATATGTAAAATGTGTACTTGAGATCTAAAATCCCATCCAGCTCTAAAATTCAATTATTCTGCAAGCTTATATCATTTGATGCTGCTTAACATTCTTGGCAATCAATTAAAAACCTAACTTGAAGTATTTTATAAAAATTCATTTGAATACTAGGATTACCAAGCTTTAACTAAAGAACTATGAAAGCTATGACTAAAATATATTTAATACATCACCATAAGAAACAATATTGCTTTGGAGAGGCAGCTTCCTAAACATATTTGGAATATAATTCAATTTACATAAAACCTTTCGAAACTATGTTTTTTGAAGTATACCTACTTTAAAAAAAATCACATGGAGTTATAATGAAGTAGTTGAGTGGGTCAACTATTTTGCTTTGTCAACAAATAATACAGTTGTCAGTATTAGCAGCCTAGCTCTATTTTTTTTTCAAAGTTATCCTCAAATCTAAGTCAGTGCTTTAAATAATAAAAATCAATATTACATAAATTATTTGATGTCATGGTTTCCTTAACTTGCTTTAAGATGGAAAAAAGTATAAATTCAATATGAGAATTTGAAGATATATTTCATCATACCACTAGCTAAAATTGAGTAGAATTATTAGAAAAAATAAGATTGCTTTAAAAAGAAATAGCAGCAGATAAATGTAAAAAACACTAAAAAGACCAGAAGAATTAACCACCCTCCAAAGCTACAATAATAATATTGTCCCTTACCATTGACAATATTCATCTGACAAAAGCACTTAGATTTCAATCTATTAATATAACAATTAATATGACTAAATAGCAAAATAAACATAAATTGAATAATTTTCTTACTTGGATGTAAACTGATTGTAAGATCTTTCAATTTTACCATTAATAGTTACATTTTTTATAATCAGGAAGAATAATTTTTAGCTCATGTTTCTGGCTATGAAAATTGTGAAGAAAATGTTCTCTGCTGCAAATATAATAAAATTCTCCTTATTCTCCCTGACTTCTACTAGCTTGCTTATGATATAACTAAGTTTATGGTTTTTAAAATTTGTCAATTACAATTGGCTTGTTATTGACTCATGTCTAAGCAAGCAAGTCTGAGAAACTATGAAATTCAAGTATCAGAATTACAATAGCATATTATATCTTCATGGTAACTGAAAATACATTTTAAGTAGCTGTTCTGTAAATAGTTACATAAAAAAAAATCACTGAATGCCTCAAAGTGCTATGATCCAACATTCTTAACACTATTCCTACCTTTCTTCCCAGTGGCTGATCTTTGTCTTGATGGTGACACCAGATCCTTTACAATTTGTAAGACTTGAATCATTGCTGTTTAGCAAGACCAAAAACTCCAGCTGCTCCTCCGGAAATCCAACAGGTTTCATCACTAACAGCTCATTACATTTTTGCTTTCAGTGAGCTCAGAAATGCTGAGACACCAACACAGTTAACCATCAGAGAAATAAATGCCTTTTCTAGCTGTCCCATGAATCCTTTGAAGCAGTTAAAAAATTCAAAGTGGATTCAGCACATGTGAAAAGCACCATCTTCAAGGCTCAAGGTGCCTTTCCATGCAAAGTTTCAATTAGTAACAAAAAGAAAATTTCTTCTGTATAACAGCATCATTTTCTCAAAATACTTTCTCTAAAAAAGTGATGGAGTTTAAAAATACTATGAAATAAACACATAAAAAGAATACACAAAAACAAAATTTCCTTAAAAGTACAGCCAATAATAATAAATAATCAAAGTGCAAATATTTGAACTTTCTCTAAAACCTTATTACATTTAATTTTTTATTTCCCAGAAATGAAAACAGATGAAAATAAAGATCATCTTGATAATTCCAAGCTGCTAATAATTCTAAAATCACTAAGCACTGTCAAAAATACCGACAAGAATAGCCCTTAAGTTCCTCCTCATCTTTTTACACACCTCAGACATTCTGGGTACATGATTCCTTTGTGTCAGTGCACAGCAAACACCCTAGTAAGAGCTTGCAGTTTCTTCTATCTCACCACCAGAGGCAAAAAGGAACCTCAAGCATAATCACTGTTTCTGTCAGGTAAGTTTAAGGGACAAATTATAACAAATGTTCAATATTTTTTTTACCAGTTTTTAAAAGGTACATTCATTAGCATTACTTAAAGCTACCAAAAAGATAACTACATGAAAAAAAAATTTTCAGGCATAATTTTCAGTCCTCTCAAAATGCTATATCTATGTCTCTTGCTCCTTCATGCTTCCATCATGTGAACCATCTTATTGCCCCCTCCAGTTCTACAGGAAGAGTTTCTTGATCTCTTCCACCCAGCTGCTAGTGTCCTCCCTGGAAATTACTTTGTCTTTTTTTTTTTTTGCCTTTTGGAGGGCAATTGGGGTTAAGTAACTTGCCCAAGGTTACACGGCTAGTTTTTTTGTGTGGGTGTTAAGTGTCTGAGGCTGGAACCGAACTCAGGACCTCCTGACTCCAGGGCCAGCTCTTTACTCACTGAACCGAACTCGGGTCCTCCTGACTCTGGGGCCGGTACTTTACTCACTACGCCACCTATCCACCCCTACTTTGTCTTCTTTCAATAAAATGAAAGCTCTTAGAGGACAAGATTATTTTATTTTTGTCTTTGTATCCTCTGTACTTAGCATGGTATCTGATACAAGTGTTAGATAAATGTGTGCCAAATCAATGTCAGTCCATTTATCACTGCCTGCCAAATTAACTTCATATTCTCCTTAGTATGTCAATCAAGGCCTTCTATAATGTGTTTCAATCTACCTTTCTAGATTTATCCTTCACTAACTTCCTTCATATCCTTTAACTATACTCATGCATGATTAGGGAAAATATTTTAAAAGCAAAAATACTTATTTAGCTTATGTTGTAGGTATAAAGTAGCCTAATAGCATTACATCTAAACAGTAAGGGAGATGTTTTGAAAGTAAAACCACCTATTCAGTGAAATAGTTCTTATCCCAAATCCTTATTCTACAACCATGCTTTCTCCTTCCCTTTCCTTATTCTTTTCCTCCATGCACACACCTCCAATTCAAACATGTTCAAAGTGAAACTAAAATGACACTGCAAGTCAAAGAATAAGATAACAGAAAGGAAAACACTGCCATCCAAGACAAAGAAAATTATCAATGAAAGCAAGTAGTACTAATATGATCTCCACCACCTACTGTCCCTGACTGAATGCCCAAGACTTCTCCTTTCCCTATTTTTATTAAAAAGGGGTTTATTTTCAAATGATATATAAACAATGGCAATACCAAAATGTAAGTAATATAAAGTTGTATAAGTGCTGAATAGAGAAACTGGTTAAGGAAACTGACATGAAACCTATCTTCAAAAAAATATGCTGGTAATTTCTTATAATGCTAACCTCTGGGAAATGACAAATAAATTAATTAGAACATCTTAATATTTTATGATAGAGGCAAAAGGGAGGTCATGGAGTTTCTTAAGCAAGGGAGTAGCATAGACTGTGCTTTAAAAGTATTGTCTTGAAAGTTTTGTAGAGGATGTATTAAAGAGTGGAAAGACTACATAGCAGGGAGATGAACTATAATGCAACAGCAATAGTTCAGATAAGAGATGATGAGGATTTTAACAAAAATGGTGACACTGAGAATGCTAAGACCAAGAGGAATACAAGGTATTACTGTAAAGGCGGAATCAAAAAGACTTGGTAAATCATTACAAATGAAGGAAGGAACTTGAGGATGATTCCCAGATTGAAATTAGATAAGTAGAAGATTGATAACGTCTTCAACTGACATAAGAAAGTAACTCAATCTTAGACTTTATTAAGAGAAGCAATATGTCTAATGACTCCAATGACTAGAGAACTACTAGTCCTATGTATTATGATCTGGTAAAAAAAACATCAAAAATAGTTTGCTCAGTTTTGGTACTACATATTAGAAAGGATATTGATAAAGTAGAGAGTATTTAAAGAAGGATAACCAAAATGACAAAGGAAGATTATGCTATATCAGTATCAGTTGAAAGGGACTATAAGTATTGAACCTAAAGAAGACAAAGCGGGGATATAGGAATTATCTTCAAATATAGGCTACAAAGGGCTGTCATGCAGATATGTGATTTAACTTGTTCTGCTTGGCTCTTAAAGGTAGTGTGGGAGCAGCAGATGAAAGACACAGAGAGGCAGAACTGGCTTAACATAAGGCAAATCTTCCTAACAATTACAACTATGTAAAAGTAAAATATTTTGCCTCAGAATAAAGCTCTTCCTTCATTAGAGATATTTAAGCAAAAGGGCAGCTAGGTGGTGCAGTGGTTAGAGTTCTGGGGTTGGAGTCAGGAAGACTTGAGTTCATATCTATCCTTAGACACTAGCTATGATCCCAGGCAAGCCACGTAACCTGGTTTGCCTCAGTTTCCTCATTTGTAAAATGAACTTGAGGAGGAAATAGCAAATCACTCTAGTATCTTTGCTATAAAAACCCCAAAATGGGGTCAGAAAGACTCAGACACAACTGAAATAACAAAATAAGCAAAATTTGACAACCTCCTATTAGCTATGCTATAGAGAGGATTCTTTGTCAGGTATGGGTTATATCAGATGTCCTCTGAAGTTTCTTAGAAGTCTGATTCTAGGAGTATTTTGGATCTGTAACCTTTCTTCAAAACATTTCTTAGATATTAAACTACCATCATTTGATAGGACATGTACTACAATTAAATTTTTTTTCAAACTGTAATCATACTAGGGACAAGAACTTAAAAATTCAAGATATAGTCAGCTAAATAAGAACATAGATATATGTTACATAACTGAATGTTATAATCTCAATTCTCTATTATTTCTTTTCGGGGGTGAACAAATCAATTCATCTTATCTTACTTTTCATCATAGCCAAATTTGCAATATAGAATATAATTGCCTGCTTGGGATGATAATGTTTAAAAATGTATTTAAGATTAGAAGTGCCATGCATTACAATTACACATTTTCAAAAGCTTAAATTACACATTAAAACTTGGAAATCTTGCCCTCAGATGTTTTTCTACAAAAATATATAATCTGCAATAGATCTTGTTCATATATTCTAGAATTTTCTTTTCTTTTTTAAACCCAATGCTAATTATGCAAGTGAGGGTTCAGATATTAATACTATCTGCCAAAACTTAGTCTACTTTGGACTAGAGATTTGGAAATTGAGAAAAGTAAAAGGTTTATTCTGAAGTTGAAAACTGAAAACTGAATAACCTAAAATCTTCCTCTAGTCTCCTCTTAACTTTTCTGTAAATGATACTACCAGTCTCCCTAGACATGATTAAGGCATTCCTCTCTCTGATCAACCACATCCAAGCAGTAGTCAAGTGCTGTCAATTCTATCTTTGCATCAGCTCTTCTCTCAGAACTATTCCCATTATAACAACAATAAAATGGTAACAATAGCAATTATATAGCCACTTTCAGGTGTACAAAGTGTTTTACATTTTAACTCATTGTCATTCTTACAAAAAATTCTCTTTTTTTTTTATCCTGTCCCCACCTCAAAAGGTGCAGTGGATAGAATATTAGGCTGGGAATCAGAAAAACTCAACTTCCTGAGTTCAAAACTGGCTTCAGATACTTACTAGCTATGTGATGCTGAGTAAGTCACTCAACCCTGTTTGTCTCAGTTCCTCATCTGTAAAGCTGGAGAAGGAAATGGCAAACCACTCCAGTATCTTTACCAAGAAAACCCCAAATGAGGTCATGAAGAGTTGGACATGGCTAAAAAACAACTGTGCAACAAAAACCTCCTCAAAAGTCTGTTGTTTCTAATCTACCTTCTCTCATCACTGCTTCCTTTCTCTTAGCCCCTTCTCTTGCTACTCCTCTGTTGAGTAAGATGAATTTCCATATCCAACTTTGTGTGTATATATACCGTGTTTCCCCAATAATAAGACCTATCCCGAAAATAAGCCCTCCCCTTACTGTGTAAGATTCCTCTAAAATAAGCCCTCCCCCGAAAATAAGCCCTATTGAGTGCTACTGTAGTGAAGGTGATCCCCTGCGCTACACGCTACATTACGGTACCCTCTGTATGCACCGTCCCCACCCCCCCGGGTGAAACACATGCCGCGCTCCAAGCTGCATCCAATCAGAGCTGCAGCAGTGAGCGTGTCATCCTGTTCTTCCCTAGTGATTTGCTTGCTGGCGCCATTGAGAGCAGTGCCACGGAGGAGAGCTGAGGCAGGACAACATAAGCCCTCCCCTGAAAATAAGCCCTCTGGTGTTTTTCTTTCCAAAAAAATTAATAAGACAGTGTCTTATTATCAGGGAAACATGGTATATCCCCTCTTTGAAACAGTTCAGAGTGAGGTTAAAGCATTGCCCACTCCCCCATACCCAACATTTTCCTCCTTATTGTAAAACTCTTCCTTATGTGCCTCTTTTATGTGAGATAATTTTCTTTACTCTTCCTCTTTGTTCTGCTGTTTCAAGTATATCCCTCTTTCTCACCCTTCCATTCTTCTTCAGAAATCATCCTAACATAACAGAATCATAATTACACCCTCTAAGTAGAATCCTTCTGACTACCCTAATGATAATGAAGTTAAGGGTTACAGGTATCACTTTTCCATAAGAATGTTAACATTTTAACTCTATGTTTCTCTTGAGTCTTGTGTTTCAATGTCAAATTTTCTATTCAGCTCTAGTATTTTTATCAGGAAGGCTTAAAATTCCACTATTTCGTTCAATTTCTATACACACACACACACACACACACACACATACACACACACTGTTTTGCTGGGTAGGTTTTTCTTGAATGTAATCCTAAACTCCTTTGCATTCCAGAATACTTCATTCCAAGCCCTCTGCTCTTTTTGGTGGCAGTGGCTAAATCTTGTGTCATTCTTACTGTGATTCCATGGTAGTTAAATTTTTCTTTCTTGCTGTTTCACACTATTTTCTTCCTTGACCTGGAGGCTTTGGAATTTGTGTGCAACATTCCTGGGAGTTTTCATTTTGAAATCTCAGAAAGCAATTGGTGGATTCTTTTAATATCAATTTTTCCCTCTGATTCTAAGATATATGGGCAGTTATACTTTATATTTTCTTGAAATATGATGTCTAGGTTTTGCTTTAAGTCATAGCTTTCAGGCAGTACAACAGTTCTTAAATTATTTCTTCCTGTTCTATTTTTCAGGCCAGTTCTTTTTCTTATGAGGTATTTCACACCTTCATCTATTTTCCAGTCCTTTGACTTTATTTGCTTCTTCGTGTCTCACAAAGTTATTAGCTTCTTCCACCTGACAATTCTAATTTTTAAGGACTTATTTTTTCTTCAATAAAGTTTTGTATCTCTTTTTATCATTTGGCCAATTCTGATTTTTAAGGAACTATTTTCTTCAGTATTTTTTTTGTCTCTTACTGTGTTATTCTCTTTTCATAATTTTCTTGCATAGCTCTCATGTTTTTTGCATTTTTCCTCTACTGCTGATTTGATTTTTAAAATCATTTTTGCTCTTTTCATGAAAAAAATCTGTAGCTCTTCTAGAAATTCTTCTTAGATTTGTTTCCAATTTTCATTTTCTTTGAGACTAAAGATGTTTGTAAATCATTGTCTTGTTCTGAATTTATGTCTTGAGGATCCCTGTCACCATAGCGGCTTTTTATTGTCAGGTTCTTTTGTTGTTGTTAGCTCATTTTTCCAACCTATTCCTTAACTTTATATTATTACATTAGAGTTTGTCTCTGCTCACCTCTGGAGGATAACTGGCCTGAGCATGAAGCATTAATGTTCTGCTGCTTTCAAAGCCACATCTGGGGCCTATGTATTTTTAGCACTTCGAAAATGGCATAATTCAGGGTGAAATCTGGTCACTGTCTTCCTGGTCTGGCTCTAGTCACCACTCAGGTAGTACTGCTCTGCTAGCAGTGTCTCTGACCATAATCACTCCTCTACATCCTGGAATTGGGTAATGGAGTTGACAAATGGCACTCAATTCTGTGCTCAGTGCTAGCACAGGGTTCTGCCTCCCCCCACCCCCCAAAAAAATTTCTTTCTGACCAGATTTTCAGTCTCCTGACCTTCCCTGGGTGACAGGCACTCCTGGTGCTGCCACCACTGCTGATACTGACAATTCCCACTCCAAAGCCCACAGTCCATGCAGTGCCCTCCGGCCCAGTACCCACCCCAATGTCTACAGACCTCTGTTTCTGTCTTCCTCAGTTACCCTGGGCTAGAAAAATGACTCACTGTGACTTTTGTTGGTTATCTCGGAATTCAGTTTGATGTACTTTTTAAAGTTTTTTAGAAGGGTATGTGTAATGCGAATGTAAATTTTAAAGATCTTCCCTGCCCCTAGGCTAAAGTGCACCAGAAGCCTGGGGAGGGAGGCTTGTTTTTCAGAAGATACTTTTTGATTGGCCAGTGGGTCAAAAAGGTTGTTACATTCTCTGAGCCAGGAGAAGGCTATATAAGCACTGATGTGTAGCTTTGTTTGGGGACTCACTTTGAGAAGTGTTCTGTGATTTGATCTGATTTCTGGGAAGCCGTTGTTGAGAGTCCCCCGGCTTTGAAAAACCCAGAATGTGGAAACCCAGATGTTGACTGGGTATGGATGTAATGGTTGGACAGTTTGGAAATCTGTCTACTTGATGTTTCTGTCTTGATAATTATGCCTGTATACTTTGAGGTTCAGGGTGCTGACCTTTTCTCCTGAACAAGGTAAACGATATATGTCTGACTGATTAAAGTAAGCTTGTTAACCCATTTTGAGTTGCTTTCCTTTAACAAAGCAGATCCAAGAACCTGTGGTAGCTGCAAACCCTGAGGACACTTGGGGTGCTTGCTGCTACAGTATGTTAGAAGAGTGCAGAAAAAAAGCTTCCTTCACTCCACTATCTTGGCTCCTTCCCCCAAAAGTTTCCTTTACAAGGCAGTGTTTGAGCTGCATTTTGAAGGAATAGGATTCAATGAGGCAGAGTTGAGGAGGAAGTATATTCCAAAACACTGGGCATTGTCAGTGCAAAGCCAAGGAGATGAATAGCCATGTGTGAGGGACAGAGAAAAACTTGGTTAGCTGGATTTCTGGAAGGGTAACAAAATAAAATATGGTTTAAAAGATACAATGGGACCAGGTTAAATAGAATTTTCCAAACTAATCAGAGGAGTTTACATTGTATCCTTTAGACAATAGGAAGCATTGGAATTTATTAATTAGGGGAATAACCTGGTGACATCTTTATAAATAACTTTACAGAAGTATGGTTAGAATTTAATTGTATAAAATACTAGATGTGCTCTTAAAGAGGTTCAGTACTGCTATGTTACTACTTGGGTTTTAAATAGTGGGGGCAAGGGCTAAGTGGTGTATTTTTTGTTTTGTTTTGTTTTTTGCTTTGTGGAAGACAATTGGGATTAAGTGACTTGCCCAAGGTCACACGGCTATTTTTTGTGTTAAGTGTCTAAGGCCATATTGAACTCAGGATCTCCTGACTCCAGGGCTGGTGCTCTATTCAATGTGCCACCTAGCCACCCCTTAAGTGGTGTATTAAAGGTATAAATAAGATAGGGATAAAGATTGAACCTGTGATTTCAATGATATAGATAACTCCAAGGTGAGAAAACTCCTTTAACCAACATTAGGAAACTATGTTGTCAACTTCTCTGGAACTTAGAATATTAGAGTTACCTAGTGTACTGACAGGTTAAGGGATATACCCAGGGTTGCACAACCACTCTGTGGCAGAGGCAGAAGTCTTCTGAGGCTAGCTCTCTATTATGCCACTGTGCCTTCCAAGGGTACTCTAACAGAACTATGTAAACTCTAGCCATAGAAAGCTTACAGATGGTTTTGATGATCAATGCAACTAAGACAGAGCTCAAGCTTAGCAAAGCAGCTTGAAGACCATCAACAATTTATGCAAAATGTAACCTTTTGCAACCATAATACAGATATTTTGGGAGATTTGCATATGGCCTTATTTTCAAATTCAAGAACTCATACTAAAAATGGTATTCAGGAGATCAGAGATCAAAATACTACTTAACAATTCAATATAAAAAATTCAAGATGTCAATAAAAATTATTTTCAGATTTGAAATTTATTTTTAAATTTATTTTTAGTTTTCAATGTTCACTTTTATAAGATTTTGCTTTCTAAATTTTCTCCCCCTCCTTCCTCAAGACAGCATACAATCTGATATAGGCTATATATGTATGATCATAGTAAATATATTTCCATATTAGTCATGTTGCAAAGAAGACTTAGAACCAAAGGGAAAAACCATGAGAAAGAAAAAAGAGAAAGAAAATAAGTGTGCTTCAATCTGCATTCAGACTCCATAGTTGTTTCTCTGGATGTGGATAGCATTTTCCATCATGAGTGTTTTGGAATTCTCTTAGATCACTGCACTGCTATGAAGAGCTAAGTCTATCAAAATTGGTCATTACACAATGTTGCTGTTACTATGTATAGTGGACAGTTATACAAGCATCATGGCAAAAAACTGAAATTGAATCACTTCCATTTGAATCGTCTCAAGAAGATTCTGAAAATCACCTAGCAGAATACGATATCAGACACTGAGGCCCTTTTTCCAACTAAACTGCCAAGCATTCACACTCTGCTTCAGAGAGCACAACTCTGATGGACTCGTCATGTTTGAATGCAAAACCTACGCTTGCAAAAAAAAAAAGGCTATATTATGGAGAGATCACACAGGGCAAGCGTTCACATGGTGGTAAGAAGAAGCAATACAAGAACACTCTCAAGGTGTCTTAAGAACTTTGGAACTGTGTGACATGGGAGACACTGGCAAAGGACCGCTAAGCATGGCATGTTCTCATCAGAAAAGGTGCTGTGCTCTATGAACAAAGCAGAATTGAAATAGCCCAAAGGAAATTCAGGATACACAAATTTAGAGAATCCACCCCAAATGTTCACCCAGACTATTTGTATCCAACCTGTGGTAGAGCATTCTGAACTTGTATTGGTCTGATCAGCCAGTCAGATACACTGAAACTTGACTTTAGCATGATGATGTCATTTTGGTCCTCTTCGAGAAAGAAGGACAACCAGAATTCTGGTTCTGCTTACTTCACGCAACATCAATTTATACAAATCTTTCCAGGTTTTTCTTAAGCCCACCTGCTCATCATTTCTTATGGAATAATAGAATTCCATTACATTCATATACCACAACTTGTTCAGCCATTCCCCAATTGATGGGCATCCCCTCAATTTCCAATTCTTGGCAACCACAAAAAGAGATGCTATAAATATTTTTGTACATGTGGGTCCTTTTCCCATTTTTATGATCTATTTGGAATACAGATCTAGAAGTGGTATTGCTAGATAAAAGGGTATGCAGTTTTATAGTCCTTTGGGCACAGTTCCAAATTGCTCTCCAGAATGGTTGAGTAAGTTCACAACTCCACCAACAACGCACTAGCATTCCAATTTTCCCACATCTTCTCCAACATGTTTTGTTTTGTCACATTTTGTTTTGTCATAACATGTTTTGTCATGTTAGTCACAGAACTGAAATTTCTTACTGTTGATTTTGATCACCATCCTAAAAGCTTTATAATCTGGGCTTATCATTGCAATATAATAGTCCAACAAAGTCAAAATTTTTAAGTACACACTTATTATACAAACATGTGTATGTGTGTATAACATGTTCATTAAGAATATTGAATACACACACAAATATACACAGAGAGCCTTAAATAATCAATGGGAATCTATTCTAGAAGCTTTCCACCAGGGAAATGTGTAAAAATTATAGTAACAATTACAAGGAGGGTAACTACCAGACCCCTCGCCAAAATGCTTATCCTTAGAAACCTCCTGCCTCCTTTCGTTTGATTCCCAGAAATCTAGTATCAAAATCTCTACCTCACAGCATTAGCCTCACTATTCTCAATCCACCCAAGCATATTGCTAACTGAATGCAGCAGCCCTCATAGCCATAATATCTGATTGGAGTAATTTATACTAAAGTAGAAAAAAAAAAAAGCTTAATCTTCCCAGATGGTATTTACATGTTGAAAGAAAATGTATTAATATAACTAACAATCTATAATCAGAAAAAAAAAATGGGTGGGGAGATATTTTTGAGCAAATCTACACTGACAACCTTTTGATCTTAGACTCCCAGGGAGTATGATAAAGGAATAATAGTACTGTAGTCTAAACATATTTTACAGAGGAGGAAACCGAGATGGAGATAGTTAAGTGAACTTTCACATAATCAGATGCTTAGCAGTATCTGAGTGAGGAATTGAATCCATGTCTTCTATCTCCATAGCTGGTCTCCCTCCTATACAACATTTAGCAGAATAAAGCCACTTCACTGTCTCCCCATTGAGAAAATTGAGGCCATTTGCTTCAATTTCCCTCTTCTTCCTCCCTCATCTTACAACTCCCTAACATCATCCTTGAGCATCTCTTCCTTTACTACAGTCTCTGATGAAAAGGAGACCTGTCTCTGTGTCTAAACCAATCCCTTTGTATATACCACCCTTGATACCAACCTTTCCCATTTTCCCTGCCCTCCCTATGTCCCCTCTTTTATTCTCTCTCAGTTTCTCATGGATGTTTTCCAGATACCTATAAACCTCCCAAGTCTCCCCTAACCCTAGGGAAAAAAAATCATACAAAACCCTCACTACATCATAGCTTTCCTGATAGCTATCATCTTATAACTCCCCTTTTCAATTCAAGTCTTTCTCACTGTCAATTGCTTCTACTTCTGGTCATTCTAAACCCCCAGTTGCCTTTGTTTAAACCCCATTTTCTACAACCCATTGACTATTCTCTTTTGCTCATGTCCTTCAACCCAACCCCACTGACAATTCACACTAAAGTTACCCATCCTGTCCACTATACTCTCTGGAAAGCATGTTCCATAGATTAAAAAAACAACAACCTTTAATTTTAAACTTTTTCCTTTTGTGGTTCCTCTATTTTCTTCCACTGAAGACCTGGTTTCCTCCTGAAGATTCCCTGGTCACCTTTTCTAGAACTTAAACTCATATTCCCCACTGAGTGGTTGGAATAGGGGTACTGTGATAGTCCTTGCACCCTAATTCATTTAATCTATATTCATCATCCAATCAAGATTCTGGTGGTTATTATCAACTGCTCTACAGAGAGGATGCATATAAATGCATGAAGGGGAGTAATACTGATTTTATTCCTTTTTCTAGCATCTTTAAGGTCTTCATGACAAGAACTACTACAAAGCAGAGATAAGTCTCACTTTCAACCCTAATTCTTCCTATTTGGAACTATGAAACTTTCCCTTATCATTTCCCAGTCAGAAGTAATTTCTCTCTATTCACAGCATTTTATATTGCTCATATGGCATTTATTATGCACTACGTTGTACTATCATTACTTATGTAGTTACTTCCTTTACTGAACTGTAAACTTGAAGAAAAAAACCATTGCTTTTATAATAATTTATTCATTGTAGAACCTAACAAAATTCTAACCACATAAAAGGCTCTCAATAGATTATTTTTTAAAAAGTAAATGGATCAGACCAGCCTTAAGAGTCAGACAAGAGGACAGAAAACAGTTTACTTCCATGAATGTGCTTCTAGTTCTGTCAAACTTGTGAAAGTGGGTAAGGAGGGGGGGCGGAGTCAAGATGGCAGAGTAGAAGCAGGACCTCCCCACTGCTCCGGTTTCCACCGTCCCCAATCCATATGAAAAGGGGACTCTGAATAAACTTTGGAGCTACAGAACCCACAAAATGACACAGAGAAGCTAACCTCCCACTGAGGACAGCCCTGCAGGCCGGCAGGAATCGGCCAGCACAGTACTCTGGAGCCGAGCCCAGCCCCACACCAAGGCTTTAGCCCCAGGGCGGGCCTGACCGGCCGCCAGCCAGAGGGACCTCCAGATCAGCAGCAGCTGTGGCCTTTCCAGATTTATCAACACATAGATGTGAAGGACAAAGTGAGAGGTCAGTACAGTCTGGACTTTGGGACCCAGGAAGTGGGAGTGCGTGGCTTTGGTCCCCGGAGACGAGAAGCTGGCACAGGCAGCCAGTGCCACATGGCAGCTTCAGCTCCTGGCTTGCAGAGTGTAGGGGGACCAAGCACCAGTCTGACGGGTAATTGCTCTTGCTTAAACCTTCTTAGATCTGGATTGCAGTCTAGGGTGGAGGTCCTGGGGTGTGTGTCCAGCTTGCCAGAGCATGTAGAGACCTCAGAGAGGGCACCCATCTAATACCACCAGCAGCTGAGAAAACCCCAGCATTTGGGATGAAAGCTCCCCTGTCTGGTGGCAGAATCCTGTGGCAAAAATCCCAGGGGTCAACTGACTGAGGGGCGATATGCCCAGGCAAAGGAAACAAAGCAAACAGAAGATTCCAACATTACACTCCTATTTTGGGGACAAAAAGGAGCAAAGCATAGAACAGGAGAAAGACAGTGAAGTCAGAACTCCTGCAAAAGCTTCAAAGGAAAATATGAGCTGATTATAGGCCATAGAGGACCTTAAGAGGCAGATAAGAGAAGTGGAGGAAAAATTGGGAAGAGAAATGAGAATGATGCAAGAAAATTATGAAATGAGAGTCAACAGCCTGACTGAGGAAAATCACACCTTAAAAAACAGACTAACTCAAATGGCAAAAGAGGCTCAAAAGGCAATAAGGAGAAGAATGCCTTAAAAAGCCAAAAGTACCAGATGGAAAAAGAATCTCAAAAGCTCAATGAGGTAGAATCATTGCTTCAGAATTAGATTGGAGCAAATGGAAGCTAATGACTTTATGAGAAATCAAGATGCTATTAAACAGATCCAAACAAATGAAAGAATAGAAGGCAATGTGAAATATCTCAAGGGAAAAACCACTGACCTGGAAAATAGATCCAGGAGAGATAATTTTAAAATTATTGGACTACCTGAAAGCCATGATCAAAGTAAAAAACTAGAAATCATCCTCCAAGAAGTTCTCAAAGAAAACTGCCCTGATGTTTTAGAAGCAGAGGGCAAAATAGAGGTTGAAAGAATCAACCAATCATCTCCTGAAAAAGATCCCAAAAATCAAACTCCTAGGAATATTATAGCCAGGTTCCGGAATTCCCAGATTAAGGAGAGAATTTTACAAGCAGCCAGGAAGAAACAATTTGAATATTGTGGAAACACAATCAGGATAACCCAGGATCTGGCAGCTTCTACACTGAGGGATCGAAGGGCTTAGAATATGATATTCCGGAGGGCAAAGGAGCTGGGATTAAAACCAAGAGTCACCTACCCAGCAAAACTGAGTATCATGTTTCAGGAGAAAATATGGCCATTCAGTGGAATAGAGGACTTTCTAGCATTCTTGATTAAAAAAACCAGAGTTGAATAGAAAATTTCACATTCAGATACAAGAAGCAAGAGAAGCATGAGAAGGTAAACAGGGGAAAGAAATCATAAGGAACTTATCAAAGTTGAACTATTAACATTCCTACATGGAAAAACAATAATTGTAACTGATGAAACTTTTCTCAGTAGTTGAAGGGAATAGAAATATATATGTCTATATATGAGGGTATATGGGCATATGAATACATATGTGAATGTGTGTATTTATGTTTACAGGTATACATAGATAGAGGGCACAGGACCAATTTAACAGGAAGGGATAATACTTAAAAGGTAAAATTAAGAGGTGAGACAGGAATATAACGAGAGGAGATGGAAAAAGACAGAATGGGGTAAACTATCTCATATAGAAGAGGCAAGGGAAAATGGTTATAATGGAGGAGAAGAATAGGAAGGCAAAAGGGAATGGGTCAACCTTATTCCCATTGAATTTGGCTTGAGGAGGGAATGAAATACACACTAAATAGGGTATCTCACCCTCCAGGAGAGTAGGGGGGGGAAGGAGATGAGAGGAAGGATGATGGAAGGGAGGGCAGGCTCGGGGGGAAGGAAATTGGAAGCACCCACTTTTGAAAAGGGATGGGATCAAAGTAGAGAATAGAACAAATGGGAGGTGGGATAGGAGGGAGGGAAATATAGTCAGTCTTTTACAATATTCTACTATGTTATTGTTTTGTATTAGCCACACATGTACAACCTATACTGAACTGCTTATCTTCCCAGTAAGGTGGGTGACAAGGAAGGAAGGGAATAAATCTGGAATTCAAAGTTTTAAAATCAAATATTCAAATATATACATATAAATAAATATATATATACTATTATTAATATGATTTTACATGTAATTGGGAAATAAGATATACAGGCCCTGGGGCATAGAGATCCACTGGAAAAGTCAAAAGTGGTATGGGAGAAAATATGGGAGAGAGCAGATTGGAGGAGGGGATATCCTGTGGGACTGCTATTTTGGGGCGGTGGGTAGGGGAAAAACGGGGAGAAAATTTGTAACTCAAAATCTGGCAGAAATGAATGATGTAAATTAGAAGTTAATAAAGCATTTGAAAAATAAAAAAAATTAAAATAAAAAAATATTCAATCTAAAAATAAATAAATAATGAAAGTGGGTAAGAAGAAAACAATTAGAATACTACTTTTTTTTCCACAAAAGACAACATTGGTACAGAAAGAAAAAAAAATCTTTAGCAAACCTATTAAGGAAAATTTACTTGCTGTATATATGGAAAACTGAACTTACAATTTTATTTTCATATAAGGTTATACTTATACATAATTGTACATACTTCAAAACTTAATTCAGTTCTCCAAAAAAACCTTAGTACTGTCAGGGCATTCTTGAGTATAGCAATTTTTATCTTTTGGAGAATAAAGGAGATGAAGTGTAGTATATTTTATTTTATAGTTAACGGAAGCTATCTTCCAAACATGATACTAGGGGGGAGAATAATAATAATGACAATACTAGTAATACCAGTAATAATAGTAGTAAAGAATATTTATATAGTAGTTTATGGTCTACAAAGCAAATTACATGTTAATTCACTTGATCCCCACAACCTTGCGAGGTATTTACTATTATTATCCATATTTTTGGTTGAAGAAACTGATATTGTGAGAGGCTAAGTGAGCAGCTAATCAGGTTCACAGAGCTAAGAAAGTATATGAGGTAAGATTTAAACTCAGGTGTTCCTGACTTTAAGTCCTACTTTCTATCCACTGAACCACCTAGATAACTCCATGGGGAATATAGGGTCCAGCAGATACAAAGGATATTCATCCAAATAAAAGATATAAGCTGAAATCTATTTTTTTAATCTATAATTAAGATATTTCCATTTTTAATTATTTTACTTAAGAGTCTTTCAAAAAAATTTTAAAGAACAATGACCCATAAGGAGCTGTGGTATAATCATCATTTAAGTAAAATTCAAAGGCAGATAAATTGATTTTTACATTTCCTATTTTGACTAAGAGTTTAAATTAATTTTTTGGCATTTAATTAAAGTCAATGCTTTGTAGTTATAAAACTTAGGAGCATACTATGGTTAGAACTAACTTTTCATTTTAAAATCTCATATGTCCCATAAATCTTTAAAACTTAATGAGAATTAGAATCTCAATGTATTCATTTGTTCCATTTTTAGCTAAAGAACATTTATCAGGCCAAAGAATAAGTAGTGTCATGTTATGAGAACTAACCTTGTCCAAAGCATTCTGATTTAAGAACAGGAAATTAGTTGTGACTAGTTCATATTTCAGAAAAAGAAAATAGAAAATTATATTGTACTTAAATATTTAATATCCTGAAGGTTTCAGAGTTTATGCTAACTCCATTGGACATCTTCCTTTCAGATGCTGATAGGGAAATTCATCATATTGAACAAGGGCTCCCCTGTTCAATCTCACCATCATCCCACAATATTACAAAGCAAAAAGGTCAGTGTCTAGATCAGGGGTGGGGAACCTATGGTCTCGAGGCAACATGTGGTCTTTTAGGTCCTTGGGTACAGCCTTTTGACTGAGTCCAAGCTTTACAGAACAAATCCTTTTATTAAGTGGATTTGTTCTGTGAAATTTGAATATAGTCAAAGAGCTGAATTTGAGGACCTAGAGGGCCAAATGGGGCCTCAGGGATACAGGTTCCCCACCCCTGGCTAGACAGTCCCCCACATCTCCTCAACAAATATCTAGGGAATGAAATAGATTGAACTTTGACTGGAAAAGCCAAAAAGAATTTATAGAGTCATTATTCCAGGCTAGTGTCATTGAGGGAGAGAAACAGAAAGGTCTGTAGACATTGGGGAGGGAATCTAGACAAGAGAGTATGAGATGGGCGGGGAGCATTCCAGCTCTCAGGAACAGGGCTAAAACCTAGAAATGATACCAAATTGGAAGCCCAGGGCATAAAGAGATCTCAGAAGCTGGTTGAACAAGATGTAGAAATGGGTGTGACCTGGAAAATATACCACCCATTACCCAGTTCCAGGTCAGAGAGAGGTGATCTCAAGCTTAGGCTCTAGTTAGGCTCTACTAAACATGGTTCTAGGAGGGAAAAGATAATTAGGTAGTTCTGATCCCTGGAACAGAGCACATCCCAAACCAAAAGAAGCTGGCAGTTCAGTCATAAATGAAACTATAGAGACTACCAACAGGTAAACAGTAGACAAGTCCAAAAGCAGTCAACTGAAATTCCTAACCAAAAATAAACCAACACACCCAAACCTGGGTAAGGAACTTACAGAACTCAGACCAGAAGGGAAGAGAAAAGATATCCCACCGATGCCCCTAGATCACATCATCTTGTGGGCAAAAACCTTATAGGATCGTAATCAGAGCTTTGAAAGCAACAGAAGGATGCAAGGGGACAGAAGTTCACGCCAAAAATCATATACACACACAGACACAATGAGAAGTATGCAAAGCCTCAGAACTAACATAAAATCCAAAGTCAAAAAGCAGGATGAAAAAATGAGCAAACAAAAAAAGAACCTGACCATAAAAAGTTACTATGGCAACAGGGAAATTAAGACAAAAAAAAAACAGAAAAAGTGAATGACTTGAAAAATCTATAAGCAGTCTCAAAGAAAAATGCAATATGAACAGAAGTCCAACAAGAATTCCTGGAAGAGATAAAATAAGTTTAAATATGAGCTAGAAATGATTTTAAAAACCAAATGAGCAGTAGATGAAAGAATGGGAAAACAAAAGAGATAAGGAAGAAAGATAAACTTTGGGGAAAAGATACAGAAGAATTATGTAAATTAACTACTGAAAAAACAACTCTTTGAAAATTAGAATCAGACAAATGAAAGTTATTGACTCCATGAGATATCAAGAAATATCAAACTAATGTCAAAAGATGAAAAAAAAGAAATGTGGAAATCTCTCACTGGAAGAACAAATGACCTGTAAGATAAATCTATGACAGATAATTTAAGAATCACTGCAATACCTGAAAGCCACGAACAAAAGAGAAGGGGTATAGACATCATATTTCAAAAAGTTATAAAAGAAAACCATCCAGATATTTTAGAACCAGAGGCAAAGAAAAAAAAAAGAATCTACTGGCCAATTCCTTAAAAAAAAAGAAAAAGAAAATTCAAAAGGAACAAGGGAACACAAGACATAAAAACAAGAGAATGACTTGAAAACCAAAATTCGGCTCCCAGGTCAAGGAAAAATATTGTTAGCAGTCAGAAATAAAGAATTCAAGTACTGAGAAGTCATAATCAAGATTAGATAAATGCCACCAATAACAAGTAGCAGAGAGTTTAGAATGTGCTACTGCAAAGAGCAAAAGCTCTAGGCTTGCAACCGAGAATAACCTATCCAAAAAAACTGATGTGAACTGTGATGCTAAACAGGCCGTTAGCAAACTAGAGGACTTCCAAGCGTTCCTGATGAAAACACCAGAGCTACGTAGAAAAAATGACATCATCAAAGGAGTCAAAAGAGACATAAAAAAGGTAAACATGAGTGAGAAATCATCAAGGACTAAACAAGGTTAAATTGTTCACTTTCTTAAATGGGATGATACATGAAGCAACACAGAACTTAATCATCTTCAGAGGTGTGATTACACTGTTTGGATGAGAGAGTATTAGGAAGGCACTAGGAGAGGGGAGGAAAAGAGAGAAAGAATGGGAGAAATTATCTCATAATACAGAGTGCACAAAGAAGACTTTACACAAGAAGATGGAAATGTAGTGGAGCAGATGATGCTTGAACCCCACCTTCATATGAAATGGTTAAAGGATATAAGAAACACATGAAAACAGATATAGGACATGGAAAAAGAAAGGAAGAGGGTTAAGGAAAAATGGGGAATGAGAGGAAAGGCATAGTAGGGAAGGAATAAGAAGCAAAACTGAGGGCAAGGAAAAAAGAGAGATAAGTATAAAACAATAGGATGGTGGGAAATAGAGTTGGTAATGACAACTCTGGATGTGAATGAGATGAACTTACTCATAAAATGGAAAAGGTTAGCAAAATGTAATTAGAAATCAGAATCCAACATGTTGTTTACAAGACACACTTGAAACAGAAAAATACAAAGAGTTAAAATATGGGATTGGAGCAGAATCTATTACAATTTAACTAAAATTAAAAAGGCGGGGGTAGAAATTATTCCCTAATATGCAGTCAATTATACCACTGCTAGACTTATGCCCCCAAATGATCAGAGAAATAGGAAAACTGATAGAGAACAAAATTAATAGAAACAGGAGAATAAGGTACCTTTACACACACACACACACACACACACACACACACACACACACATATACATATACACACAGGATTTTAAGTGTTTCATAGAAGGAATTTAGTAGGGTTTTTTAAACCTATTTTTTCAATATTTATGTAGTATTACAATGATTTGTTCTTTAAATGTTTGCTAGAATTCATTTTTAAATCACTGTCCTGGCTTTTAAAAACAATTTTTTTTAAATCTGGGAGTTTATTTATAGCTTATTCAATTACTTTTTCTAAGATACTTTTCTAAGATTCTAAGACACATCTAGGACTCCACTTCCTGTTCTGTTAATCTGGGAAATTTGTATTTTTGTAAATATTCATTTATTTCATTTAGAATGTCAGTTTTATTGGAATATAGTTGAGGAGAAGAGTTCTTAATGACTGCTTTTTATTTCTTCTTCACTGGGTATGAATTCACCTATTTCATTTTTAATATTGGTAATATTTACTTTCTTTTCACAAATCAAATTAGCTAATGGCTTATTTCTTTTGTTATTGTTTCCCAAAAAAGACTGGCTCCTACTTTTATTTATCGATTCAGTGGAGGTAAGAGAGAAGTACAATACTAAAATGGGGGGAGGGGGTGGAGAAACCAATGAAAACACTGATCAACTTTAAAAAGAAAATAATTACTTGGATCTAAACCGTCTTGTTTTTCATTATAATTTTTTGGCCACTAATAAAAATCAGAGAAGCACACTGCTTTTGTTCATGTAATAATTAGACAAAGTAATTTAAATATCTCTTATGTACGAGTAAGAAAATTAACTCATAAAGTCATAAATGATAAAACTTTGCTAGGTTTGAATCTGTTGAATTTCTGTGTTATCAATAAAGCTCTCAGAATTTCAAGTATTTTAGACATTCCTTTTTTAGAAGTATAATACTTTGATTATCAAATCAAGTTTTGGTCATTAAGTTTCAGTACCTTGAGCAACTGTGTTATTAGCAGTAGCAGCTGAAAAGGATACAAAGATACAGTATCAAATAGAAGTCAATTGTCAAAGGGCCAGTCCAAAGCTAGCTGTGGCGAGAGAGTCACACTCTAAAGGCCGACACAAATTCTTTCTTCAGCATGAGATAAATGCTACCTAGTTCATAGCTCCTTGCAGGCTCCAAGAAAAATAAATCTTTCAATGTCAGCTCTATAGGAGTGGAACACACTTTAAGGCTTGCAAAGAACTTCACAAATTATCATATTTGAAACTCACAAACAACTTTGGGAGATAGGTACTCTTATTATCCCAATTTTACAAATAAGGAAACTGAAGCAAACAGGTTCAATGATTTGCTTAGGATCACATAGCCAGTAAATGTATGATGCCAGATTTGGACTCAGGCTTTCCCATCTTCAGGTCCAGTATTCTATCTGCTGTGTCTCCTACTGGCTTTGTACTTCTTCTATAAGGGTAAGATATTCTTGGTTGTAAACCTTTACTTTATCTTTTGCTTTTTGGAAAAGTGTGTTCCAAGATCTCCCCTTCCTTATTGCTGTAGTTACCTATGGATATGTTGTAACATATCCAGTAAGTGGTCATCAGCTTTTCCTCAATGACCTTTGGTGTAAGATAACACACATCTTCCAAGATAATTCATGCCACTTTGGAATTTTGTTCAGTTGTTTTCCAGTCATGTCCGACTCCACATGACCAAATTTGGGGTTCTCTTGGCAAAGATATTGGAATAGTTTGCTATTTCCTTCTTCAGCTCATTTTACAGATGAGGAAAATCAGGCAAACAGGGTTAAATGATTTGCCCAGGATCACACAGCTACCCGTGTTTCCCCAAAAATAAGACACTGTCTTATTAATTTTTTTGGACAGAAAAACACCAGAGGGCTTATTTTCAGGGGAGGGCTTATTTTAATGAACATTGACAGCAATTTTAATAAACAGGTAAATGTGAACAAAAAAATTCAATAAGCAAATCACTGGGGAAGAACAGGATGACGCGCTCACTGCTGCAGCTCTGATTGGATGCAGCTCGGAGCGCGGTGTGCGTTTCGTGGGGGGGGGGGGACGGTGCATACAGAGGGTACCGTAATGTAGCATGTAGCGCAGGGATCACCTTCACTACAGCAGCAATCTCAATAGGGCTTATTTTCGGGGGAGGGTTTATTTTAGAGGAATCTTACACAGTAAGGGGAGGGCTTATTTTCGGGATAGGTCTTATTATCGGGGAAACACGGTAGTAAGACCCTGAGGACAGATCTGAATTTAGGACGATGATGAGTCTTCCTGACTCTGGGTCATGTACTCTATCCACTGCGCCACCTAGCAGCCCACTTTGGGATAGCTCTAATTGTTAGTTTTTCCTGACAAAGATTAATTTGCTTCTACTTCAGCCCTCTGGAATCTTTAAGAAGTTGTCTAACTTACCTAGTGCATAACATCCTTTTAGATACTTAAAGATACTTATCACCCCTCCAACTTACTTTCTCTTTTCTAATCTGAACTTCCCCAGTTCCTTCAATTTGACCTTATATAGCATGAACTTAAAAAAGACTTTCACCATCTTGGATGCCCTTCTCCAGATATCCTCCAGCTTAGCAATGTTTCTGGTGGTGTTTCTAAAAATCTGGTACCCTAAACACAAAACCTCAGATGCAGTCTACTGTGCAGAATACAACAGAATTATTGGTTCCCAAGTTGTAGACACTATATATAGACACCTTCTGCAAACATCTATAAAGAGTTATCTACACTAAATTTCATATTTTATTTTAGTCTTAATTTCATGAGAACAATTATAAAAATTTTTAACAAAATTCATGTTTTTAAATAAATTTTTAAAATAAAAAGTCAATAAATTTATGGTTTGGGATCTAAAGTGAGAAGAATAAACTATTTCCTGACCAAAGCTTGAACAGAGAGACCTTGGATGTGAATCCTGGCTCTTTTTACTTGATGACTTTACTTCTATAACTTTGGGCAAACTGTTTACTATCTCTGGGCCTCAATTTATTCATTGGAAAAAAGGAGAGACTGGAATAGATCATTTAAGCTCCCTTCCAGACCTAAATTTGTACTCCTTCACACTCCTATAAAACTTCATACTTCAGGGAAGATAGGAAAGAAAAAGAAAGTGACAAAGGAAATAATATTTCCCCTTTCCCCTGAAAGCAAAACACCAATTTTTTTAAAAAATAATTTCTGAAGAGCAAAAAAGATCGAAGTCTTAGGGTGCTTTTGGAAGGAGGATGGTGGTATATTTTAATAGCAATTTCATACTTCTGGGAAATAAGAAGATAGCTACACAATATCGTTTATCACATATATTCACAAGATCAAATTCTCTTTATGCAAAACGTCTCTTTTTATTCAATCCAAAAAATGATATGACACAGCTGTCCACAGACTCTGTAGAAAATACTGGATCTCATAACCATTTGCAGGAATTGGGAATTTACTGTCTATAAAAACAGACAATTATCATCACTTAATGAGCTGTGCTTTCATGTACATGTGAGAAATGAAAAATATCAAGGAATACATATAAGCTTATAATTTCAAAATTATTTAGTATTATGAATTCACCTCAATAAAAAGGAGTACATTAAAATATTAAGGAGTATGTCTTTTTAATCAGCCTAGCACAGTAAACTATGTAAAAGAATAAAATAATTTATTGGGCGATACATTCTGAAATTGATGAGATAAATATTTTATAATATTTGGTCAAAGGAAACAAGCCACACTGTACATTCTCCTAATCAATTTCACAGAATACTCAATTCATTGATCCTCTATTTCTTTATTCTATTAATATAAATGTTCAAAGATAGAAATTTTCTTCCACGGGAAGCTTTAGCTATACCTCAAAAATTCTGGTAGATTATGTCTTAAATGGTTATCTGTGTTCTGGGCCAAGACTAACTAAGGCCAACCTGGTGGGTAAGGCTCAGAATTTGAATCAAATGAAAGACTTATAGATCATATAACATTCAACTAAAAGGAAGTTAATTTGATAGCAACAAAAAGATATTCAGCAAAGATATAGTGCTCCTTCAGTTGGACACAGGCCCTTTTACTCTATTTGAAGACTTGTCCTATCAAATAATTCAAATGACAGCAGGAAGCCCATCAAACCTGAGAAACCACAGACTTATTATACACTAAGTTTTTCTATTTAAGTGATCAGGAAGGTATGTCAAAGGTTCAAGTCTTACTTCCCTGGACCAATTAAATTAACTCTCAAGGATGGTTTCATTGCCTTTTAGGGAAGAAAAAAAAACAATCTTGCCTAGATGGCACAAATGTTGCTTTTACCACTATTTGTTCTATGATATCCTGGTACCTACTCTTTTCAAGATAGCATATTATTTATTCCCCAATTCTGTGTCTTTTGATCATACTTCCCTGATTGTGATTTTTATTGCACTGTACTCTCTAAGAGGTAGTCATGGCTTGGACAGAGTAATGGCTTTCAATCCTGGAAGACTTCAATTCTGGAAGTCTTCTGATACATACTAGTTCTACAGCCCTAGGCAAATCACTTGATTTCTCAGTGCTCTAAGCAGATCTTTTAGAACTTAAAGCTGCAGTGAAAGTTCTGGTCTGAAGAACTTCATCACCATTATTTCTGCTGCATTTAGAAAAATGACCTGCAGTGGTAAGGGGAGTTTCCTCACCGGGAAAGTTCTCTTTATCTACAACAGGTCTAGTTTCTATCTCTATCCCTATGACTTTTAAAGTTCTCCCTTTTTGTTTTTTTTTTAGTTCTTTGTGATTCAGAACATCATCAGGTTTTATATAGGTATAATACAATTCTGAAAAAAAAATACAGTCCCTTAAGATTCCCATTTAAAAATCACTAAAGGTCTCTCATATCTATTTTTAAAATATTGAACTGACCCCTAATTTCTTTCTCAATTTTCTCTATTAAGTTTGCCTAGTTCTTAAAAGAGCATGTTTAAATCAACTACAATTATTGTTTTACGATCTAGATTTTCTTATAATTCAGTCAGCTTTTTCTCTAAATACTTAAATGTCATGGCATTAGGCATATATTATTTTAATCCCAATTTTAGAGATGAAACAATGGTGCCTCAAAAAGGTTTTAATGACCTGTCCATTGTCACATATCTATTAAGTGTCAGAGACAGGATTCAAGACCTCCCTGACTCCAACAGCACAGCACGCCCTATCCACTAACATTATGCTGCCTTACATGATAGATGGCAGCAGTTTTCAGCAATAAAAATAGACCATGTCAAGGGAAATAATTTGCTTTCACTAGTAGAAATCATCAAATGAAATGTAGAAGATGGTCATAAGTAAAGTAAAATTGCTGGACACTTGGTACAGAAACTTACTAGCTATGTGGTTCTGTGCAAGTCACTTAATCTCTTAGCCTGAGTTTCCTTGATTGTAAAAATGGGTATCATGATAATAGCACTTAACTCACAAGGCTGTTGTAAGGATAAGATGAGAAAATATATATATAATTCTTTGCAAACTACATATACATTTGCAATTAACATCTATTGTTAATATTATTATCATTAATTTGACACATTCAAATACTAAGCCAAGAAGCAGAAAGCAGTAAAAACTGAGGTAAAATATCAGCGATGTTAATTTATATCTAATGCAATGTCTATTTCAAAATATTTTAGATATACAACAGTCATTCTCCAATGCACCAGTAATACACCAAATAGTCACTAGCTAGCTATTAATAAATGATCAATAAACATTTATTAAGTACCCACTCTGTGCCAGGTACTGTACTAAGCACGGGAGATATAGAGAGGCAAAAGACAGTCCCTGCCCTGAAGGAGCTTATAATCTATCTTTGAATATGCTTGTCATAAGGGGTTTTCCCCCCCTCAGTTTAACTACTGAAGGACTGAGAATGAGAGAGTGAACTGGTAATACTGATGACCAAAAAAAAGGGCACCAATGAAACATTTTTTAAAATGCATGAAAAAAGGAGGAAGTTCAAAAAGAAACACAAACTGGAGAGTTCTGGAAATAATGTGTAGAATTTATTATATATTTTGAAAAAAATCAAGCAGTATGAAATGGAGATCCAAAGTTTCGTACTGTATAGTCTTCTTTTTGTGTTCTGTTGAATACATGGAAATGCTCCTTGAATCGGCATTTAAGTTTCAAAAAAATAGCATTTTAAAAAAATTAGCACAACCTTTTCCTCTCAGGAAAAAAAAGAACTGACTAGAAGCTGAGAAAAGGAAGGTGATGAGTAAAGAGTGCTTTCTGGAGGTTGGCTATGAACGGTAGAAGAGATATATGACAATATAAGGAAGTAGCAAGAGCGAATGAAGGTTTTATAAAGGGAGAAAGAACTATAAGCATGGAAGGGGCAACAACAAAGATAAAAAATGAGAATGGGAATGATCGAAGTAGATAAGTCTTAAATGAAATAGTATGGGATGGGATCAAGGGCACAAGTAGTTAGTTTTACAAGGAAAAGAGAATCTTCACAATATAAAACAAAAGAGAAGAGATGTGGAATAGGAGGGGAAAAAAGAGGGAGTTTTAAACAAGCCTCTTTCTCAGCAAATTAAGAAGTTAGATCTTTTGCTAAAAGTCTTAAGAAGGTTTGAGAAGAAAAATAAAGTTTATAGTAGCATCTTTTAACAGGTCGCGATCTAAAAAAGACATCAATACATTTTCATTACAAATGAGATCCAATTTGCAAGTATATGAAAATCATACCAGAATGTAATACAATGGCCTAACTATTCAAGACAAATTTCCTACTGTATCACTGCAACTTAATACTTAAGAAAGCTACAATAGAGATTCTACTGAGATCTCCAAAATAAAAAAAAGAACTATACTTACTCATGACTGGAATTATCTCTTCATATCATCCAAATCAAGTATTAAACTAAGATCTTCTGTCCAAAATTTCTCAAAGGAATACATGTCCTAAACAAAAGGGGAAAGTACCAACATGTTATTTTCAAAACTCCAATCTTATTTTTCCAAGTTTTCTAACATTACTTTAGTACTTAAATTGCATAGTAGAGACACCCTCTACTAATGCAGATCAAATTTTCCTATGCCATATACACTATACATTAGTTGTTATGTATGAAAAAATAGTCATCAACTAATGGCCATTCATCTAATTATTAACCTCTCCAAATTCTGAAAGACTGGTCTTTGGTTAGCAGATTAGATGACAGTCCATCAAATTCCCTCTATTCAAAACCTTAACAGGTTGTGAGGATCTGACAGAATTTCTGTTCTACTGCCAAAGCCTTCAAGAACCGAAAGTTACCTCCACCTCAATATCAAGGAATGGAAGACTATTTTAAATGAGGTTCCTAAAATTCAAAGGGTTGAAAAAATAGGTTCTTTTCAAAACTAATCTCTATTTCTAAAGGAACATACATCTTCATATTTTAAAGACAAAATATTGAGAGTTAACTCTTTTTCAGTCCCATAACATTACAAAACAAACAACATTTTCCTTTTCTTATAATTTAATATAAAATTGAACATTATATACAAGAAAACCAGCAAATTAAAAGTTTAGTATCTTTAATTTTTAATTCTTCTTTCTATTCCATCCCAAAATAAGAAAAGCAAAGCACATAAAACACTCCATCTAGTATAAATACGAAACATCAAACCTCCTGAATCCACTTTGGTTTGATAGAGTGTTTTTATGGGAAAGGAAAAAGGCTTAAATAACTTAAGATCGATTGGGGGGGGGGGGGTGCGGAGTCAAGACGGCGGAGTAGAAGCACAACCTCCAAGCGGCTCCGGCTTCCACCTTCCCAAGTCAATGTAAAAAAGGAGACTCTGAACAAACTTTGGAGCTGCAGAACCCACAAAATGACACAGAGACGCTAACCTCCTGCTGAGGGCAGTCTGGCAGGCCAGCAGGAATTGGCCAACACACCGCTCTGGGAGCCTAGCCCAGGCCCGCTGTGAGCCTGAGGCCTTAGCCCCAGGGCAGGTCTGACCAGCTGCCAGCAGGAGGGACTCCAGATCAGCAGCAGCTGTGGCCATTTCCAGAATTATCAACACACAGATGTGAAGGACAAAGTGAGATGTCAGTGCAGTCTGGACTTTGGGACCCATAAAGAGGGAGTACAGTGGCTTTTGCCCCCAGGTGAGAAGCCGCTGAGATGCCCGGCACAGCCATCCAGCCAGCCCCAAGTGGAAGCTTCAGCTTCTGGCCTGCAGAGTGTAGGGGGACCAAGCGACCAGTAATCGCTCTTGCTTTAATCTGCTTGGATGTGGACTACAGTCAACGGTGGAGGTCCTGGGGTGTGTGTCCAGCTTGCCAGAGCATATGGAAGCCTCAGAGAGGGCACCCATCTAATACCTCCAGCAGCTGAGAAAGCCCCAGCGTTTGGGACGAAAGCTCCCCTGTCTGGTGGCAGAATCCTGTGGCAAAAAGCCCAGGGGTCAAGTGACTGAGGGGCGACATGCCCAGGCAACGGAAACAAAGCAGACAGAAGATTGCAACATTACATTCCTATTTTGGGGACAAAAAGGAGCAAAGCATAGAACAGGAGGAAGACAGTGGAGTCAGAACTCCTACACCAAAAACTTCAAAGTAAAATACAAGCTGGTTACAGGCCATAGAGGACCTTAAGAAGCAGATAAGAGAAGTGGAGGAAAAATTAGGAAGAGAAATGACAACGATGCAAGAAAATTACGAAATGAGAGGCAACAGCCTGACTGAGGAAAATCACACCTTAAAAAACAGACTAACTCAAATGGCAAAAAGAGGCTCAAAAAGGCAATGAGAAGAAGAATGCCTTAAAAAGCCAAAAGGGCCAGATGGAAAAAGAATCTCAAAAGCTCAATGAGGAGAATCACTGCTTCAGAATTAGATTGGAGCAAATGGAAGCTAATGACTTTATAAGAAATCAAGATGCTATTAAACAGATCCAAACAAATGAAAGAATAGAAGGCAATGTGAAATATCTCATGGGAAAAACCACTGACCTGGAAAATAGATCCAGGAGAGATAATTTTAAAATTATTGGACTACCTGAAAGCCATGATCAAAGTAAGAACCTAGAAATCATCCTCCAGGAAGTTCTCAAAGAAAACTGCCCTGATATTTTAGAACCAGAAGGCAAAACAGAGGTTGAAAGAATCAACCAATCACCTCCTAAAAGAGATCCCAAAAAGAAAATTCCAAAAAGAAACTATAGCCAAATTCCAGAATTCCCAGATTAAGGAGAGAATTTTACAAGCAGCCAGGAAGAAACAATTTGAATATTGTGGAAACACAATCAGGATAACCAAGGATCTGGCAGCTTCTACACTGAGAGATCGAAGGGCTTGGAATATGATATTCTGGAGGGCAAAGGAGCTGGGATTAAAACCAACAATCACCTACCCAGCAAAACTGAGTATCATGTTTCAGGGGAAAATATGGTCATTCAGTGGAATACAGGACTTTCAAGCATTCTTGATGAAAAAACCAGAGTTGAATAGAAAATTTCACATTCAGATACAAGAAGCAAGAGAAGCATGAGAAGGAAAACAGGGAAAAGAAATCATAAGGAACTTATCAAAGTTGAACTATTAACATTCCTACATGGAAAAACAATAATTACAACTGATGAAACTTTTCTCAGCATGAAAATAGTTGAAGGGAATAGAAATATATGTGTGTGTGTATATGTCTATATATGAGGGTATATGGGCATATGAATACATATGTGAATGTGTGCATATATGTTTACAGGTATACATAAAGGACACAGGACCAATTTAATAGGAAGGGATGATACTTAAAAGGTGAAATTAAGAGGTGAGATAAGAATATAATGAGAGGAGATGGGGAGAGACAGAATAGGGTAAACTATTTCATATAGAAGAGGCAAGAGAAAATGGTTACAATGGAGGGAAAGAATAGGAAGGCAAAAGGGAATGGGTCAACCTTATTCCCATTGAATTTGGCTTGGGGAGGGAACGAAATACACACTAAATAGGGTATCTCACCCTACAGGAGAGTAGGAGCAAAGGGGATGAGAGGGAAGGCAGTCTGGGGGGGAGGGAAGTTGGAAGCATCCACTTTTGAAAAGGGATGGGATCAAAGTAGAGAATGGAACAATTTGGAGGTGGGATAGGAGGGAGGGAAATATAGTCAGTCTTTTACAATATATCTACTATGTTATGGTTTTGCATTAGCCACACACATACAACCTATACTGAACTGCTTATCTTCCCAGTAAGGGGGTTGACAAGGGAGGAAAGGGAATGAATCTGGAATTCAGTTTTAAAATCAAATGTTTAAATATATATATATATATATATATATATATATACACACACACACACACACTACTACTACTACTAATACTATTTTACATATAATTGGGAAATAAGATATACAGGCACTGGGGCATAGAGATCCACCATGCCCTATTGGAAAAGTCGAAAGGGGTATGAGAGAAAATATGGGAAAGAGCAGATTGGAGGAGGGGATATCCTGGGGGACTGTTATTTCGGGGCGGTGTGTAGGGGAAAAATGGGGAGAAAATTTGTAACTCAAAATCTGGCAGAAATGAATGATGTAAATCAGAAGTTAATAAAGCATTTGAAAAATGAAAAAATAACTTAAGATCTAGAATAAAACTAACTTTCAAATAAATATGTTTCAAAGTTTAAAGACTATATAAAAACTAAATAGAACACTCAAGTGACACTGTTGATACTATATAATTAATACTATAATTCATAAAGTAATACATTTTCATTAAGTTAAATAAGTCTGATTATTTTTGACTATTCCATTTTTCTAGGTTCCAAATATAATCTAAATAGAAAATCTGATTAGGGAGGAAATTCATGGTATTGGCTCAAATTTTTACACACATGTATTTTTAAAGTCTTCCCTGAATTAGTAAGTACTTATTTAGTTAATTTATTATACACCAACCAGGATCAGGAAGTCTGTTTTGCTTGTGACTTTTCTTTCTTTAGTAAATCTTCCCCTTAAGTTCCTGCATTTCTTATTATTTCCCAGCTTAATTTAGTGTATTTCTACACCAAACTGTGTATGGGTGTTCAGCCTTCTTTTGTACAACTCAGATAAGACTAAAGTTCATAGGATGCCCAAACTTGTACCCCTTCCTCTATGTTAGTACACTCTTCTCTTGCATCCCTCTATTATGAAAAATAGCAAGTTCACCCATTATTTCCCCTTTCTATCCTAATGTATTCCTCTTTTTACCTCAATATCCTTTGAAAAAGTTTCTGAAGAGAGACACTTGTTTTCCTTCTCTCCCTATTAGATGATTAGCCCTATTATTGTATAGACCCTTCCAACTGTTCAAATAAATTTACCTCTCTTGTTTTCTCTTGACTCTTGTCATTTGCCTTTTAAAGTTTCTATACAGTTATAGCTTTGTCATCAGGAATGCTTGAATATCCTCTATTCCATTATAAGTCTCTTACTTAGGTAATGTTTACCAGTTTCTCTTCTAAGCTATTTAATCATCTTCCTACTCTTTCCTTTTTACTTTTTATCTTTTTTCATTTCTTTTAGGTATTCATGCAGTCATAATAGAAAATCCATTTTTTTGTTTTGATTCTCATTTTGCAGTTGTTACAGTATTATCTTCTTGTAGGTTGGAATTTTAGGTATTGCTATTTCTACATTAATTCTTCAGAGCAGTCAGTGTCTTCTTTGGTTTACCCATCTCACCTGCCTTAGTCTCTGAATGGGGGCTTTATATGAAGTTGCACTCCCTGCTGTGCTTTGGGGTAGGATAATCAGCCCTGCTTGGTCTCATCTTGGGTCATATGGAATACAGGATGATCTATTCCAACTGAGGTTTAGCTCCCTGAATCTTGGAATTTTCAGAGCACTGGCTCTTCTGAGACCTCTTTGGTATCTCAGGACAAAGTATTAAGGATCTTGGAGCTGCAGCTGCTCCTGGGCATGGGGCTGTCCTGGCCTGAGCATTTCAGTGCTTGTGCTGATCACTGCTACTCCTAGTAGTGCTATACCCCTCCAATTATCCCAAGCCTCTCCTGCAGAGCCCTCTACTCTTGCTGCCTTAAGATACAGAGCAACACAGGGTACATACCTCTGACTCATCTCTGGTCATACTGGGAGGCTACAGTCTTGTTTGCTTATGCTAGAACTGGCTTTGCTAGTAAACCCTTTTTATTGCCCTGGTCTCCCAAATGACTTTTTGTGCATTTGGGGGAGAGAAGAAGTTACTACACATTTTCATTAAGTCTGATATGATTTTTAGATTTTTTTTGCTGAAGTAGGTATGTAGGAGTGGTACTGACTGCCTCTGCTCAGGCAGCCATCTTGGCCAGAAGTCTTTTGTTTATTTTACATTAATAATGGAAGTCTTTGAAAAAGAGATGTACCTGTAGTTACATCTATTAAGTAATCTTCTTTGATCTTCATATGCATGAGAGTCTCCTAGTAGGAAGAAATTTTTAAAGCTGCAATTGGCTTTACCAATTCATATCCCTTTTAAAAGATCAACAAACACACAGCCGGTTTTGCATTCTCTGTGCCTTTAAGTAAATTACATGACTGTCAAGATGTAGTCAATCTATTAACAAACAATTATTAAGCATTTATTAAATGCCAGGCTAAGAACTACAGACATGAAGACAAAAATGCTCCCCACTTACTTGTTTATGAATGGCCACCTGCTGTTCCTCTCATTTGTGCATCTACACAACAATCATACACAACATAAGCATCTAAACCCTAGGATTCATGAACTTGGTTTTTTATGTTTTAATAATTCTACAGGGTGTCCTGTCTGTCCGCTTTAAGAGTTTAAAATTGCATTAAGGTTTCTCAGACACACTGCATTTCAATATAATCTAGTTTCTTTTGAAAACTTTTATTTTTTATAATGCAAATGCATTAAAAATTTAAAACATTATTCTGAAGTATCCAGAGACTCCCAGTTTGCCCAGAGGGTTCATGAGACAAAAGAGGTTAAGAAGCCCTGATCTAAATTATTCCTATAAATATTTTATAAAGACCAACTTTAGGATCATTACTATCAACTATGGGTTTTTTTTTTCATTCTTTTGAAATCTTCTCCTTGAGACAGACTCTAAGATAATCTCTCAGTGCTTTCATTGAGTTTTCAAAGACTAGGCAAGATAAATGTTAAGTGCTAGTGGCTTCTACAATATTAGAAAGTCTTCAAGTACTATTTCAGAAACCGAGTGAGTCTACCTTAAGTCCAAGGAGCAGCCTAAGAAATGAGATCCTCATAACCAGTAGTTTAGTCATCAGAAAATGAACTATTTGGCTATGACAACCCATGAAACAAAGAAAAAGAACTCAAGTACCTCATCCCCTGTGCAAGCTCCTACTCTATTCTCAGTAAGAATGGTAGAATAGCAAAAGACAGGGCACTAAAAATTATACCCTTTGAAAGTCACCTTGAAAATGTTTAACTATAGATACTCTGAATGTGAGATCTTTGTGCAATTTTACTCATCTTTAAAGAGATGTTGGAATAGATGAACTCTAAGGTTTCTCCCAACTCTAGATCTATGATTCTATAATCCTATGAGTAATAAACTGACACATTACTGACAAAAATGATTCACAAAGGGGGCAGAGTAAAGGGGGCAGAGTAGAAATAGGACTTCCGCGGGGCTCCATGTGTCAGAATTAGACTGGAACAAATGGAAGCTAGTAACTTTATGAGAAATCAAGATACTATTAAACAGATCTAAACAAATGGAAAAAGAGAAGGCAATGTGAAATATCTCATGGGAAAAACCACTAACCTGGAAAATAGACCCAGGAGAGATAGTTTAAAAATTATTGGACTACCTGAAAGTCATGATCAAAAAAAGAACCTAGAAGTCATCCTCCAAGAAATTTTCAAGGAAAACTGCCCTGATGTTTTAGAACCAGAGGGCAAAAATAGAGGTTGAAACAATCAACCAATCACCTCCTGAAAAAGATCCCAAAAAGAAAACTCCAAAAAGAAACTATAGCCAAATTCCAGAGTTCCCAGATCAAGGAGAAAATGTTACAAGCAGCCAGGAAGAAACAATTTGAATATTGTGGAAACACAATCAGGATAACACAGAATCTGGCAGCTTCTACACTGAGGGATCGAAGGGCTTGGAATATGATATTCCAGAGGGCAAAGGAGCTGGGATTAAAACCAAGAATCACCTACCCAGCAAAACTGAGTATCATGTTTCAGGGGAACATATGGTCATTCAGTGGAATAGAGGATTTTCAAGCATTCTTGATGAAAAAACCAGAGCTGAATAGAAAATGTGACATTCAAATACAAAAAGCAAGAGAAACATGAGAAGGTAAACAGGGAAAAGAAATCACAAGGAACTTATCAAAATTGAACTACTTATATTTGCACATGGAAAAACAATAACTATAACTTATGAAACTTTTCTCAATATAAGAATAGTTGAAGGGAATAAAATATATATGTATAAATACATATGTCTATATAGGAGGGTGTATGGGCATATGTATGTGTATATATGTGTACAGGTATACATAGACAGAGGGTACAAGACCAGTGGAATAGGAAGGGATGATACTTAAAAGGTGGAATTAAGAGGTGAAAGAGGAATATAATGAAAGGAGATGGGGAGAGATAGAATGGGGTAAATTATATAGAAGAGGCAAGGGAAAACTGTTTCAAGGGAGGGGAAGAACAGGAAGGCAAAAGGGAATGAGTCAACCTTATTCTCAATGAATTTGGCTTAGAGAGGGAATGACATACACACTAAATAGGGTATCCCTACAGGAGAGTAGGAGGGAAGGGGATGAAAGGGGGGATGATGGAAGGGAGGGCAGGCTGTGGGGGGCGGGGAGGCGAAGTTGGAAGTACCCACTTTTGAAAAGGTACAGGATCAAAGTAGAGAATAGAACAAGTGGGCAGGGTGGGATGGGATAGAGGGAAATTTAGTCAGTCTTTCACAATATATCCACTATGGAAATGTTTTGCACAGCTACACATGTACAACCCATATTGAATTGCTTATCTTCCCAGTAAGGGTGGGTGACAAGGGAGGTAGGGAAAGAATCTGGAATTCAAATGTTTAAAATCAAATGTTTAAAATATATATTATTATTATTTTACATGCAACTGGGAACTAAGATATACAGGCACTGGGGCATAGAGATACACCATGCCCTACTGGAAAGTCAGAGGGGTGCATGGGGGAAGATATAAGAGAGAGCAGAGTGGGGGAGGGGATATTCAGTGGGATCGTTGTTTTGGGGTGGTGGATAAGGGAAAATGGGGAGAAAATCTGAAACTCAAAATCTTGTGGAAATGAATGATGTAAAATAAAAAATAAAAAAAATGATTCACAAATATTAGGTGGCAACTCCACATAGTAGATAAAGACCTGGAATTGCAACCAGAAAGCCCTGGGTTTAAACCCAAAGTCAGACATTTGTTGACTATAAGATTCTGGGAAACTCAAACTCCCTGTACCTTAATTTCCTCATCTATAAAATGAGGAGATTGGATTCAATTACCTTTAAAGTCCCTTTTAACTCTAAATCTGTGATCCGATTCATGTTCTCACCATAAATGAAGCCAAAAGGCAAAAAAAAAGTTGCAAGTGAATGGAAGGTTGAATTACAGATTCTCCTTGGAGAAAAACAAAGGAGTTGTTAGTGTTTATTCACCTTTCAGTCAGAGACAACAAGGATATCATTTCAAGGGATACATGATCATCTCATCTTACAGAGTTCATAATGAATATAAACAACAGGACAAACAGAAAGATAATTAGTTAACACACCAGCATACAATGCAGAGGATGAAGATGAATTCTATAAAGAACTTGATAAAATAATCCAAATCAAATCAACACATATTTTCATACAAGATGATTTCAGTATGAAAGATAAAATGGCAAAAAAAAATATTGGAAATATAGACTCCAGTTTGTAGACTACACAGAAGCCTTGTTTCCATGAATATTTTTTTTCCAGAATAGAAACAGAAGACATTGGACATGTAAAACACCAAACAATATCACCCCACCCAAAAAAAAAGAAACTGACATCTTAAAAAGAAGCAAAGTTAACATGAAAGTCATATCATTATATATGTGGTCAGATCTTCTAATGGAACAAGGACTAAAAATATATGAAAATAGAAAACTAAAGAGTAGTAGAGAATGTAAAACACTGCAACAACTTCACTTTAACTTGGTCAGACAATAAACATTTTTTAATCATCTACTATGTGTCAGGCACTGTGTTAAGAGAAGGGGATATGTAGAAAAAAGTATGTTCCCCTTGCCCTAAAAAAGCTCATAGTCTAATGGAGAAGATAACATGCAATAAACTATGTAGAGCAAGTTATACATGGGATAAATTATTGGGAATAGCCTCAGAGGGAAGGCACAAAGATTAAGCAGGACTGGATAAGGTTTCCTGCAGAAGGCAAGACTTCATCTGAGACTAGAAAAAAGCCAATGAAGTGAACAGGGAGAGCATTCCAGGGATGGAGGACAGCCAGTGAAAATGCCTAGAGCTGAGAGTTAGAGTTACTTGCTGAAGGACTAATAAGGAGGCCAGTGTCAATGAATCAAAGAGCACGTGGCACTATATAATGTATACGAAGACTGGAAAGGCAGGAGGAAAAGGGTGTGGAGCCCTGGGTTATGAAGGGCTTTGTACACCAGAGGATCTTATATTTAATCCTAAAGATGATATGGATCCACCAGAATTTCTTGGGGAATAGTGGTAACATGGTCAGACTTGTGCTTTAGGAAAATATCACTGTGAATGGAGGATGTACTGGAATGAGGAGACACTTATGGCAGGCAAACCAAACAGCTGGCTACTGCTGTTTCCAAGCATGGGATGATAAAAGCCTGCACCAGAGCAGTAGCTGTATCAGAGATCAAAAGATGTTGCAAAAGTGAAATCAACAGTCCTTGGCAACAGTCATAATACTTTCAAAAGGTCAAAGTCAAATATATATATATATATATATATATATATATATATGGGGGGGGGGAGATAGTGTGAAGTCTGGGATGATACCTGGGGGCTTCAAGTCTGAAAGACTATAAGGATAGTTATGCCTTCAATAGTAATAGGGTCAAAAAGTGCTCCCATACTGAAAAGCAGGAAAGGGGATAAAAAGGAAAAGATATATAACCCTAATTACCACCATTTCCTTCAAAAGCTGAATGAATATAAATGTTTTCACAACAAAGAGGCCCAAAGAGTCCAAAACCTATCAACAAGCAAATATCTGATCTCTAAAAGTATAAAGAGATGGAAGTCAAGGGCAACACAATTTTAGAATAAAAGTTAATCTGCAACACACTCTGTAGGGTATGAAAGTAAAAAAAATTAAGAGTGGTAGATATTGTGGTATAAAACAAAAAAAAGCAGTGAAACGTAATATAAATATAACCAAAGGCTCAAATAATTTACATGATTCCAAGTGCACTCATAAAAAAGCAAAATAAAATGTTTGTCAATATTCCTATAGGAGTCTATTTTCATACACCCATGACGTAGGAATGACCACATTTGAACAAGGAGACGTGGAGTGGAAATGACACTTTGGAAAGGGAAATCAAGAAGAGCATCTGGACCAGATCAAACTGCAAATTAATGATGTCTATGCTGAAGTAAAACTATCTCTTTTTATTAATATTATAAAATTAGAGGAAAACAGCATGTGACTGAAGTACCATATTTCACCATTATCCTAAATAAATATACACCTTTGAGTTTTTAACTAAGATATAAAAAGATCTAGGACAATTTCAATCATAATCACAAATAGCTTTGTGAAGGTACTCATGGGGAAGGTTGTTTTTTGTTTTTTCACAAACTGTGAAACTGTTTTCATAGACTATTGAAGCCCCTCTATCACTAGATCTATCTAAATCCATTAAGATAACATTATACTATATATCCTATTCAGTACCTCCCATCCTTTTCAAACAGACCATTACCTTGATTAAGTTGAGTATGTGTTGAAAAAACTACTTACGGAATCTTTATATGTCCCTCCTCTTAGCACCAAAAATACACGAAAAGTATAAAATTATTTACAAATTAAAAGCAAAAATTAGAAAGAAAATCACTAACTAGAAATAATAATTTGAAACAAATTCTCCCTGATAAAGGTCTGATACCTAAGACATAAAAGGAATCCACAAACACACAAAGAACTATTCTCCAATAGATAAATGGCCAATGGATATGAACAGGTAGCTTTCAAAAGAATTTCATACTATCAACACTTATTTTTTTAAATGCTCCAAAGAACTAATAATAAGACAAAATATAAAAGAAAGCAACCCTGAGGTCCCACCCCCACTGTAAATCATATTTGTACAGATAACAAAAGGGAAAAAAATGACTGGAGTTCTGGCAAGCCAGGTGGAGCTGTGCACTGTTTCAACCATTCTTGAAGTAATTTATTTGTTCCCCCCAAACATTAAACTGTTGCATGTCATTTGAACAACAGAAATCACATTAGGCATTGTAAGGGTTATGGGATTTAAAGATCTTCCATGCCCCATTGGACTTGCTGACGTAGCAGGAAGGGGTGGGGCAAAAGGAAGCAGAAGCCAGGCTAGAGTTCCTGCAGTGACTAGCAGTGGCTGCAGCAGCGGCGGCAGTGGTAGGGGTAGTGCCGAGGTGGAGGTGGAGGCCCGAACTTCTTTTTGAGTCAGCCAGAATTTCTGCTAAGGACTCCTGTTGAGGACTGCCAGGGGCCAGAGCTGCTAGGAGCATGCTTCCTGAAAGCTGAGTAGTTGCTGTGAGTGGGGAGAGGAAGACCTTTGCCTGAGGTAGCCTGTTCTGTTTTAAAGGTTTGAGAATGTGGGTGCTTTCTACTTTATCTACCTGTGCCAATTTCTTAACTACTCTGATGGCTTTGACTTTCTTGTTTTGGGGCTCAGTCATTTGGTATTTTTGATAAATGTTCTAGCTTTATCCCCCATATAGAGAGCCTGGTATATTTTGTAATTAATAACCACATCAGTATATTTATAACTGCCGTAGGCATTGTGAATATTGCATTGCTGATACAGGCATGTACCTCCAAAAGGTCAAAGACAAAGAGAAAATATGTACACAAATATTTATAACAGCATTTTTTTGTTGTTGTGGCCTTGCTAAGCTTTGTCTCCCCAGGAACAAAGATTGCTGAGAACTTGCCTCATGTCAAGATAAAGAAAAGACCTCCATTTGGGTATTAAATGCTGTGCTTAAGCTTGTTGTAACTCTGGGGTAGATTCAATTGTGATCCAAGGGTGGGGAACTTTTGACCTTTTTGTGCTCTGTGATTGAACAAATGAATGTACTTTACTTATGATTGGAAACTAATCTCCATTTGACAACAGGGGCTTTGTGATGGACTAAATGAAGGTACAGCCTAGGGGTGGAATATTATTTAGAAGAGGGACTTTGTGACTGATTAAATGAATGTAACGTCCAGGGGTAGGGTAGTACTTGGAGATTATTGAATCACACTTAGTAAATGCTGTATTTTGAATGATGTCATATTTTGATCTCTGTTCTTAATTTTTCACTGAATAAAATGGAGAGCACCTATGCTGGTATTTTGAACCTTGGGAAGTTGCCTTTGCTTGGCATTACAAATGGTTATAACATTTCAGTGCTCCACTAAAAATGCATCAGCGTGTTTATCTTTCCACAACCTCTCCAATATTGAATTTTGCCATTTTTTGTCATCTTCAGCAGCTTGAATGTTGTAATATAAAATTTCAGGATTGTTTTGAATCATGTTTCTCTTATTATTAGTGATTTGGAGAAATATTCATGTCGATGTGAATACTTTGCAATTCTTTTAAGAACAGTCTATTCACATCCTTTTGACTACTTCTGTACTGGGGAACGGCTATAGATCATATGTGTATGTGTATACACACACATACGTATATGTATACATATACATTGTTTATACATCTTGGATATCAAATCCTTATTAGGAATTTGATACGAAGATTTCCTTTCCCATTAGATCACTTCCCTTATTATCACAAAATAATTTTGTTGTGCAGAAGCTTTTAAGCTTCATATCATCAAAGTAACAATTTGTTATTTTGTTTGCCTCTATCTGTTGTTTGATTATTGTATCTTCTACCCATAGCTGAAAGATCTCCTTGCTTCCTTTTATTTTTTATAGTATGATCATTAAGGCCATTTAGCATGCATCACTGATATGCTGTAAAGTATTGGTCTAATCCTAATTTGTCAGATTGCTTTCCAGTTTTTATCAAATAAGGAGTTTTTCCCCCTAAGTAATGTATACTTCCCACTTAATCAAACACTAGGCTACTGAATTCCATTGCTTCTGATTCTCCCTTATCCAATCTATTCCACTGATCTCTTCTTTAAACCAATACTAGATATTAAAACATAGTCCAAGTTCTAGAAATGCCTTTTCTCCTTTATTCCTACTTGTTTACATAATTTCTCTTGATATACTGGTTTTTTTAATAAGTTATTATTTTACCAAGTTCTATAAAGTATCCCTTGGTAATCTGATTGGTAACATTGAAAGTAAAACTTTGAAAGTACTGTCATTTTTATTATATTGGCAGGGCTTAGGAAGAAGCACCTTGCTCATTTGCTATTTTACTGATTTGATTTTCTGCTCTCTTAATTAAGTTTGTCAACTTTATTAGTCTTTTTAAAGAACCAGCTTCTGATTCTATCACATTTCTATGGAGTTTTTAAATTTTTCTTATCAATTTCTCCTTTTTTATGTCTCTTCTTTTGTACTTATATGTTTGTTTATTGGCTTTCTAATTTTTATAAATGCATATTCAGTTAACTCTCATTTTCTGTTTTGTTAATGTAATGTTTGTAGAGATATAATTCCCTCCTCTCTTCCCCCAAGGGCTGCTTTAGCTGCATCTCAGAAATTTTGTCAGATTGTTACATTATTTTTCCCCATAATTATTATTTCCATGGTTCATTCCCTGATTCACTTATTATTTAGGATTTCCTTGTTAAATCTGCATTTAGGGTTGTGCTTTGTTTGTGGACCTTGAACCAATGATTATTTTCTTGCATTGTGATCTATAAGGGATATGTTAACAATTTCTACCTAAATATTTTTACATTTGTTTGCAATATCTCTATGCACTTTATATACATATATATATATATATATATATATATATACCTACATATATACACATACACACAGTCAATTTTTGTGAAGATTGCATATGGTGCTGAGAAATACTTATATTCTTCTGCTGTCATATTTAGAAGATGCCATAAGTCTTTTAACTCTAGTTTCTACAACAATTTGTTCACTTTCACATTTTTCCCTTTGGTTTATCTTTCTGTTAGTTATCCAAAACTGAGAAAAGGATATGGAAGTCTCCTGTCACTACTGTGTTACTATGTCTTTTTGTAGTTCAGATGCTTCCTTTATGAATTTAGATGATAAGGCATATGAAGTGTATAAATTTATTACTGGTATGGGTTTGTTGTCTGTGGCTCTTTTCAATATAATATAGTTTCTTTACCCATTTTCATTTTTTGAATGTCTGTTTTTGTTTTGTCAACATGAATCCCAATTCCTGCTTTTTTTTGGATTCACTTGGAACATTGTAAAAAAATTTTTCCATGTCCTCAGTTTTATTTTGTGTGTCTATTTTTCAAATGTGCTTCTTATAAGCAAGAGATTACAGGATTTTGTTTTCTTATAAAATCAGTTTAGTATAATGCCTGGCATACAGTTGGCATTTAATATGTATTAATTGATTCTCTATGGGATTGTTTAATCCATTCACATTTAAAGTTTTTTTTTCATATTTAAAGTTATGAGTTAAGGTTTTCCTCAATTTTTCTCTAATATTGGTTGGCTTTTTTCAAGTTATGATTGTTTTCCCTCTTCTGCTGTATACACAGTACTATGTTTCTTCAGTTACTTTAGCTTATACTTTTTTAAGACAGCCCTATTCCCAAAGGCCCTCTTCCCCTCATGCATGATCTCTTCCTCTTATTAGTTGCCTCTTTCCCTTTGGGGTTTTAGTTCCCTTTTCCTCCCTACTTTTATTTGGTTATTTAATTATTCTCATCTTTTTCTGCTCCCAATCAAGTAAATTTCCCCTTCCTTTCCTACCCTTCAACTAGTCCTGTTCATTAGTTTTTCTTTTTAATTTCATTTTTTGCTTGCCAAGGATTCCCCTTCACTATGCCTCACTCCAAGAACAAAATCAAGTACTACAGGTGTCAGAAAAGATCCTGCTCCACCTCTCACTTATCCCTGAATACGCAGCCTACCATTGAGCTAAACCCTTCCCCTGGTTACCTTCTTTACTCCATTTGCCTCTAATTCTCTTCCCTAGGGCCACAGCCTTGCACTCTACCAGGTGCCAGGCACCCCCAGGATATCCAACTCCCTCCCTTCCAAGGGAAGACAAGCACCAAATCCTCCAGACCACACCTAATACAACATTCACAGTACCTCTGTCTTCACCCATGGGAGCCTTCAACAATGGAGTCCCTCTCATTACTAAAGCATGGCCTCTATTCTTTCTTTCTTCTTTTTCAATCTTTCTTCTCACCTCCTCACCCACTTCCCTAAAGGTTCTTTTCTGGCTGAGATCACCAGGACCACCTCTGGAGCTTCCTCTTTGCCAAAAGCAGAGCAGTTAATGACTTCTTGACTTTCATGGATGATAATTTCATCACTCAAGAGATGAAGAAACAAGGGGAAATTCTGTCCTGAATCTGATCTCATTAACAAGGCTGGTTGCTGTGGTGAAAATGATGGAGACCCTGTGGAGGAAACTGATCACTTCCTCCTAGAGTGTGTAAAATAGAAAACAGAAAAGAATAAATCTGAGCATAGTCTGACATGTACCTTAGATTTTAAAGAATTAAGAGAGTGAAGTAAAATACTTCAAGGTAAGTCAACCTAGAAAGGATGACATTCTCAAAAACGAAATTCTGATGACGCAAAAAAGATGACAATTCTAATGAGAAAGATAAATGGAGTTTGTCTAAAAAGATCAATATGGATACACAGAAGACTCAGATTTTTAAATTTTTTTCATTTAGATTTTAAAGAAATTAACTTAGATTTTTAAAAGATGAGGTAAGGGCAAATGAATATTAGAATCCCATAAAAAAAGAGCATGAGGAATACTAAGGCTCAAAATGAGCTGAAGTTAATGACGAAAGGTAGAGAAACACACAATAACAACAACAAATACTCTTGGCATGTCCCAGGGATATATTCTTGGCCCTGTACTGTTCATTTTTATCAATGACCTGAACAATGGCATAGATGAAGTGCCCAAGACCTTAGAGTAGGAATAGTGCCAAGTCAGGTTCCAATTGTAGTAAGGTAGCATGGCCAAAAGAGCAGAGCACACTGCTTCTATTTACAACAAATGAAGAGGAAATGAAGTAAATTATTTAAAACCCTTTTGCCCAATTATATGCCAACAAAACCGATGAATATTTACAAAGATATAAAAATACCTACAAAAGAGAAGAGGAAATATCAGAAAAAGAACCTGAAGTAATAAAGGAAGCCCCAAAGGAAAAAAAAAAACAGGATCAGATGGACTTGCAAGCAAATTCTAAACATAAATAATTCTAAAACATAACAATTAATTCCAACATTAAATAGATAACCTGGGGAGGAGGGAGGGAAAGAGATTCGACCAAATCCCATCTATAATACAAATACAATCTTGATACCAAAACTAGGGAGTAGAAAAATAAAACAATAGATCAATGTCAAATAATTATCAATACAAAAATATTGAATAAGCACTAGCAAAGAAGCTACAACAAAACATTTTTAAAAGTCACGTACTATGACCAGGTTGGATTTATACTGGGAACGCAATATTCATTCAAAATTAGTAAAGCTATCAGGCAGCTAGGTGGCCCAGTGGAAAAAGCACTAGGCTTGGAATCCAGAAGACTCATCGTCAGGAGTTCAAAACTGGCCTCACTTTCTTCATCTGTAAAATGATCTGTAGAAGGAAATGCCAAACCACTCCAGTATCTTTGCCAAGAAAACCCCCAAAATGGGGTCACAATGAATCAGACATGAGGGAAATGATCAAAAACAAAAGTAAAACTAGCAATATAACAGGCCATAATAATAACCAAATTAGCAAAATGACAAGAAGATTATATCAATACATTCAGGAAAAAAAGCTGACAACATATATTTGTTTAAAAAAAAAAAGGAATAACCTGGCCTTTACTCAATATAATAGTGTCTTTCTAAAACCAAAAGCCAATATATCATATGTAATGGGGTGAAGCTAGATGCCTTTTCCAATGAGAACAGAAATAATGCAAAGACGTCCATTATCCTCACCATTATTTGATATAGTGGTAGAAATGTTATTATAGGGGCGGCCAGGTAGCACAGCGAGAAAGAGCACCAGCTCCAGTGTTGAGAAGACCTGGAGATCGAATCCCGGGCTCAGACACTTAGCACCCACCCAGAAACACCTGGCCATGTAACCTTGAGCAAGTTACTTAACCCCAACTGCTTAGGGGAGGCCGGGTGGCTCAGCGAGTAAGAGCACCGGCTCCAGTGTTGGGATGACCTGGATCAAATCCGGGCTCAGATACTCAGCACCACACCCAGAAATAACTGGCCGTGTAACCTTGAGCAAGTTACTTAACCCTGATTGCTTTAAAAAAAAAATGTTATTATAGTGATAAGAAAAAGTAATCAAGGAAATAAACATTGGCAGAGGAAATAAAATTACTGCTTTTTTGTATACAACATGATAGCTTATTTAAAGAACCCTAGAAATTCAAATATCAATATCAATAATAACTACAGGTAAGTAGCAGGATAGAAAATGAACTCATGGCAGAGCCAAGATGGTGGCATAGAAACAGGAAAATTCTGTGAGCTCCCCCCAGAACCACCTCAAAAAATTATAAAATCTAACTCTATAAACAAATTTTAAAGCTACAGAACCCACAAACTGACAGAGAGAAACAAATCTCCCACTGAAGGCAGCCTGGCAGGCCTACAGTAAGGGTTCACCTCAACAAGCTGGGAGCCGAGCCCAGCCTTATGTGGACTCAATTTTAGCCTCTGGGCAGCCCCAATTAGCAGCAGCCAGAGCAGACTTCAGGAGAGTGAAGCACCAGCAGCTGTGGCAGTTTCCAGACTTATCAACACATAAACTCCAAAGAGCAAGTAAAAGGTCAGTGTGGAACTCTGTTGGAAATGAGGGGGTACTGAAGAGTATGATCTGGCCTGGCCTGGCCCCTGCCCCCGGGGCAAGAAGCAGTGGAGGCAGGGGCACCATTTGGCTGATTCCAGAGCTCCTGGCCTGCAGATAGTAGGGGAACCAAGCAACCATTCAGAAGGTAATTGCTCTTGCTTTAAACTGCTTGGATCTGGATCACTGTCTAGGGTGGAGGTCCTGGGGCATGTGGCTAGTGGTCTAGAGCTTGTGGGGGCTTCAGAGAGGGCACCCAACTAATAGCTCTGGCAGCTGCAAAAACCCCAGTGATTTGGGACAAAGCTCTCCTCTCTGGAAGCAGAGTTCTACCATGACAAAGAGCTCAAAAGTTAAGTAATTGAGTGGCAACATGAGCAGAGGAAGCAAACCTAGCAATCAAACCTTAGATTTCTTTTTTGGGGACAAAAAGGATCAAAGCATGGAATGGGAGTAAGACAACAAAGTCAGAATTCCTGCATCAAAAGCTTCCAAGAAAAATGGTTACAGGCCATGGAGGAGCTCAAGGATTTGTAAGAGAAATGGAGGAAAAATTGGGAAGAGAAATGAGAATGATGCAAGAAAATCATGAAAAGGGAGTCAACAACCTGACTGAAGAAAATAACACCTTAAAAAACAGACTAACTCAGGTGGCGGCTGGGTGGCACAGTGAATAGAGCACCGACCCTGGAGTCAGGAGGACCTGAATTCAAATCCGGCCTCAGACACTTGACACACTTACTAGCTGTATGACTTTGGGCAAGTCACTTAATGCCAATTGCCCTCCAAAAAAGAAAAAAAAATAGACTAACTCAAATGGCAAAAGAGGCCCAAAAAAAGCCAATTAAAAAGCCTAATTTGCCAGATGGAAAAGGAATTTCAAAAGCTCACTGATGAGAATTATTCCTTCAGAATTAGATTGGAGCAAATGGAAACTAATGACTTTATGAGAAATCAAGATACTATTAAATAGATCCAAAAAAATGAAAAAAAAATAGAAGGCAATATGAAATCTCTCACTGGAAAAAACACTGACCTGGAAAATAGATCTAGGAGAGATCATTTTAAAATTAGTGGACTACCTGGAAAGCCATATCAAAAAAAAAAAAAAAACCTAGAAATCATCCTTCAGGAAATCCTCAAGGAAATTCGCCCTGATGTTTTAGAACCAGAGGGCAAAATAGAAATTGAAAGAATTCACTGATTACCTCTTTAAAAAGATCCCAAAAAGAAAACTCCTAGGAATATTACAGCCAAATTCCAGAGTTCCCAAGTCAAGAAGAAAATATTACAAGCAGCCAAGAACAAACAATTTGAATATTGTGGAAACACAATCAGGATAACACAAGATCTAATGGCTTCTACATTAAGGGATTTGAAGGGCTTGGAATACTGACCTTCCAGAGGTCAACAGGAGCTAGGTTTAAAGGAAAAATCACCCAGCCAGGAAAACTGAGTATGTTTCAGGGGAAAATATGGTCATTCAATGGAACAGAGGACTTTCAAGCATTCTTGGTGAAAAAACCAGATTTGAATAGAAAATTTGACTTTCAAATACAAGAAGCAAGAGAAGCATGAGAAAGTAAACAGGGAAAAGAAATCATAAGGAACTTATCAAAGTTGAACTACTTATATTCCTACATGGAAAAACGATAATTGTAACTTATGAAACTTTTCTCAATTTGAGAATAGTTGAAGGGAATAGAAAAAAAATAATATATATATATATATGTATACACACATATACATACATATATGTCTATATAGGAGGGTATACTGGCATATGAATACATATGTGAGTGTGTGTGTATGTGTACATGTATACATAGAGGGCACAGGATCAGTTGAATGGGGTGGGATGATATCTAAAAAATAAAATTAAGAGGTGAGGGAGGAATATAAAGAGAGGAGATAGGGAGAGACAGAATAGGGTAAATTATCACATATAAAAGAGGCAAGAGAAAACTGTTATAACGGAGGGGAAGAACAGGAAGGCAAAAGGGAATGGATCAACCTTACTCTCACTGAATTTGGCTTAAGGAAGAACATACACACTAAATTGGGTATCTTACCCTACAGGAAAGTAGGGGGAAAGGGATAAGAGGGGGATGAAAGATGGGAGGGCAGATGGGGGGAAGGGTAGTTAGAAGCACGCACTTTTAAAAATGGACAGGGTCAAAGTAGAAAATAGAACAAGTGGTGGGCAGGATCGGATGGAAAGAAATATAGTCAGTCTTTCACAATATATCCACTATGGAAATGTTTTGCGTAACTACACATGTACAACCTATATTGAATTCTTATCTTCCCATTAAAGATGGGTGACGAGGGAAGAAGGGAAAGAATCTGGAATTCAAAGTTTTAAAATAAAATGTTTAAAAAAATTATTATTATATGCAACTAGGATATGAGATATACAGGCACTGGGGTATGGAGATCCATCTTGCCCTATTGGAAAAGTCGGAGGGGGAATGGGGGAGAATGTAGGAAACAGCAGATTCAGGGAGGGGGTATTCAGTGGGATACCTGTTTTGGGGTGATAAAGATGGGGAGAAAATTTGTAACTCAAAATCTTGTGGAAATGAATGTTGTAAACTAAAAATAAATACAAAAAAAGAAAATGAACCCATATAATCATTACCTGTCATGAATATTAGCAACAAAACTTGGCAGGAAGAGGTAGAAAGAGAAATTCAATTCAAAATAACTACAGAATGGATTAAACATCTTAAATTTTGCCTACCAAGACAAACATGGATATTAAATGAATACAATCACAAAACACTCTCTACAGAAATAAGGCAGACCTAAATAAGTAGAAAGAAATTAACTGCCCATTGTTGGACCATACCAATAAAAAAAAATAATATTACCTAAATTTATTTATTCAATGTCCCACTAGTCAAATGACCAAAGGATAATTTTATAAAAGTAGCAAAAAAATAATAACACTACCTAGAGGATCAAAAAGATAAATAATCTCAAGAAAATAGTTTTAAAAGTAGGAAAGAACAGGAATCTATTACTGCCAGACCTCAAACTACACTAAGAAACAAAATGAGAGTTAAGTATGTGTGCATGTGTGTGTGTGCACCTGCACATGTGTATAAAATATAAGAAACAAAACCATAGGTCTATGTACTTATATGCTAGTAAAAGAAAAATGGAAAAGTTGATCAGTGGAAGAAATTAGATATACAAATGAACATTAGTAGCATAGTGTTCAACAAACCCAAACCAACCTACCACTGGGGAAAGGATTCACGATTTGCTAAACTTGCTGGGAAAACTGGAAAGCAATCTGATGTAGGCTTAGGACAACACTCTATGTCATATGCCACAATGAGCCCCAAATAAACATATGAACTAGATATAAAAGTTCACATAAGCAAATTAGATGAGCAGGAAAGGACATAGGTTCATAATTATGAATAAGAGTTATTAAACAAGAGATAGAGGATTATGGGAAATAAAATGCAAACTTTTAGGTTCCATAAAACTGAAAAGCTTCTGCATAAATGAAATCACCCCAGGGATAATTAGAAAGAAAAGTTTCTTATACCAAAAACAAAAATCTCTCAACTATATTTATTTAATAAAAGTCTGCTACCCAAGATATAAAGGAAACTGACTTCTGGGCAATATGGTTGCCAGAACTGAGGAAGACCATCCAGCTCCCACATACTTACTCCAAGAAAAACTTGAAATTCGCAGCAGACTAAATAATGATCAGGAAATTAAATGAGAAGGGGCGGCCAGGTAGCACAGCAAGTAAGAGCACCAGCTCCAGTGTCAGGATGACCTGGGGATCTAATCCAGGCTCAGACACTTAGCATCCACCCAGAAACACCTTGGCCATGTAACCTTGAGCAAGTTACTTAACCCCAATTGCTTAGGGGCGGCCAGGTGGCTCAGCAAGTAAGCTTAAAAAAAAAAATCAAATGAGAAACTACAGTAAGTGATTTCTACACCAGAGCTTCACAAAAAGGCAGAACCTCAAAGGCAACAGGAAAGGTGGCCACCAAAGCTAGAATCTGCTTGGGCAAACAAGCCCAGTCACAACCATGGATGAGTCAAAGACACTTGTAGCCTGCAAGTCTCTGTGCTGGGAAGAAACAAGAATTTAGGGCCCACGGAGAAAGACACAGAAAAGTCAAAAAGCCCAAGAGTGAGAACCTTAGAAACCCTAGAGATCAAAAGCAACGAGGGCTTTATGGCAACATGTCTTGGTAGATATCAAGGGGCTCTAAGGTCTTGAGCACTACGATGACAGAAAGCCCTGAAGACCCAAAATCTTGAGCTTCAAAGATCGCAGAAGGCAGAGGCCATTTTAAGTACCCAGGGGACCCAGGAAAGGACCATGAATAGATGACTACCCTACCCAAAAGTGTAGCAAGGGTCAAAACCTGGCCCTGGCACAAAGCCCCAATTCATGAACTATAGAAATCAAAGAAAATGTGAACCAGTATAAAAAACTACTGTAGTTCCAGGGACCCTCCAAAAAGCAGAGAGCAATTCCGTAACAAATGTAAGCAGAAACTCAAAGAAAAAAAAAATGCATTTTTCCACAAGGACTATATGAATGCCTAAAAGAAATAAAGCAAGATGTTTAAAATGTAATAAGATCTATAGAAAAAAATTAGAATAGCTAAGAAGCTAAGGTAGTAAACATTAATCAAGTAACAGACTTCCCACAAACCAGAACAGACCAAACAGACATCAATGACTTCATAAGACAACAACAAAAAAAATTAGAACAAAATCAAGAGTGGAAAAAATAGGAGAAAATGTAAGATATCTGATACTAAAAACTGCTGGCCTGAAAACACAGATAAAGTGAAAAGCATTTAAGAATCACTATATTCAATAACTCTGAATGAGTTTAAAACTGATCAATTCAAAAATAAATCACAAGTTCATAAGACAGAAGATGAAAGGCACTAGGCAACTTTGGTAAGAGAGGTAATGCCCTTAAAATGCAGATTGAGACATATTTTTGGATATGACCAGTGTGGAGATTGCTTTGTTGGAGTATTAACATTTGGGGGGGGATTTAATTTTTTGTTCATTTTTATTGAATGAATGAAGCATTTATTAAATACTTATGTGCAAAAACAGTAGGGATACAAATAGAAAAGACTGTCCCTGCTCTTGTCAAAAAACTCATAGTGAGGGAGATACCTTAAAAGGAAGGTTGCAGCTGCAAGTTAGATGGAAAAGTCTCTGATCCCAGAATTCAGTGACAAAACATATTTCTGTGTCTTCAATGTCATTTCTTTGAAAAAAAAATGGTATCAGTTCTTGATGAACCATTTGACATTGCCAAAGAATTTGGTGACATTAACTTTCTTTTCTAAAGAACTTGTGGTTGTAGCATCTGCAGCAACAATTGCCAGGCTACATCTCCATGGGATTTGTTTCCCAGGATGATGGCTAAAGGTCCTGGACTGGAAAAATCGCTATTCCAAAACCAAAAACTCTTGGGTAAAGGATTCTGGGCTGTCTCCACTAGGGTCTGAGGTGAGATGTTGGGTTAAAGTGGTGGTGGTAAGGGGTGGTTCAATTTGGCTGGAACATACTACTTTCTGTCTCTCCTTCAGGGTACTTTGCTGCTTCAGCTAGGCTGATTCGCCTGCTCTTTGTGTGGTAGCTGATAAGAATAGCTGGCCCTTTCTCCATAGGAGTTGGTTCCCCAGAAGACACTATAAGGGTTGAGCCAGAAGCAGAATCAGTCATCTGGAAGGTGCTGCTCAGGGTTCCTATGCCCAATCTGTCTGTTGGTAGCAGTGGTTAAGGGTTGTTGCTGGTGGTGATGAGAAAGGCAGGTCTGTTTCTCCACAATGTTTTCTTCCCTTGATGGCTGTCAGGACTGGAAGGCTGTCAGGATAGAAACAGGTCTGATAGTTTATGAGACACCATAATTCCCAAGGTTCTTAAGCTCAGGCAAGGCCCTCAGTTGTCTCCATCTGGGACTGAGGGAAAATGGTGGTAGTGGTCTGGGCACATGTTGCCTTTTTGTCTCTCAGTGAGGGTGCCCTTCTGTTTCAAAAAGGCTGGCTTGACTTTCCTGTTATTGTTTAACTGGTTAGGGCAGTGGGAGGGAAAGATAATGCTTGAAAAAAGAAGGATGAATCATTAGACTCTGTGAAAAACCATGATTTTTTTTTTAAGGTCTAAATACTCAAACCTATACTTCAAGAAATCATAAATGAAATTGCCCAGATCTATTATACAGTAAAAATAGAATCCATCAATCAATCACCTTCTAAAACTTCAGAAGGAAAATTCTCAGGAATGTCATAGCTAAAATCCACAGCTACCACAAAGATACTGCAAACATACTTATACTGAGAAAGAAACAGATTGTGTATAAAGCAACCATAGCAAGGATCACAGAAGACCTGATAGCTACTACTAAAAACAAGAGGAGATCTTGGAATACGGTATAATGGAATACAAGATAGGAAAAAGCTACAGACTTACAACCAAGGATAATTTACTCTAAAAAGCTGAATATAAAACTATAGTGGAAAAGTGGAGTTTGATGGAATTGAGAACTTTCAAGTATTTCTGATGTCAAGTAAGGGAAATGAAAAAAGGGAAGAGAAGAGGAAGGAAAAGAGAAAAGGAACACCTTTTAAAAAAATAAGAACAGAAGGAAAATCATAAGGAAGCACAAACAAGACAGCTTTGAAAGCTATAGCTTGAACTTACCTTATCAGTAACATATCAGTAAAAAAGAAAAGCAGGGTATACATAATAAGAATCTGCAGCTACAGGTACAATCTTTTTCATGAAAATAGAAATAAATGCTTATTTACTTGGTGTTAAATTCAGAATAAAATATTTTTAAAAAGATACATGTTCTTTTGCTTCAGTCAATACTTTTAGATGACAACTGTGAACTCACAGCATTTTGACCTGTCCTTTCACTTTTAATCATCAAACTATACTTAATATCACATTGGATATTAAGCATAAATTAGACCAACAGGTCATTTTTCTAATGATAATCATAATTATAGTACACAGTTTCAGGTTTGCAATGAGCTTTAAGTAAGGCAAATTCTCAGACCACTGATGTGTGTTATCTCCATCACTTGGATAAATGTCTTAGCCTTTTGTGATGACTCATGGTACAAGGTTTTACAGTATTTCATCTCCACTTGAGAATTTTGGAATTCCAGAATAAATATGCATTTTCAGTATACATCAATAAAAATTCCTTTAAAGAAGACAAGACTAAAAAGTTCACTGAAAGCAAAAAAAAAAAATCCCCAAAAGATATGAGGAGTTTGATGTTTTACACTCTAAGGCTTCTCAATCCTCCAGGGTCATCAGAACTTCTTCTAAATTTTGGATATATTAAATTAAAAGGTAAGTTTTATCAGTAAATGTTATCTTTTTTCCTCATCTTCAGTACTTTGAATTTTGCAAATTCAAATTTTGCCCAAAAAATGACAAAATTTTTGTGTGTTTTTTTCCCTCATAGCAACAATTAACAATTGCTCTTTTAATGGTCTTCTCACTACTCTGCCAAACTTAAGATGGAGAAATAACTAAGTGCTAGATGTCTCCCAAGTTCTTTGCTTACTGTCTGGATGTTAATTATGCTTTCTTTCAAATGAAATTTGTCAGCTCTTAGTTTTTCGTTTTCATCCATACTTCTTTGGACTTTGGTGAGATTGATCCTTCAAATGCATAACTTCTCCATGCCAATGGCAGCTACATCTAACAGTTATTGAAGAGTGCTCTTTAGAAACTACAAGTTTTGTGCATTTCCACAAGAAATATCCAGTCAGAAAATGATCAGAATTAAAAACATAACAAAAAGAACAATGTAACAGATATGCATGGCAGGAAATTCAGCAGTCAAGTGATAGAGAACTAACTAAATAGAGAAAAGAGCTCTGATTAGTTTAATCTTGTTGAGGCCAGACTTTCTGAGTCAACAATGTCAGCAAAAGTAAACGCATATATCCATTTCTGTCACAAAATGAAACCCTATCAAGTGTTGCTTGTCCTAAGTAATTTTCACACCAATCTATACATACATATAAAAATTGAAATTTACATTTCGTTTTACGTGTATTATCTTGTTTGAGCCTCAAAATAAACCCCAAAAGTAGAAGTTACAGGTATTATCTTACCCATTTTAAAGGAAGATGAGGCTCAAATAGGTGATTTAGGTCATGTACTTAAGAAGTGTCACAGCTGAGATCTGAATCTAGTTCTTCCTGACTCCAATACATTACTCTATCCCTTATCCAGCAAGTCTCTCTGGACTAAGCGATAATATTCTTTTGAAATATGAAACTTATCTACAATCAAAAATCTAAGAATTGGGAACTTCTACATATTCTTATTTATAAAGAAATATTATTGAATTCCATGATCCACCTTCTATGTGCAAGTAAGCACATAATTTTCACTTAGCTTATTTCTCAAACAACCAAAAGCCTGAGAACCCTATAAAGCTACGGTTGACATATCCTATCAAAATCACATCCTTACATTTATAACACGAAACACCTGCAACAACCATTATTCAACTTAAAATTCACAAACCCAACAGTGACTAAACATAGTTTTCCCCAAGCAGAAAAAAAAAGTTCTTACTTCTTAACAGTATTTATTTTCATTTATATAGAATTGATTTCAATGATTTGGTGAAGCCCCAATTCAACAGCCATTCCCAACCAAGTATACTATCTAACAAGTTTATGCAAATATTTTAAAAAGATGAATTATAAAGCGCAAAAATGGAGGCGTTTACATTTAAATGGAATGGCATTCATTAAGAGGTTACAATGTGTCAAGCACTATGTAAATATACAAATACCAATTGTTAGATGCAAAATTTGTAACATTTCTGAAAGCTCGGAACAATGAATTAACAGCTTTCACAAGAGAGAAACTTTGTACAAATTCAGCCTAGAGTTACCCAGCTGTTACCTCTGGTATTTTTATAAACTTTGTAGGACAAACCGGTCTCCCCGGCTCTCGAAGAAATAAATCTCTTCCTTATTATTTTCTCCCTCACCCCCACAGCTCTTGCCCAAAACTAAATTCCCAGAACTTAAGGCGATCATTCGAAGGGCAGAAAAGTTCCCCTCGCTCCTTCTGCCCACTTCGTCTCCGGCAGACGCCACAGAAACTGACAAGGGAAGCGAGTCTCCAGGGGGCCGGAGAAACTCCGAAAGGGGGAAAAAAAAAGTGAGGCACGGGCTGGGACACCGCCTCTGAGGAGTGTGGAAGTGGGGGGTGGGCTCACACTCCGTCCAGGGTCACCCTAAGCCTCCTCCTCCATCCGCATCTCCTCCCTCTCACCTGCGCCCCCTCCCCGCCCCTCTCCACGCGCTCCTCGAAAGCTTTCCCCCGCCCCCACCGAGTTCCCCACCCGCCAATCACACCCCCTCCGAGCCCACCAACGGAGACTCGCAGAGGGGACAAAGGACACCCCCCCCCCCCCGCCCTCCCGTTAACACTCACACTCGCACACACTCAGGCTCACACGAAGGCGTACGCGCGTTTCATGGAACTCCGGATCCCCGGACCCTGCCCGGGAGGTGGAACGTCCCAACCTTGGGCACGGCCGACAACCTCATCCTTCGGCTCCCCGGGACGGGGAATGGCGGCGTCCGGCTCTGAAGGGGGGGGGGGGGACGCGGGTCGGGGAATGGCGGCGGCCGGGGGGGGGGGGGGGGGGGGGGGCGCTCGCTCCAAAGTCCCCATTCAGAGGCGGGGCTGGGGGAGGGGGGTCCGGGCAGGTCTGGGTGGGAGGGAAGAGGCCAACCAAGTTACCTCGGGACGGTCCCGTCGGCGGAGGAGGCAGGCGGGGAGGTCTTCAGGCCGCGGGCGGCAGCGAGTGCTACTGCAGTCTCCTCCGCCCCATTGTTCCCCTTCCCAGTGGATCCCCGGCGGAGCGGCTGTGGCAGGGAGCGAGCCCGGGAACCAGGAAGTTCCCCGGCGCGACACCTCCTGCGGCCGCTATGGAAACGGCGCTTCCCCCCACCTCGGCCTCCCTCCTCCCCGCCCCCGGGCCCCACCCCCCCCCCCCCCCCAGCCCGGTGACCCCGCCCCCTTACCCGGCCCCGGGCCCGGCCCCGCCCCTGCCCTGCCGGCCGCTACTAACCGCCGTCGTAGGCGCCGCGGCCGCAGCCGTCGCCATTTTGGCGCTGTCCAGAGCATTCCCACCCCCGTCCCTCCCTGCTCCCGGTGGCCTCGCTCTCGAATTCTCACCCCTCCCTCTTTCACGGCCTGTGCAGGTGATGTGCGGCCCCGGGAGTCAGGCTCGGCCCGCGTGCAGAAGCGCGGCTGGGGCTCGGCCGCTGTTTGTAGGGAGGAAGAGATTGACCCAGGCTGGGCTGCGCTCTTGGGGCGTGGGAAATGGGAAAGGGCCCCCACTGGAGAGAGCAGGCCCTTGTTAGTTGAAATGAGGGCTCTCAGCTCGGGCCAATAAATCGGTTAACAGGCATTTATTATGTGCCTAATATGTACTGTTAAGCACATGGGATATAACTAAGAAAAGCAAAAATGGGTCGCTGCCCTCAAGGAGCTCCCAGTCCAAAGGAGGAGACAACTTGGACACAACAATGCATATATGCCGGATAACTTGTAGATAATCCCCGAGGGAAGGCACTAAGATTAAGGAAGATGGAAAAGTTTTTTGCAGAAAGTGCGATTTTTTAGCAGGAAGTTGAAGGCAGCCAGGAGGCGGAGTAGAAAATTAGACCTCCCATTCCAGGCAGGGGAGGTCACCGGCTTTCAAAAGCCTCGAGATCTGTTGGGTGGCCTGGTAGAAAGGGAAGGCCTCCAGCTTCTTCCTTTCAGACCCTTATCTATAGTAGCATAAAATTTCTTCAATTCATTACTCTTATTCATGCCTTTATCAGGCAAGTATTGAAAGCATTTTGAAACCATATGCAATAGCATATTGTTTACAGTTTTTCAAATAAAAACTGACTTTCTCTGGGTCAGCTTGTCTTTTGTATCATGGAAATTTTTCAAGAGTCTTCCACTTAGGGGATGATACATTTGAAGATGAATGATGTAAATTTTCCAGCACTGTAATTAAATGACAGTTGAATTATTTATGTTGGAGAAGTTGGAAAAGATAGGGTGAATGTGGTAATTTAAGGGCCTCTTCATTCTAGGAACCCGCTGTCCATGTTGGTTTTCTTTTCTGATTTACTGTGGAGGAAAACATATCCAGAAGCAACATACAGTGTTGTTTTCCCCAATTAGAATGTAAGCTCCTTGAGGGCACTCTTTTGTACATTGTATCAATAATTGGTATAGTGCTTGTCACCAGGTGATAATTTTTTTTCATTCATCCTTTCATCTTTTCTCTAAAATCCAAATAATATAAATGGCATTCCTGTTGTGTGCTTTAAAAGATGAGTAGGGGCTAGGGGAAAACAGAGAATGGACCTATGATTGCACTGGTATTGGAAATTCTCTAATCAGGAATCTCCTTAAAATGCAACTTAGAGTAGCCCAGAGGTGGGGAACCGGAGGCCCCCAGACTGTACATGGCCCTCTAGGTCCTTAAGCGCAGTCCTTTTACTGAATCCAAACTTCACTGAACAAATCCCCTTAATAAAAGGATTTATTCTGTAAAACTTGGACTCAGTCAAAAAGCCAAATCCAAGAACCTAGAAGGTCACATGTGGCTTAGAGGCTGAAGGTTCCCTACACCTAAACCTAAAGCATCAGTTTTCAAAGTGTGGTCTCAGGACCACTGGGGGTCACCACAAAATCAAAACTACTTTCATAATGATGTTTTAATTTCAAATTCAGTAAATATTAGTAGCTAAAATCTACAAACAAAAGCCATTGGTAGGGAGGACTTTTAAGATTGTGGAAGGGATTCTGAGACCAAAAAGTTTGAGAACCACTGTCCTACAGCACTGAGGGTTAAGTGACTTGCTCACGATCATGCCACCGTGTGTCAGAGGGGACTTGAGCCCAAGACTTTCTGGCTTCAAGGCTCTCTGCACTACACCACATCGCCTCTTTAGAAAACCTGATAACTACAAAGAATAATTTGTATAACAGTTTTCCTTTTGGTCCACCCTAAATATACTAATCACTGCACATGAACAAGCAATGACTTTCATGGTTAGTATAACTATTTCGGGGTTTACTAACATTGGCACCAATTAGTAAGGCAGTCTTGCCTTAGGGTGTGGTCTTGGAGGTTTAGGGGAGACACAAGTTGTCAGGGACTTTTTGCTCACCATAAGCCGCCCTCCCAACCCTGGTTGCCACTTCAGTATCACAGGATTCACAAAGTTCTAACAGTTAAATTAGCAATTACAGTGATTATTACTGCAGCACCTCTAAGGGCCCTGCTCTAAACATTTAGAAAGTATTCATCTCTTTTCCCACTGCTGGGTTTTTATAATGCTACTGTCTCCTAGTTAGCTTTTTTACTGCTCATGTTCCTTCAGTCTTTCGGCACTCACAGATACCTGGTTTTACAACCACTGCCACCACCACCCCTTTCCTCATTCCACTTTATCCCTAGCCACGCTTTTCAGTACTAGCTAAATTCAAATTCTGCCTCAGGCACTTACTGGCAATTTGACCATGGATAAGTCACTTAACTTCTCACAGCATGTTTTCTCATCTTGAATTTGGGACAACACCTTCCTCACAGAGCTGTTATGAGGATCAAGTGAGATAATATATTTAAAGCATTTTCCAAATCCTTAAAGGAATATATAAATGTTAGTTAATACTGCCCCTCATACCACCACCACTACCCCAAACATTAGCCCTAGACAGAGAATTGGGACATTCCCTGATTTCCATGACCACTTCCAGACTTTATCCCTTGCCACCATCCCTCAGCAACCCCCTCATTTGAGTTTTGTTCTATCCAAATTTGTTACCCAATTTAGATCTTTATAACTTTTATTTACCAGACCCCAAATAATTTCCCCTCCTTTCTCGAGTTTCAGTTTGATTATGAATCTGGCTTACAATTTTCCTGTCTTCCTTACCTCCTGCTCTTATTCTAAAAAAGTTCAGCACATATGCTTCCATTCTCTTAAATACTCAAACCTAGTTTGTCAATATACTCAAGTCCCATGACCTATTCCTCCACTTTACCAAATCAGCACACATCACACCCTTGCCTTTTCATAACCTACAAAAATTCCATGTCCACAATGAACCATGAAATTCTTTCGTCCAGTCATAACCTATCATTACATCTCTTTCTATGCCTTGCTTCTTAAACTTGTTCTTTGTCTTCACCAGGAGCTGAAATCCCTCTAGTCTCTATTTTCTAGGCTGTCATTCTTGTTCTGACTTCTCCCTTCCCAATCTCAATCCTTTAGTTAACTGCTTCAACTCTAGATTCTCCTGTACTCTCAAATCCCTTCCTTGTTCATTAGTCCTTTCATTACTCATGTCTTGCCAAAATCAAATTTTAGATCACTCCCACCATCTACCTCCTCTGTGATAGTCATGCAACTGTTCTAACTAAATCTAACCACAAATTTATGCTATCTAAACTCAACTGAGTCCTTGTTTATATATTAGTCCTTTTACTCTTCCCTAATTGATTCCCTAATCTCATTCCCCACTATGGCTATACAATTCTTGCCCCAAATGTCTCATCTCATTAGCTTCCCCCACACTCTCAGCTGAGGATTTTACTTATAGTTCACTAAGAAAATAGAGGTCATTTTCCTTGTAAGCTCCCTTTTTTTCCTCTTCTCTACATCAGTCAATAAACATTTATTAAGTACCTGCTTTGTACCAAGCATTGTGCTCAGCACTAGGGATACAAAAAGAGGCAAAAGACATTGCCCTCCAGGAGCTTAAAATCTATGAAGAAGACAATATGCAAACAATATATAAGAAGCAAGTTATACACAAGACAAATGGGAAATGATTAAGAGAGAAAAGGTGCTAGAATTAAGAGGGGTTGGGGAAGGCTTATAGTATAAGATGGGATTTTAATTGGAAATTAAAGAAAGACAGAAGTTAAAGCAGAGAAAGTGTTCCAGGCTTTGGGAACAGGCAGAGAAAAAAGCTTAGAACATGAGAGATAAAGTATCTTGCTCATATAACAGCAAGGAGGCCAGTGTCACTGGATCAGAGTATGTGATAAGAAAAAAGGGATAAGAAGACTGGAAAGGTAGGATGGGGTAGGTGATGAAGGACTTTGAATGTAAAAAAGAATATTTTCTACTTGATCTTGGAGGTAATAAGGAACCCCTGGAGTTTATTGAGGAAGGTAATGATATGGTTAAACCAGGGCTTTGGGAAAATCCTTTTGGTTGCTAAATAGAAAGTGTATTGGACTGGGGTGAGACTTGAAAGAGGCAGACCTGCCAGCAGGCTATTTACAATAGTCCAGATGATGTGAGTCTGTATGTCACAAATCCTGGGGGGTCCATCTCCAGTCATTCTGATCTATATCTTACTACTGCACCCAGATGGCTCAGAAGAGAAAGTAAGGCTGGTGACCTTGCACAGCCCTCCCTCACTTAAATCCAATTCACTTACAAGTCATGGCACCATCTCTCTGATGTCATGATAGTCCTAGAGAATGAAGGGCAAGCAACAACAAACACTACTGAGTCTTCCATACCCTTAAAAAACCCCTCACTAGATCCTACCATTGTCTCATGCTATCACCCCTTGTCTCTCCTCTCTCAGCTAGACTCTTAGAATAAATTGTCTATATTAGTTGATCCACATTTCATCTCCTCTCACTCCTCAACCTTTATCCATTTGACAAAATTACCAATGATCTCTTTATTATCTAATCTAATGGTTTTTTTTTTTCAAATCTCATTTCTTACCTCCCCTAATCATTTGATACCCCTTTTTTTCTCCTGGATTGTCCTTTCTCGGGGATTTTGTGACACTGCTCTCTCTGCATTCTCTTCTTGCCTAGCTATTCCTTCATTGTCTCCTTTGCTAGAATACCATCTCTATCACTCCCAGTAACTCTAAGTGTGTATCAAAGGTCTGTCCTAGGCCATCTTCTCTCTACACTCCCTCTCTCAAAAACTCATCAGACAGTAACTGTTTAATTATCATCACTCTGCAAATAATTTACAACTCTGTATATCCAGCCCCAGTCTCTCTGTTGAGCTCTCATTGCACATCACCAACTGTCTATTGAATATTTCAAACTTGGAGTCCTATGGGCATCTCAAACTCAACATATTCAAAATAAAACCCATTATTCAAACCCTCTTCTTTCCTGATCTTTCTGATTATTGTTAAGGGCACCATCATCCTTTCAGTTACACAGGTTGATAACTTCAGTGTCATTTTTGACTCTTTACCTTCAACCAACATCCAAGCAATTTTCAAATCTTATTCTTTCTATATTCACAAGATCTCCAATATCAGTCTCTTTCTCTTAACCCACATAACCCTGGTTCAGGTTGTTATCACTACATTCCTGAACTATTGCAAAGGTCTCCTAATTGATCTTCCTGCCCCAAGTCTCTCCACTTCCAATCCACCCTTCATGTACATGACAAAGCAATTTTCCTAAGTGTAAGTCAGATTATATCACTTCAGACTCCATGAATTCCTGTGGTACCTTTTACATCTAGGGATAAATATAGTCAATCCTTAACATTCACATGTTTAGTTTTTGTAACTTCTAGTACTCATATGATTTTATTAATAACATCATTTTTCACTTTCATGTTGGCAGCCACATACATTCATGGTATGCACAATAGAGAAAAAAATGATAGATGTAATGCATGTTTGTGGAGTGGCTGATATCCTACCAGGCTCTTCACTGGTCTTGTTCACTCGACCATTGTAAAGAGCTCCCTGTGCATTCATTGCATATTTTCATTGTTTGCCTTTAAAACTCAACTTTGGTGTTGCAATTATGTCCCCAAAGCATAGTGCAAGTCCTTTGGTCTCTAAGTCCAAGAGTGTAAAGTCAATGATGCAATTTAGTGAGAAAATAAAGGTGTTAGATAAACCATGCTGAATGGCTATAGCTGCTTAGCTAGCAGTTTGGTATTAAGGAATTGATGATTCATTATAGCCACAAATAGAAGAAAAGTATTCATGGTACTATAGATTTCATGTATCATGAAAAGTGAATATTGTCTGAGATCAATTTTCTTTTTTAATTGATATGTTAGCATGATTTTTTTATTGAGATGCTTTGTATGTTACCAGTTTTATTTTGTATACTATATTTTATGTGTTATTTCATGGTTACTGTGTTTAAAAAAGAGCATGCTGTCAGACTTTATGTTTTATTATAAAGAATTATATGCAAAAAAAGTATATTTTTGGCAATCTCTAGCAAAAGATTATAGTTTTTGGTGGTCACAGGAACCTAACCCCCTATTTCCCCTTAGGTTCAATGTATTAACATTCATATTTTTTAAATTTTCATACCATTTTCTAGGAATGTTACCCCCACAAAAGCTGACTATATAGACTTCTCTGCTTGATATTTACATCTTTTCCCAACTTGTCTCAGGTTTATTACATACTACCTTCCTTCACACACTCTATATTCCAGTGAACCTGACCTTCTTTCTCACTGTTCCTTATATACTACATTCCATTTTTCATCTCCTTGCCATAGCACTATCTCCCATACCTAAAATGCAATCCCTTCTCTTCTCCATCTCTGACTCACCATTATTATTTAGTTCATGTATGTATGTATGTATATGTATGTATTTATATACATATAATTTGACATGTGGTATCCTCCCAGTAGAATATGAGCTCCTTGAAGTCAGAGACTTTACCTTTTTCTCTTTTTATATCCACTTAGTAAAGCCCCTAGAAGTGCATAATGAAGTGGAAACATTTAAGGGGCACCACTATCAAACACAAAATATCCTAAATTATGCTTCTGTGGCTAAATGATTTAATGGGGATACTATGTGGCTCATAATGATTTATTAGGTCTACCCTAAGAGAAATTTTAAGGTACTTTATTCCAGTATCTCAGGACATACAAGTTGTATTGAGACACATGCCTGAATTGCCCAGGTGAAGGAAAAGGATTTACAAATTCTTATATTAATGTAATAGAATATTATTGTGTCTTGAAAAAATGATAGATTCAAGGAACCAGAGAAACATGGGAAGATTTCTGTGAACTAATACAGAGTAAAATAAACAGAAACAGAGTAACCACATACAACATGACTACAACATGCAAATATAATTAAGGAAGTCAAATTATGCATAAAAGAAAAAAAGCAATTGTGGTTCCAGAAAGCAGATAATGAAAACTACCTCTTCATTCTCTGCAAAGATAGGAGCACTACTGGGTTAGAGAATGTTGTACACATTGTTCAATTCAGCAAGTTCTTAACTGCTTTTCTTTGTTGCAAAGGATAGTTTCATTCTTTAGAGTTGGGGGAGGGGATAATGCATACTCAGAAATTACTGTGATGTAAAAACCAAAGGCATCAACAAAATGTATTTTCAAATAAATAAATTACACAGGCAATTAAGCAGAAATGTTATACTAGTTCATGGCTATGTTATATGGATTATTGCCTCAATTCTTTACTTTACTTTTTAATGAAGACTTGACCCTGTAATATTATTAGAACTCCCAAAAAAATCTAAATGACCTCCTTTCCTCAAAGAAGTGCCAGTGGCAGGTAATCCTTCACAATGTCTGCTTTTAGTATGACTTAAAGCATTTGTTAACTTAAAACACTTGTTAGTGTTTTTAAAATTATTCTTCTGAAGGCTTTTGAAAAGAAAAAGAAGTCTAACCATAAAGTTATTCTTAAGAGTATACTAAAAGATAGTTGGGAAATAAAGTTATATACCAGAATGATTTCTTATAGAAAGGTGAATGTATTTCAATACTTGATAACTCTACATTTAATTTTACTTGTACTCAAGTATGCTGTGCCAGATCTTAAAACACCCCTAAGCTTCTCTCCACTTCTCTCCTGACTATCAGAGATTTTCTACCTCTGCTCCCTTCTAGAAACTCTTTCCTCCCCCTGCTTCTGATCTGTCTTTTATATATTGTCTTCCTCTATTAGAATGTAAGCTTCTTGAGAGTAGGGACTATCTTTTTGCCTATATTTGTATGGCCCGGACTCTACTTAAGTGTCTGGCACACAATAAATACTTAGTAAATGATTTATCTATCTATCTAAACTGAAGGAACAGTGGTTCGTTTCCAGTTGGAAAAAGGATAGGAACTCAGAGCCCCCCCAAAAGTAGAAAGACATAAAAAATAACTATTTAATGTCTTATCAAATTTAAAATTACATTTAACAAATAAAAGAGCTCTGGAGCTACAGACCAATACACCACCAGGAAATAAAGATAGACTGACATCTGGATTTCATTTTTTGAAACGGTTATATATAATTCTAATGATTACGCTGAAAAACTTTTGCCAAAGGTAACAGCATATGTTTAAATCCCTGTGGAATTCTATATTAACTGGAGCCCACAGTACAATTAGTGGTTAAAAAAAATGAAAATTTAAAAAATCTTAAAAGCAAATAATTCTATCTTTATTCCCATACTATCACTCACAAAACATAGATGCATGGATTTTGTTACAATAGTTAACAACTGGAACTGCTTCATTGTCAAATAGCTTTTTAAAGAAAATGTGTAGGTAGATTTTTCTCAGGGAAGAGGAATATAAGCTAATGAAGAGCCTAGCAGAACAGAAATTAGTTCCTACAACTTTAATAGATCCCCACATCCTGTAACAAATAAGTGCTCTGCTATTGAGGGTAAATTAGTTCCAATGACCATGTGATATATATATATATATATATATATATATGTAAAATGTGTGTGTGCATGTATCTCTGTGTGCATATGCAGTACATCTCTGTTACACACACAGAAATACAAACACACATACATGTTGTGTGGATATGTACGCTAAAATTTCTGCAACAGTCATCTTGCATGTGTAGGTATGGATGAAATAACAGATGTAAAACCAATAGATCCTTCTATATTGTCTATAAAAAAATATCCTGTGGCTATAATTATAGACTATAAGCAGAGGCTATCTCTCAGTAAGTTGCCAGCAAACTTTTACTTGAGTTAACCATTTCTGAATCCCAATTCAGTTTGTCATAATCATTTTACAGGAATCCATAGCTATGCCATGCTTTAAAAAGCAAATGGATTCATTATGTCATCAATATGAATATTCCTGGGGCAGCTAGATGGCACAGTGAATAGAGAACCAGCCCTAGAGTCAGGAGGACCTGAGTTCAAATCCGGCCTCAAACACTTAACACTTACTAGCCGTGTGACCTTGGACAAGTCACTTAACCCCAACTGCCCTGCCTTCTCCCATCCAAAAAGGAATACACACACACACACATACATATATGTATATGTATATATATGAATATTTCCTCCAATAATGCAAATTATACTCTATCCTCACTTCCCCATCCTGTGAAATTCTTGTTCTTCTTAGCCCATAGAGAGTCCACCTGTGGTCTTTCCTAATGTTCTCCTCACATTATAATGATATTATTTGAGCACAACATGGGTTATCCATTGGTTATCTCTTACTCTTGCCTTGTGAATCCATCTTCTTTATAGGAAGTCCTATATTAGGACGTAATATAGGATGTCCTTTATTAAGGAGTCCGTCTCCTTAATAGCATCCTTCATTCTAATATTTATTCACACTTCCTACCTTATGATGCATTGCATCCTACTCACATCCATCACACACCTTTCCAATATCCACTGATCAATACTCATTTTTAATTCTTCAGAGACTACAACGTTCTATGGCTTACAATCACACAACATCCCTGGTTGCTGCTATGTGGCCATGGCATGTGGTTTGTCATTGAATCTCAGCCACAGTGCATTGTTTGTAATTACATCTCAGCCATAGTGCATTGTTTGTAATTTTATCTCAGAGCATCTAAAGGATTTTTTCTGCCCAACCTACTTATAGCTTCCGTGCCAACTCCCCATTCAGCAATTTTTTAGATCTCACCCCACAGTTCTTCCATTCTCTGCTTATGTCCTAACCAGTAGTGTTTTGTTACAAAGTAATGGTAAGTCTTCAAAAATTTGTTTGGAATTTCAGAGAGATCCCAAGACTCTATGGTATTTTGTTTCTGTTTTAGTGATATAAAACATTTGCCCTTGTCTACATTATGATTTCTGCTATTAGTAACTAAAAGATTTTACAAACATATTTTGATTGTTATAAAGTGCTATTTTATTATTTAAAATATTTTTAAACAAATAGAATAACAATCTTCAGTATAAATCATTTTGTAAAATTAACAAGATAAATGCAAAATTAGAAAACAAGTCAAACTATATTTTTTAAAGAGTGTCCTTTTGCAAACAATACTGAGGAATTAAAAGTTATTTTTTTTCTCTATTAAATTGCTTCTTTCCTTCAAATTATGTTAATGTATACTTCTTCCTTTGAGAAATAGAATGACGTTAACCCTTTGGAGCCTGCCCAATAAAGTCTTTCAAATTTAAGTAACTTTAAGAGTCATAAAATAAACATTAGTTGAGCCTAGAGTGCCAGGCCCAGAGTCAGGAACACTCATCTTCCTGAGTTCAAATTTGACCTCAGACTTACAAGCTGTGTGACCCTGGGCAAGTCATTTAACCCTGTTTGCCTCAGTTTCCTCATCTATAAAATAAACTAGAGAATGACAGGGCAAATCACTCTGTTATCTCTACCCCTCCCCGCCAAAACACCCCAAATAGAGTCATGAAAAGTCAAACACAAATGAAAAATGACTGAACAACAACAATAGTGATGGGTGAAAGATGTGTCTAAGATATAGCCTTTCCTTAATATCTTTAGTTTTATTTTCATATGAATTGCTAAACCTCATTCTTTTAAAGTTATATTTCTATAAATCTATGGACAGAAGCTCTTTAAAATATATATATGTGAGATTGGGATTATCTAAACATCTATTTGGTTTTTGAAAAGTACTTATGAATCCTATTTACACACATACTATACTCCTAATTATTCAATCTTTTTTTTTTTTTTGCTTTTTAGAGGGCAGTTGGGGTTAAGTGACTTGGCCAAGGTCACATGGCTAGTTTTTTTGTGTGTTAAGTGTCTGAGGCCAGATCCGAACCCAGGTCCTCCTGACTCCAGGGCCGGTGCTCTATTCACTGCGCCACCTAGCCACCCCTTTTAATCTTTTTTTTTTTTTACTCCTAAATATTCAATGAGTTTCTACATATTGCTCTAGTTTAAAAGATTTCATTTGAAAATTTAAAGCTTATAAAATAGTCATTCTAAAACATAAGGTAAATCCTTCATCCTGAAATAAACTCCATAGCTACTCAAATTTGCTCTCAAAGAAAAGTTGAAAAGGCTATTTGGAAATATTTATTTCACTTATATAGCATGATACTTAATCATCTTTAGATTATAATACATGGCATTTAGTTTCTGTTGCTCCATAATGCTCAGAAACTCTTTGGCCCAGACAAGAACTGAAGTACCTCTTTTTTCATTTAAGAGTAGAGTTAAGTTTGAATGCATGCCTACCAAGTGTGCTCTGAACTCACTCTTCCTCAACAAGGTCAGCTACATCTTCCTATCTAGAGGGTGTCCATGAAGAATCAGCTATCTCTTATGTAATGATATCAGCTTGAGCCTCTCACTGGCTGTATTTTCCCCCCTCCCTTGTTGGCCACCAGTCTGTGTTTGCACTCAATTCCATTTAACCAATTAACATCAATTAATTTTTATAAAGGGATATTTATCTTGAAGATAGAGTAAGAACAAAAGTACTAATATTTCTGTCCTCCAGCATCTGGAGGACATTACTCTCTCCTATCTCTGGGGAAAGTAGGCTCAGACTTAGCATAGTTTTGGCATAGCATTGGTCCCACAAAGTCTACATGCAAGTGTGGCATCACCAATTGATAAACTCTCATCTCAGCTACCCCTGACCTTGATCTAGGGATTGGTCTTTGTACATTGAGGTTAGGGTGGCTATAAAACCTGTTATAAATTCAACTCCCAAACTCTTGTATTCCTCGACACCAGTACACTCAGATGCTTTTCTCTCCTGATCTTTTTTTTTTCCCTGCTTTTTTGGAGGTGGGAAGGCAGAGCAATTGGGATTAAGTGACTTGCCCAAGGTCACACAGCTAGTAAGTGTTAAGTGTCTGAGGTCAGATTTGAACTTAGGTCCTCCTGATTCCAGGCCAGTGCTTTGTTCACTGTGCCACCTAGCCACCCCTCTCCTGGTCTTTCAGAAATCAAAATGTCATAGCCTTCAATTCCTCCACCTGAAATGAAAGAACAAAGAGCCAAAGTCTATGTTCATGGAGGGCCCATGGCCTCTTTCCTTAGAAATAATCTCTTTTGAGGAATGCCATCAGAGAAGGAATCAAATGTAGATCAGAGATCCACCAAAAGAGAAGGCCAAAGCAAACTGAGGCCTTCTGAGGGCATCCCTGATTCTAGTTCTTCTATTGTAGCCAATCAAAAAGACTCTTGTCTAGCATTTGGTTCACAGACTAGAATCAATTATAGGATGTATATACAGGCCTCTGCAAGTCTCTCCAAGATACTTCTATTATATTTCATCATGACTCTCCCAAAGGCAGGATCCCCAAACCCTTCCACATAAGGATTGTTAGGAGACACTATGCACATGTACCAGTCCCCCATTAAACATAGATAAGAGTTTCATCAACTGAACATCAGATTGATCTCCAGTCAATTAAAAGGGAATTTAAGGAAGCAAATATGGCCTGCAGCATCAAATTTGAAAATCCTTCATTAAACTTATTCTTTTGTGTTCCTTTATCAAAAAGTCACAGGGCCCTGGCAATGGGACTAGATTATTAGTAGGTTGTATAAGAACACAGCTTTCCATGACCTTGTCATAGAATCATCTCTTTAGTATTCTCTGTGCTTAAGTCTTCAGGATGCTCAGCAACCTAGTTAGCTGTCCCTGGTCTACCTAACCAAGCCCCTCCTCTAAGTACTTCAAGTGAGGCCCAGTTACTGTTTCACTAGCCAACAAACAAGCATATTATCATAGTAAAGAAAACTGAGCTATCCGGAGAGGAAGACAAGAGCTGCAGCTGATTTTGCCACTGCTGTGCTACCTGCAGGTAATGCATAAAATTGAGGAAAAGCAGGGCTTCCCTGCTGGTGTCTGAGGCTAAGCAATCATATGGCTGCTGCAGAGCTTGTTTTCTGTTGAGAAAAGAGTGAACAAGAGCTAGATAGGACCTACTCATAATGGAAGACAGAGGCTGGTGTCTTTGGATAGCTTTGTTTGTGTGTCTGTGTTTCTTAGTGTTCTGTATGTAGCTTTGGAAAGAAAGACAAGCTATCTTGCCTAGTGTCCTAAGATCTTGAGCACAGAGAATAAGAGGAAAGGAAATGATGAATCTGTATCATGAGGTTACTGAAATTTGTGTTTTAACAGGACCTTCTAATCCAGTCCCACTGCCAGGACCTTTGATAAAGAGACACCCAAGAAAGTGAATTTAAAAAGCATTGTCTGTATGAACTCTGATCAGTGTAGTGACCAACCATGATTCTGGAGGACCAATGATAAAACATGCCACCCACCTTCTGACAAAGTGATGGATTCGACATGCAAAGTGACAGGGAAATTGTTAATAACCAATTAATGTCAGGGATCCAGTTTTTTCCTCCTTTCTATTTCTTCATTTAGTTACTAGGTCAAAGTAGCCTTTGAAGGACAGTGCTGATGATGAGATTAGGTTCAGTCTTGGATGGGAGCCCACCCAAATGGGAAAACTTAGTTCTGATAAAAGAATAAAGACCATCTTATCCAGATGAACTGTCCCACTGTTCAACTCCAGAAGTGGTTTGGGTGGGGGATAGATCCTTTTGTATATCTTACTAGAGGCAAATGATCTGCATGTGGAGATGAGTCTCTTTGTCCAAGAGTGGCATGATCAAAATCATATCTCTCATACCAATATTTATTCTCTCATTAATTGTTAACCAATCAGAGTTGATTTCCACCTGTCAGGAGCACCCACTTTTCCGCAGGTAAGTTCAGTTTTGTCCTTGACTTCTGAGAAGGACACTGACCTCATTTTATTGATTATTTGCTAGCCATAATTAATAAATTGATTATTAATTACCCTCAAATTAGTCTCTTGGACTTTTCATTCATCAAAGAGAGATTCAAAATGTCCTAATCAAATCCTTTTCCTTCTTTATCTTCAGTCCTTCATTTTCTGACAGGATTATTTTTTTTCATGAAACCAGCTCCTCTTTTTATTTAATTAGTTCAACATTTTTCTTTCAATTTTATTCATCTCTCCTTTGATTTTCAGGATTTTCAATTTGCTGTTTAATTGGGAATTTTAAATCTGTTCTTTTTCTAGTATATTTAGTTGCATGCCCAATTAATTTATCTGCTTCTTCTCTATCCTACTGATGTAAATGTTTAGTGATATAATTTTTATCCTTAATTGCTTTGGCTGCATCCCATAAATTTTGATATGTTGTCTCATTGTAGTAATTCTCTTTAATGAAATTATTCATTGTTCCTATGATTTGCTCTTTGACCCATTCGTTCTTTAAGATTAGATTGTTTAATTTCTAATTAATTCTAATCTGTGTTTCCATGGCCTTTTATTGAATGAAATTTTAATTGCATTATGATCTGAAAAGGATACATTTAATATTTCTGCTTTTCTGCACTTGGTTGTGAAATTTTTATGCCCTAAAATATGGAATATTTTTGTACAGTCATATACAACTGAGAAAAAGGTATATTCCTTTCTATTCCCACTCAATTTTCTCAATATCTAACTTTTCTAAAATTCTATTTATCTCCTCATCTTCTTTCTTATTTATTTTATAGTTAGATTTATCTAGTTCTGAGAAGGAAAAGTTGAGGTCCTTCTAGTATAATTTTACTATTTATTTCCTCCTGTAACTTATTTAACTTTTCCTTTAAGAATTTGGATGCTATGCCATTTGTTGCATATATGTTTACTACTGATATAACTTCATTATATGTGGTATCTTTTAGCAAAATGTAGTTTCCCTGCTTATCTCTTTTAATTAGATCTATTTTTGCCTTTGTTTTGTCTGAGATCGTGATTGTTACCCCTGCTTTTTTTCCAACCTCAGCTGAAACATAATAGATTCTGCTCCAGCCACTTATTATTTTTTTTATAATGGACTTTATTTTTTTTAATTAATTTGTTTATTTCCTTTTAGTTTACAGGAATCAATTCCACAATTCCTTGAGTTTCACATTTTGTCCCCCTCCCTCCCCTCCTCCCCCATGGCAGCATATAGTCAAGTATAGGATCTGTAAATACTTTCACGTTATACATTAGTCAGGTTATAAAGACAGATTGTATCAGATGGAATGAAAAATGGTAAAGAGGACATAAAACCAAACAAGAAAAGGAAAAAGATCAGGTATTTTGCTTCCATCTGTATATAAACTCAGTTCTTTCTAGTTCTTTCTCTGGATGCACACATTTCTCTCCATCATGAGTCTTTTGGGATTGACTTATATCACTGCATCGCTGAGAAGAGTCCAGTCTATCAAAGTTGGTCATCATACATACATTGTGTCTGTAATTGTGTACAAATTTCTCCTGGTTCTACTCTTCTCTCTTAGCATCAGTTCGTATAAGCCTCTCCAGGTAAATATGAAGACCATCTGCTCCTCGTTTCTTATAGCACAATAGTATTCCATGACATGCGTATACCACAAATTGTTCATCCATTCCCCAACTGATGGGCACCCCCTTAATTTCCAATTCTTTGCACTACAAAATGAGCTGCTATAAACATTTTTGTACAGATGGGTCTTCCTCCAACTTCTATGATCTCTTTGGGATATAACCCTAGGAGTGGTATTGCTGGGTCAAAGGATATGAAAGTATTTACAGCCCTTTGGGCATAATTCCAGATTGCTCTCCAGAAAGGCTGAATCACTTCACAATTCCACCAGCAATGCATTAGTGTTCCAATTTGCCCACTTCCTCTCCAGCATTTGTCATTTTCCTGTTTTGTCATCTTAGCCAATCTGACTGGTGAGAAGTGGTACCTCAGAGTTGTTTTGATTTGCATTTCTCTAATCAATAGTGATTTAGAGCATTTCTTCATGTGCTTATAGATATCTTTAATTTCTTTTTCTGAAAATTGCCTTTGGCCATTTATCAATTGGGGAATGACTTGTATTCTTATAAATTTGACTAAATTTTCTGTATATTTTAGAAATGAGTCCTTTGTCAGAGACATAGATTGTAAAGATTCTTTCCCAATTTCCCACCTCCCTCTTAATCTTGGTTACATTGGCTTTGTTTGTACAGAAGCTTTTCAATTTCATGTAGTCAAAATTATCCATTTTACATTTTATAATGTTCTTTAATTCTTGTTTAGTCATAAAGTCTTTCCCTCTCCACAAATATGACAGGTAAACTATTCCTTGTTTTATGAGACTGCTTACAGTATCAACCTTTATACCTAGACCATGCACCCATTTAGACTTTATTTTGGTATATGGTGTTAGATAATGGTCTATGCCCAGTTTCTGCCATACTATATTCCAGTTTTCCCAGCAGTTTTTGTCATCCAGCCACTTATTTTAAATCTGTGTGTCTCTCTATTTCAAGTTTTTGTAAACTACATATTGCTGGATTCTGATCTTTAATCCATTATGCTATCCTCTTCTATTTTATGGGTGAGTTTATCCCACTCACAGTTATGCTTACTAACTGTGTATTTCCCTCCATTCTATTTTTCACTATTTATCCTTTTCTTCCTCTCTTTTTGCCCTATTCCTCCTCAGAAGGCTATTTTGCTTTTAACCACTTTCTCCTTTAATCTACTGTAATAGTAATGGAATTTAAAGATTCCCCTGTATGGGCTTGGTTTTTGGTTTGATTGTGTTAAAACCCAGAGCTTGTTAATCCCACTTGTGGGATGGACTTGTTGACGTGAAAAGAGAGTGCTGAACTGGGAGGAGCTGGTGACGTGAATTTGGAGAGACACAAGAGAGAGGCAGAAGAACTTTTTGGAAGCAGCACCTTTGGAGGCAGAGAGAGACTGAGAGGATTTCTGAGGGCCACTTTGATTTGCCCAGGACTTTTGAGAGCTGCCACCCAGAGCTGCCAAGGACTGAGGAGACATGGCTGTTATGCTGGTACTTTGTCTGTTTTGATGTTGTTTTGCCAGATTTGTCCACTGGTGAAGGACAGTCCTGTTGTTGCAGAAGTTTTGGAACCTTTCTGTTGGTTCAGAGCTACTGAGACTGTTCTGCAGACAGAGGTGAATACTGTCCACTGGTGAAGGACAGTGCTGTTGTTGCAGAGGCATTGGAACCTTGCTGTTGGTTCCGAAGCCCTGAAGAAGGATTTTCTTGTTGTATATTTACAGAAATCCTAGAAGAGGGTTTTGCTAATGTTTTCAGGGGTCCTAGGACTGTTCTGCAGACAGAGAATGAATTAATGAAGAGACTGGCAATGTATCTTGTGGACTTGCTAAGCTTTGTCTCGCCAGGAACAAAGATTGATGAGAACTTGCCTCATGTCAAGATGAAGAAAAGACCTCTATTTAGGTATTAAGTGCTGTGCTTAAACTTGTTGTAACTCTGGGGTAGATTCAATAGTGATCCAGGGGTGGGGAACTTTTGACCTTTTTGTGTTCTATGATTGAACAAATGAATGTACTTTACTTATGATTGGAAACTAATCTCCATTTAAGAAGAGGGGCTTTGTGATGGACTAAATGAAGGTACAGCCTAGGGGTGGAGTAGTATTTAGAACAGGGACTTTGTAATTGATTGAATCAATGGAAGGTCCTGGGGTGGGGTAGTACTTGGAGATTATTTACTCACACTTAGTAAATGCTGTATTTTGAATGACCCCAGGTACCCCATCAATATTTTGATCTTCTCTGTTCTTAATTTGTCACTGAATAAAATGGAGAGCACCTATGCTGGTATTTTGAACCTTGGGAAGTTGCCTTTCCTTGGCATTACATTACATCTACCTTCCCAGGGCAGCTAGGTGGTGCAGTGAATAGAGCACTGGCTCTGGAGTCAGGAGGACCTGGTTTTGGATCCAGCCTCAGACACTTAACACACACACACACACACACACACACACACACACACACAAAACCTAGCCATGTGACCTTGGGCAAGTCACTTAACCCCAATTGCCCTCCAAAAAGCAAAAAAAAAATCTACCTTCCCTTCTATCACACCCCTCCCATCAACTTATTCATTTCCCCTTCTACTTACCTGTTGGGGAAGATAAATTTCTATACTTAATTGAGTGGGAATTTTAATCTCTCTTTTAACCAATTCTGATGAGAGTAAGATATCAGTGCTGGCCACCACCCAACTCCCTTTCCCCTGAATCTTCCCTTTCACTGTAAAGATTCTTCCTTTTGTGCCTCTTCTATATGAGATGATTTCCCCCATTCTATCTCTCCCTTCCTTCTTCTCTCAGTTGCAATGGTAATGTAATTTTGAATTTGAAGATCCCTTTGTGTTGGCAAAAGTAGCAGGTACTTAGTGCTTAGTAACTGATCAAGCCTCTGTTGGGGAAACAAAAGGTATGAACTCTTGTCTCCTGTTACTGATGTAACAGGAAGGGGTTGGCTGAAACAGGATGTGTGTATATAAGGAAAAGCTCCAGAGAGGCACAGTCATAATTTCCTTGAAACTGAGATCTGGTGGCAGAACAGCTACAGAAGAATGGAGAACTGAGTCCTGAGAACTTGTGGTGGTGGAGCTTCTTCTGAACAGGAGGCCAGAGCCAGGAGCCAGGAGCCCAGATGACTGAAGCATGACTGGGATGCTGAGACTTTGTTTGTTTGTGGCTTGGTTGAGCCTTGAATTCCCTGTAGCAGCAATGGTGAAGGATCTGACATGGACCAAACCTTGTGAACTTCAGTGTGGAGCAGGACCTGACCAGAGAGCTGGTCAAGGAACTGGGAGCTGTCTGCCATTGAACCCAGCTGACAGTATGGTGAATCTAGGTAGAATCTGGGACCATGGAAGGGAATCCAGGGAATCTGAGAACAGGCCCCAAGTCAAGGTGAAAAGACCTCTCCTTGGGTACTGAGTAATTATGGAATTATAGTTTACTAGTGAACTAAGGGGTGGAGGGGTTTTGTATGTGATACTTAGTAAGACTTTGATGAATAAGTGACTGATTGTACTTTAAGTACTTTGAGATATTGTTATTGATAAGTGACTGAATTAATCAAGACTTTGCCCCATGAGTGGAAGACTTTGACTGTGTACTTTGAAACTGCTGATAAGTGACGATTGAGTTAACTTAAGAGTGACTATTTTATTTTGAGACTATGTTGTGAATATTATATTGTGATTTTCTGTGATAAGTTGGAATATTGTGAATGCTGTACCTTGATTTTCTGTGGATGTTTTGCTTTTGTTATGGAATAAATAGACTGATCACTATACTGTGTAATCAGAACCTCAAAAGCTGTTCACAATAGCATTCTTCTGGAAAGCTGCTTGTGCACAGCATTACATCAGTGCATACTTATTTCTTACTTTTTAATTTAATTTTTTGAAATTATACTATCATAGTCCACTCACACTCATGTCTTCCCTATATATGTATGTGTGTATGTATATTTTATATTATATATATATATATATATATATATATATATATATATATATATATATATATATATAAAACGTGTGTGTGTGTGTGTGTGTATTCCTAAGTGCCCTATTAATGATGAAGTTCTTAGGTGTTACAAGTATCATCTTCCCATATAGGAATGTAAACAATTTAACCGTATTAAATCCTTATGTTATGTTATAAAATCTCTTTCATGTTTATGTTTTTATGCTTCTCTTGAGAATTGTATTTGCAAGTCATATTTTCTATTAAGCTTTGGTATTTTCATCAGAAATGCTTGAAAGTCCTCTAGTTCATTGAATATCCCCTTTTCCCCCCTGAAGGATTATACTCATTTTTTTCTGGGTAGATTATTCTTGTTGTAATCCTAGTTCCTTTACTTTCTGGAATTATCATTATTCGAAGTCCTCTGATCCTTTAATGTGGAAGGTGCTAAATCACATGTGATTTTGCCCATGGTTCCATGATATTTGAATTGTTTTTTTCTGGCTGCTTGTAGATCTTCTCTTTGAACCAGGAACTCTAGAATTTGGCTATAATATTCCTAGGAGTTTTCATTTTGGGATCTCTTTCAGGAAGTGATCAGTGAATTCTTTCCATTTCTATTTTACCCTATGGTTCTAGGATATCAGGGTAGTTTTCCTTGATAAATTCTTGAAATGTGATGTCTAGTCTTTTTTTTTTTATCATGACTTTCAGGTAATCCAATAATTCTTAAATTATCTCTTCTTGATCTGTTTTCCAGCTCAGTTGTTTTTCCAATGAGATGTTTCATGTTTATTTATATTTTTTTCATTCTTTTGACTTTATTTTATTGTTTCTTGATTTCTTGTGGAGTCATTTGCTTCCACTTGCCCAATTCTAATTTTTAAGGAGTTCTTTTCTTCACTGAATTTTTTGTGCCTCTTTTTCCATTTGGCCAATTATACTTTCTAAGGAGTTCTCTTCAGTATTTTCTTTTTTGCCTCTTTTACCAAGCTGTTGACTCTCTTTTCATAATTTTCTGGTATCACTCTCAATTCTATTCCCAATTTTTCCTCTACTTCTCTTGTTTGATTTTTAAAATCCATTCTGAGCTCTTCCAAGAATTCTTGTTGGACTTATGTCCAATTCACATTTTTCCCCCCTCCAGGGCCTTGCTTGTAGCTGTTTTGATGTCATTGTCTTCTGATTTTGTGTCTTTCTTTGTTATCACAGAAACTTTGTTGTTTTTGTTTGCTAATTTTTATAGCTTATTCCTTAACTTTTAACTTTATCTTAAAGTTGAGTTCTGCTCCTCGGATAGAGTGGGCACTGTTTCAAGTTTCAGGTTTTTCATGCTGCTGTTTTCAGAGTTAGTTCTGGGAATCTGTAAGATTTTGGTGCTTCCAAGGATGTATGATCTAAGTAGAGGTGCGGTGAGTGCTCTCCTGATCTGTGCTCTGGTCTTCACTCAGGTAGGGACCTTGTTCCCCATAGCCACAAGTACTGGTACTCCTGTTGGTTCTGGAACAATGACCAGGGCCCCTACTTCCCTGCAGCCACAAGCATTTGTGCTCTTCTCTGCCCTAGGACCATAATTTGGAACTGCATATGAGTAATGCAGCAGAGTCCTGAACCCAGTGCCAGCAAAGAATCCCTTATAATCTCTTTCTGGCCAGTTCTGACCCTCTCACCATCTATGAACTAAGAATTCCTGAAGATTCTGATGCCACTGATGCAGCCACCTCTGAGGCCTGCTGCTGGTGTTGCCAGGGCATGATCTGCACTGTGCTCTAAGGCTGATTACTACCCTGATATAACAACTCTTTCTTGTAAACCTCCCACGTTGTCTTGGGCTGGAAAAGGGTTTCACCCCAACCTTTTGTTTACTGCTCTGAAATTTTATTTGAGGCATTATTTTAAAGTTATTTAGATGGGAATTTGGAAGAGTTCAGATGAGTTTCTATCTCTACTCTGCCATCTTGTATTGATTTTCTTCTAGCTCTGTGATACAGCAGCAACAGCAGAACAGCAAAAATAACAAGCATGTAAATAGCACTTTAAGGTTTGCAAATATCTCATTTTTACAATTGTTATCTCAGTTGATCCTCACAACAACCCTGGGAGGTAGGTACTATTATTACCTCCATTTTAAAAATGAGGAAACTGAGGCAGATGTAATTTAAGTGCCTAGTCACATCTCTAGTTTGGTGTAGAAATACATTAAATTCAACAGGGATATATGCAGGGACAAGGAATGAAGATATAAAATATAAGATAGGAAAAAGATACAGAGGGTTAAAAAAGAAGAAAGAGTCAGAGAGTTTGGAGAATGGGGTTTGAGAGAGAAGAAAGAGTCAGAGAAGAGATAGTCACAAGAAAAACAAACTTCACTTTCATGGAGTTGATCATAAAGGGTGATTAAAAAGATAAAACATCTAAGAGTATGAAATCAGGGTCTGAGTTTAGTGAAGAGAAGAGGGGCAAAGGAATAGGGAAAGATTGATTATGGACTACTAGTGCTTATCAGATTCCTTCTTTTCCTCCATCCCTTTCTTTGTAAAATAGGGAACTAAGAGGAAAAGATAAAAATTATAAGAGGACATATTGAAGGGAAACACACAATTAATGATTACAACAGTAAATGAAATGAATTCAACCATAAAATGGAGGCAGGTAAAGGAATTGATTAGAAAACAAAATCTAATAATATTTTGTTTACAAAAAGCATACTTAAACATAAGGATTCATATAGAGTTGAAATGAAGGGCTGGAACAGAATTTGTTATTCTTTGGACAGATTTTTAAAAGCAGGTTAGCAGTCATGATCTCAGATGAGGTAACAATAAAAATAGACATAGAAGAGATAAACAGGAAACTAAGTTTTGCTTAAATATACCATAGATGATGAAATAATATCAAAATCTAATATATTTATTAAATGTCAGTATCTATACACTTCAATTAAAAGCTAATCCAAGTATCAGGAGAAACAGACAGCAAAAGTATAACACTTTGAGACCTTAGTGTGTCTCTTTCAGACTTAGACAAACCTAATACAAAAATAAACATGAATAAAATTAAAGACCTGAATAAAATTTTAGAGAGATTAAATATGATAGAACTCTGGCGATTACCAAATGGAGATAGAAAAGAACAAGAATACTATTAATTTGTGTATAACAGTTTTTTTTAATTGACTATGTACTGTTATAAAAACCTCATTAACAAATGCAGAAAAGCAGAAATACTAAACATATAATTTAATGACCACAGTACAACAGCAATGAAAAATAATAAAGGAAATTTGAAGAAAGGTTTCGAACTTAAATGAGGACTAAATAATTTAATCCTAAGGATTTGGTAGATGTAAGAACAAATCATGGAAACAATAGATTATTTCATTAAAGAAAATGATGACATTAAAACATTATCACAGTCAAATCAGTTCTTAGATAAATCTCAAATCTCTAAACACTTTTCATTAACAAATGGAAGTGTAAATAGAACAATGAATTGGGCATGCAACTAAACAAAACCAGAAAAGTAGCAAGTTAAAAATTCTCAATTAAAACAAAAATAGTAATTTTAAAAGTAAAACCAGTCAACAAAATTTAAAACTAAAGCTGTTAAAATGATTTAAAATAGAAACTTTATTTGAAAAAATTAGTAAAATAACTTGACAAAAAGTGAGGAATACCAAATGGTTGTTTTTTTTTAAATGAAAAAGAGAACATGCAAAAAGTGAATAGGAAATAAAATTATTAGAAATTATTTAGCCAATAATATACAAAAAAAACTGAGCAAAATGAATGAATATTTACAAAATATAAAACACCCAGGTTATCAGAATAATAAGGAATATAAATATTCTAATACCAGAAAAAGAAAGTTAGGAAACCATAAACAAACTCCCAAAGGAAAAAAAACACATACACACACCAGGACCAACTGAATTTATAAGTAAATTCTATCAGATATATAAAGAACAATTAACTCCAATTTTATGTAATTTTTTTGCAAAAATTGAAAAAGATTATATTCTTCCAAATTCCTTCTATAAGACAAATATGGCCCTTATACCTAAGCCAAGAAGAGACAAGTCTGAGGAAGAAAATGATAGAGACAAATATTTCTAATGAATACCAATGCAAAACTAATAAAATGGTATAACAAGACTACAACATCATATTTAAAGTGAGGAAAGGCATGTTTCTCACCTTTTGGAGTAGATGTCAGATGAGATGTACATTTTGAGACATTACTATTATGACATAAATTTATTTTGTTCAACTATACTTTTGTTACAAGGAGAACTTTTGTTTGGGTGGAGGGTATAGTTGGAAGGAGGGTGGTTGGGTAATAAGAGTAATGCAGAAAAAAAAAAGCTTTAAATAAAATATTTGAATATACACAGAAGAGAACAGAAGGAACTTCAGGAGACACACACAGGCAGGGCAATGTTGGTAGTACTACACTGAATGTATTTTTTAAATTAGGTTGCATATAATGGATTCATGATTTTGTATACAATTCCCATTTTTGGCCTTATTTATGTTTAGAAATGTTAATGTTTTTGATGAACTTGTGGTTTGTGATCATTTTAAATTTTATTATCCAAAGCAATCCATAGTAAACCTGGGAAAAGTAGCCAATGGATCCAGAGCAGAGCATAAAGGGAGTTGACTATGACAAAACCAAGCTATCCATACTCTTTGAATATGTCTTTGAGAAATCTTTTGGATTTTGTTCTTTATTCTTGGGGGGAGGGTCCTCTTTATTAGTAAGAGATTAATTTTTTTTAAGTTACATTAAACACTTCACTGTTCTCCTATACCTAGAATTACTTCTTTTTCTAGAAAAGGTAGCATACTTGCTTTTTAAAAAATTTCCTCATCTTTAATGTGGTTTAGAATCAGCATTTAGCTGAAACTTTTAAAAACATGCATATCGAATCACCTCCTTTTTATTATATAACAGTAAATCATAGAATTTTAGAGCTAAATGGGAGTTTAGAAATCAAATTCAACTCCCTCAGTTCAAAATGAGGAAAAAGTGACTTGTGAAAAGTCTTTCGGAGAATCACAGTAGAACTAGACTAGAAACTAAATCTTTTCATCCCCACTCTAATGATTATTCCCTGATACCATGTTTCCTCCACTTTAAGAAACCATCTCTTTATTATATCATGATTTTCTATATTCTGCTATTTAGGTGAATTTTTTCCATATATAACATATCAAGACAATCATTATCATAAATAGTCATTTCAAATTTAAGTTCAATTAAGATCTGAATGGAGATAACTCCCTGAAGGAATAGACAATAATGAAATCATTTTTGCAGAAATGTTAGGCAGACAACTCTTATATAAATCACCCTTGAGACAATAGGAATATGGAACCAAAAAAACCCTCCCAAGTCATTGATGTTTTCAAGTATTATCCTATACCTAGAATCATTACTTATCAGGGGCAGAAATGAGCAAGAACCATGTTGTGCCATGCATCCACCCATAAGAACTCATCATTTTGAGACACATTAAGTTCTACTCTTTGCCTCTGTCTGGTGGATGCACCAGAGAATCAGCAGATATACATCTTAACCAGCTGGAACAAACATCTGAAGTCTAGAGCAATGCAGAAAATACTGCTTCAGTCATGGGAAAATAGCAGGTGGCAAGGATATTCCCTGAGTGAAGAGTGTAACAATAATAATAACAATATGAAAGTAGCCCACATAAAGCCCAAAATAATAATTGCCCATATTTTTATAGTCTTTTAAGATTAGCTAAGCACTTTCATTATTATGACCCTGTGAAGTTGGTATTGAAAGTATTATTATCCCCAGTTCACTGATGAGAACACTGAGGTTCAAAGAACCTATAATCATATGACTACTAAGTATCAGAATAAAAACTCAAACCCATGTTTATCGACTCCAAGCACCCAAATCTTTGTGCTACACCATACCACCAATCAGCGTATGAAGGCACAAAAGAGAGCCGGTGCAGCTACTCCACTGGGAAGCACACTTGTCCTTTAACACTAGCAGGTTACTTAAGAGGTGGAGGGAGAATGACATATTGACAGTGTTTTCCTTAAACAATATAATTCTGCCAATGTAGAATGAATGAATACCAAGGAGTAGAGGGAAAGATCAGTGGAGACTCTGTATCACAATGAGATAATATGGACACAAATGGGTCAAGTTGCCCAGGTGCTTTTCATTCTGGATATGTCATATACTGTCTCATCCGGGAGGGCAGCCAGGAGAAAGTATTTTATATGTGTTTCCATGTGAATATTCTGTGTGTCCATGTTCATGTTGATGAATTACCTACAAATCCTGGCATGTGCAAAACCAATAGGGAATTGGTCACTAGCAATACGTCACCTAGCTCTGTCACTTTATAGTCATGTGACCTTGAGCTAATTGCTTTCCTACTAAGAACCTCTGTTCTTTAAAATAGGGGAAGTTGAACTAAATGATCTGTCTCTTCCAACTCTAATATACTGTAATTTATAATCTAAGTGCCTCAGTTGCTGCTATCCCTGCCTGCCTGAAATGACCTCATGAAATCAATCTTTTCTCTCATGGAATGTTCACAAAAGAACATAAAACTCTATCATGTTCACAAGTTAAGTTATAGTGACCAACTGGCAATAGTCTTCAAAATGAAAGCAAATATTGTGGGAGTAGATTGTGGAACCCAGATATATTTGACTTTCTTTATTACCAGGTTTTCTTTTTCTCTTGACAACAAAGTCCAGTAAAGAATATTGTGCTTTTTGGGGACAGGTTCAAAGTACTTGAGCTATTTTAACAAAATAGAATTTGTTTCATTCATAAATTACACAATTATGTATTTTAAAAGGGATGACAGCAGACTTTAAATTTCAGTGAGTTATAGAAATACTTGAGAGATTGAAAGTATTTTGTTCATACCACATTTTATCAACTTGACTACCCTAGATAAATCAAATTTTTTCATTATCAATTAAAACTTGAATAAAATAAAGCAGAATGTCAACACTACTATAGTCAGTTGTCCATCTTAAATCAACATTTTGAAAATAGCCAATATGCTCTAGTAATCTTTTCACAAATTTCATTATTTTAGTAATTCATTACTATAATAATTTTTTGGAGTGACATATTGTCTGCTTATATACAAATTAATTCATGATTAAATTCTATTCTGGCATCTACTACCAAAAAATTTAGTTTATGTGGTGATTAAACACATACCACCCTGAGTTACTGTTTCCAAGAAAGTGGATTTTTACCTCCACTGGGTAAGTAAAACCTAGTGCAGTGACTTAAAGATCTCTTATTCGAGATCCAGTTTGGCATTCCAACTACCTATTAAAAATGATGATGATGATGATGATGACGATGATAGGTGGCATTTTATATAGCACTTTTATGTTTACAAAGCCCTTTACATATACTATCTCATTTGAAGTGGGAGACCTCCTGCCTCTCCTTTAGTAAAATTCTATTTCATTCAAAATCTCTTTCATCTATAAGTAGCTCTGTTCCTTTAGGCTGATTAATTTCATCTCAATCATTTATGCTTCCCATACTCATTTGGAAATCTTATGTCAGTGAGTGACTAGGGATAAAGGTCTGAATACAGCCTGTTCCTTAGGAGTAGTCTTGCTCTCTGATGAAATTAAGGTAATCAAGTATCCTATCCTTTGGAGTGTGTGAAATGTCTATCTTGTATCTGAAGTCTTACTCCTTTACCTTTACTCTCAGTCTCTGCAAACTTTCAGCTTTTGCTGAATTCTCACTTCAGTATTTTACACACACACACACGCACACACACACACAATTCTACTATGTTCAATTTACTTTATTACTAGTCAAAGAAAGTATGATCAAGAAGACATCAATAATTACATATATACAAAAACAACATGTATCCTGGATATCCTCAGTTCAACTCAATTCAATTGGCAATGGTGCCTACTATCAGCAAAGCTCTGTACTGGGGTGCCAGTGATACAAACTAAAGTAAAAACTGCTTCTGCCCTCAAGGAATCCTTAGACTGGACCTCCTCTCCTGAATTCAGGAGGCCTCTTACCACATAGTCACTGCCAGTTTTTTCTGTGGTTTTCTTGGCATGATCTCATTGCTACTTAATAACTGGTGAGGGCTCAGGCTGAATTTTGAGGTTCAACAAACTTCATATCACCTGATAAAAGCTCATAATAAGTGCTTCTTCCTCTGTCTACTATCTAGTCCACCTATCTGGTATACAAAAAGAAGAAAGGATGGAAAAAAAAAGCAAAAATCATGTAGAGGAAAGGAAAGAAGAAATTAATCACGAGAGCCAACGGAAGTGAGGGAAATGTGAAAAGAGAAAAGGATCAAGGTTTGAGAGAGAAAAAAAGAGGGAACAAATCTGCTTCTATAAAAATAGGCTCTTTCTCCCAACTCTTGACAGGAGTATTCTCTGCAAAGCCTATTCTGGAAGCAGCAGGAACCAGCAGGCGTATAAAAGGATGCCTGGATCAATGCTGCAAAAGTTTAAAAAAACAGACAAAGAACTAAACTAACTAAAGAATCAAATAATCTCCTGTCCCTCCAATGCAATGTCAGAACACGGGGAAACAGAACTGAAGAATAAGATAGGAGCAAAGTGACATGAATATCATGTGGAAATAAAACTTAAGTGGGCCAAGGAGGTCTGCTCTCTCTTTCCTACCTCTTCTCTCACCCAATCAGATTGCTTGTTCTAATTCTAATTACAAAAGGCTCCAGCTGTGCAGTGACCCTTCCCCCATCTATCTACTGTGCTCTTCCTGGACAGCTTGCTTTCCTAACATTTACAGATCAAGGAAGAAATAGGCCACTTGAAACATACACAATATGGTACGGAAGGGAAGATAAAAACTTGCCAATGTCCATATTTCTGACCCATGGAGTCATCTCCCTACCCACACTACAAAGGACAAGGAAACTGGTAGATAGAATAATGTAGGCATATGGCCAGGAATGTCCATCTTCACAAACTAGAGTGGAAAAATTTCCTTAATATCAGGCTCTAGGCAGAATTTCCAGGACCAGGCCACTTGTGCTTCCTCCCCACTCAGAGAATAAAACCTACAGGACATAAATCTGGCTGGGTCACCAGACCATCGGGTAGAAAATGTAAACTTTGGTTCACATTTCAAGCAATGACTGTGGTTTAAGGCAAGTCCCTTAACAACTCAGTCGATTTCTTATTCTGCACTTGTATAGAACTTTGTTCTTGGTTACTCAGTGAGGCAAACATCCCATTCAATGATAATATTGCCATGTTCTCTGTAGGGAATCCCTATTTTACAGATCTGAACCAAAAAACAAATAACTTTAGCTACAGGTCACACAGTAAGTTGTCTACAAACCCCTATTAAATCAGAGGATGTAAGGGTGCCCACTGGGGTAAGAGTTATACTCTATTAAAGTGCTCTGAAAATTAGAACCTCAGGTAAAAGTGCCAAATTCACCAGTCTATTCACAAGAATAAAAAAAAAGTCTTTCAAATTGGATGAATTTACATTTTTTTTTAAAGGCAGTATGGTACACTGCTTAAAGAGCTGACTTCAGAGCTAGGAAGACCTAGCTTAAACTCCCAATGTTCTAGATCATTCCCTAAGACCTAATTTACAGAGAAGAACCTACTTTGGTAAGAGAAACTTCCTTCAGGGAAATTCCCTCTACCAATGGAATCATAGGTTGAATTCCTATCCCTTAAAAAAAACAACACATACATTTATATTGGTGCTTTTATTTTTATAACTTCATTTCTAAATATCTCTCTATGCCTCCTACCCAGGGAGGCAGCCTTTATTTAAAAAAAATTAAGAGAAAGGAGGGAAAAAACAACTGAGTCTGATAATAAATGAAATTGAACTGAGTTTTTAAAAACTGACAACATAAGGCATGCAAGACACACTTGCGGTAGCTGGATCTAGTGGGAAAAGCTCTGGATTCAGAGGCTGAGCCAATTTTGAATCCCAGCTTTAATGTTTCCTGGCTATGTACTTGTGGGTAAGCCATTGAACCTTCCTGAGTCTCAGTTTCCTCAGTTATTATCATTACCTACTTCAAACCCCCCATCAGTTTCCTCATCTGTAAAATGACGATAAGAATACCTACCCTATCTACCTCACTGCCTTTTTTTATTTGTTTGTTGTTGTTTTCTTTTTTGGAGGAGAGAAGGCAGGACAATTGGAGTTAAGTGACTTGCCCAAGGTCACATGGCTAGTAAGTGTTAAGTGTCTAAGGCCTTATTTGAACTCAGGTCTTCTTGACTCCAGGGTCAGTACTCTATTCACTGTGCCACCTAGCCACCTGTCTCACTGTCTTGTTGAAAGGA